>NC_054827.1:102061981-102366119 GCF_018345385.1 Vulpes lagopus | reverse complement strand
AAGAAGCTTACCAAACCCCAAGAAAGATAAACAAAAATAAAATCATTCCTAGTCACACTACCCTCAAATTACAAAGAAAAACTAAAGTTCAAGGGAAATTTTTTAAAGCAATCAAAGAAACCTATGTGTTATGTATGAGGGAATAACAATAAATAATTGGTTGACTTCTCAGCAGAAATCATGAAAGCAAGAAGACTGGAAAAACATATTCAAAGCACTGGGGGTATGGGGGGGAACTATAAGTAATAATTCTATATCCAGTTAAGCTATCCTTCAAATATGACTGTGAAATAAAATATATTTTCAGTAAATAAAAACTGAGATATTTGTTGCCACCAAAACTGCACTACAGCAAATTCTAAGGGAAGTACTTTAGTCTGAAAGAAAAACGACACTGGGTGGCAAGTGGGATTAAATTTAAAAATTAAAATTTATTCAAAAGGTGAGTATTTGAGTCAAGATTTTAACGATATTTTTTATTTTAATACCTCTAAAAGATGACTATTAAATTAAAAATTATAAATCAAAAAAAATTATAAATCAATATTAATAGATATATAGCATAAATGGATCTAATATACAATAAGAGCACTATGTAAATAAAATGAGGGGTAAATACAAATACACTGTTGCAAGACTTCTATATTTTATCTGAAGTAATTCCATAGTAATTATAAGTAAATTGGAAAAAGTTTAAGATGCATATGTGATTCCTGGAGCAATAACTAACAATTTAAAAATGCAAAAATATAGAACTAGAAAGCCAATAGAGAAATTAAAGTGAAATACTAAAAAATATCTGATTAAAATAAAAGAAGACATAAATGAGGAACAGAGGAACAAAAAAACAGAAGATACAAAACAAACTGCAAAAGGGAAGACCTCGGGATTCCTGGGTGGCTCAGCAGTTGAGCATCTGCCTTCAGCTCAGAGCATGATCCTGGAGTTCCGGGATTGAGTTCCACTTTGGGCTCCCTGCTTCTCCTTCTGCCTATGTCTCTGCCTTCCCTCTGTGTTTCTCATGAATAAATAAATAAAATCTTTAAAAAAGGGCGGGGGGGAGACTTCAGTATAAGCACATCAAAAATTAAACGTAAATGGACTAACACTCCATTCAAAAGACAAGGTTTAAAATCCAAGATCCAATTGTATGCTGTCAACAAAATATATGCTTCAAATAATAAAGACATAAACAGACTAAATATAAAAGCTACAAAGAATATATTCCATGCAAACAATAGGCATAAGAAAGATGAAGTGTCTATTAATATCAAATAAAAAAGACTTCATAACAAGAAATATTACTGAAGATAATTTGGGACTTCATAACGATAAAATGGCCAATATATCAGGTAGGTAAAACCATTATAAATATAGATGTCACTGATAACAAAGCCTCAAAACACATAAAGTAAAAACTAACAGAACTAAAATGAGAGAGAGATGAATCTACAATCATAAAGACTTTAATAAACCGCCAGAAATTGATAGAACTAGACAAAAATATCAGTAAGAATGTAGAAAATCTGAATAACATTATTAACTACCTTCATCCAACTAATATTTCCAGAACACGAAACCCAATACCTACGAAACATACACATTCTTTCAAGTCCACAGGGAACATCGATCAATACAAACAATATACTGGATCATTAAACAATTCTCAATAGTTCTTAAAATATTAAAATGTAATAGACTACATTCTCTTACTGCAACAGAATTAAGTTAGAAATCAAAAATAAATAAATAAATAAAACATCTGGAATATCTGGAAATTTAAAACTCATTTAAAGAATTCATAAAAATCACAAATTAGCAGATATTTTCACTTGAATAATAATAAAAATTGGTAAACTGATAAAATAGACTTCATCAAAATTTCAAATGTCTGCTCTCTGAAAAATACTATTGTACCAAAATGAAAATGTTTTCCAAATACATATCTGATAAAGAACTGACATCTATAACATATGAAGAAACTGCAACAAGCAAACAACCCAATAAAATATGGGCTAAAATATTTAACAGACACTTAAAGAAGATACGTGACCATCAACAAAGCACATGAAGACATAATCAGTATAGTTTACGATTAGGGAAATGCAAATTTAAACCAAAGTTAAATGCTACTTCCCACCTAGTAGAATAGGTAAAATTAAAAAGACTGACAATACCGAGTATTGGCAAGGATGTGGAGTGGCTGGAGCTCTTATACATTGCTAATGGCAACATGTATGTATTTATTCTAACAGAAATATTTTTATTCTAACTCTCCAAAAATAAGTTAATCTAACAAAAGGCAAAAAAAAAGTTTTAATTGGCAATGTATATATATTGAAGCATGTATTTTATTTTCTTTATTTAATCTTATACTGGTTTGGTACTTCTTTTTTTTTTTTTAAGATGTTATTTATTTATTCATGAGAGACACAGAGACAGAGACAGAGAGAAGCAGAGACACAGGCAGAGGGAGAAGCAGGCTCCCCACAGGGAGCCTGACATGGGACTCGATCCCGGGTCTCCAGGATCAGACCCTGGGCTGAAGGTGGCGCCAAACTGCTGAGCCACCCGGGCTGCCCTGGTTTGGTACTTCTTAAACAACATAAACTGTTGAGTAAATAAAAGTCAATAGCCACTTAAAAAAATCAGTTAAAAAAAAATCAATTCATAGATGTAATGGTGGGACCACATAAGCAGCTTCAAAGAACTTTCCACCAAGTTCATGGAATTCAAAAATGAAGAGGACGCAGAAACCTAAACACTGAGGCTGACCTGTCTCATCTCAATATCTTAGGGTCCTCCTTCCACTCTGAGGTCTGGGTCAGCCTTGGGAAGAACAAAGCAGCTACAACCAACCTTTCCACTTACATGTCTGGACGGACCTTAACATGTAACTAATGGGAGTTGTTTGAATGGGAGACTGGTTGTTTCACACTGCAAGGGAGAAAAATGGATTTACTCCATCCTGAACAGGTGGAGCAAACACGAAGTGTAAACAAAGTTCAACACCACAATCAGCCTTTCGATCCCCCTGGGAAAAACACCTAACCCCAGAGAACAGCATGGTGGTTCACTGAGAAACTTTATTCTTGCTAAAATTTAGAACTTTTTTTTTTTTTAGAATTCATTTATTTATTCAAGAGAGACACACAGAGAGAGGCAGAGACAGGCAGAGGGAGAAGCAGGCTTCCTGCGGGGAGCTTAATGTGGGACTCAATCCCAGGACCCCAGGATCACGACCTGAGCCAAAGGCAGATGCTCAACCACTGAGCCACCCAGACATCCCTAAAATTTAGGACTTAATAAGAACTAAAAGGACAGGGCTGGGACGACATCTCTACTGGGAGTAGAGATGTTGACAGCCTTTAAAAACTCAAGAAGGTATTAAAGAAAGTGACTTTAAAGAAAGAAACCAATCCCCAAAGCAAAATGGTCCCAGTATCACACTCACTTCTCATCACAGCTCCTAAAAATAGGTCCCAGTATTTTACCCCGACCTTATTATGATGGCCGAGCTCCCCCTGTTCTGAGGTAACGTCTATAAACTTTGGCATCCAGTGTGCTTTTGCACCACATGTCAGCTATTAGCAATAGTATTTTTCCTGACAGCTAATTGGTAACATTAAGGAAAAGCAATGAACAGTGTTGTGCTTTGCAGAGTCATTTTACACCATTAGTGGCAATAAGCATGTTATGAGGGACATGGCACTGGCTGGGAATCCAAAGGACACACTTTTCATTCTATTTGCCAGTAAAATGAGAAATGAGAAAATGAAATCCATAAATTGGGTTTACTCGGGCTTATTTACAGGGCAACTGAATTAGTGATACTTCCTGTGCCAGAAGGTTCTCTCCAAGGAACATTTGTGCTGAGGGAGTCCTCGGAGGCAGGTAGACATCTAGAGAGCCCCCCCCCCCGCCAGCCACCCACCCACCCAGGGCCCTGTGCCCCTTACCTTTCCTTTTGGTTGTGTAAAATCCAACGGCTGCTCCATCCTGCCACAGAATTTTTGCTTGCTCCTTCACAGAGTGAGGTAAAAAAAACATGTCACCGTCATCCAAATTTCTCTCCAATCTTCCAAAAATAACGACGTTCAGAATGAAAAGCACGATCCTTTCCCCAAATGACTGAACCTTTGAAGGGAAGAAGAAAAGAAAGAAAAGAAAAGAAAAGAAAGGAAAGGAAGAAAAGAAAAGAAAAGAAAGAAAAGAAAAGAAAAGAAAAGAAAAGAAAAGAAAAGAAAAGAAAAGAAAAGAAAAGAAAAGAAAAGAAAAGAAAAGAAAAGAAAAGAAGTGAGAAAGGAAAATCACATGCGATAAATTTTGACCTTGGAATCAACCCACATGTTGGGGCCAGGTGTGTGCGCCACCATCACACAATTTCTTCCGTGTTAAAGAGCCAAAATGTGAATCATTAAGTTTCTCACAGAGGTTTTCACAACCTTGGCTTTTCATCCATTAGCCTCTAGGAGTGAGGGGCAGGGCCAGAGGGGCCACAGATGTCAATCCATTGCAGGTCCACAAAACAGGAAGTTACCTCCAGGGGGTAACTAGAGGCAAGCCATTTCAGCAGATCCCCTGAATAGTCTAGAAATAAACCCAATATGTCATTTTTAATACCAGCCCCAGAATTCTGGCCCTCAGAAGGAGGGTAAAGAAATGGGGGGATCAATGACTATACCAAAAACAAATGATTTGCAATGGCTTGTGATGTGATAGATTTGGAGCACATGCTACAGTCTCAATTCCAGAGAATTACTGAGAAGTCAAGCTCCATCTTGTTCTAAAACTATAAAACAAAACAACTTCTTGCCCACCACAATGTCATGACACATGAGGAAACTGGGTGTGGTCAAGGTCAGGCCTACAAAGAGTTTTAGCATTAACAAGTCAAAATGACCTCATGCTCCTGTCTCTTAAAATTTTCTGCAACTGCATAGTCCACAGGTGGCAAATGTGTGGCATAAACAAAGGCCTGCTGATCCTGCACCCCCAGCAGACATAACTAATCAATCCCACACTATGTGCTGAGCGTGAATGTGGTCACACAGTCCTCCTAAATGCAGTCTCTGGACAACCACAGGCAAGCACTAAATGTAGTATTTGGGATGAACCCAATCAACTATTGATCTAGTGACCGTATTGTTTTATTAGATTTTACTCTGATAAGACTGCTATGTGACAGCCTAAGTGTGTGGGTGTTCATCACCCCATCTTATGCATCACCACGAGGTCAGCAATGCCATTAAATGGACTGTGACTTCCACCCACAAGCTGGCATACGATTCTCCACCCCTTCCCGGGGAGGTTTTGATTTATAGGTAAGGAAATTGAAATTCAAGGAGGGTTAAGTGATTACATTTATTGATTTCCCTGCCTCATTCCAAAGAGGACTTATGACAGCTGGATGAGGGCTCTGTCAGAGGCAGGCAGGCTCAAAACAGGCCAGGCCTTCTGAGTCCCAGGCTGGTGCACCTGCTACAGCCGAGCCCATGGTTCCCTTCTGCATCTTCATCCATTATGACTAAGGCTTTGGAAAAGGGAAGTTTATTATAAATACTCTTAGTTTTATATCGAATACTTAATCCTTAGATTTTTATCATCATCATCATCATCATCATTTGTGTCTGTGGCTTCTCAGCCTGGATTTGCTGGGAGATCCTTAGCAATACCCAACCCTCTGAGCCTCAATTTCGTCCACCAGTCAAGGGAGAAGATTGCCTGAGTCGTCCTTAAAACACTTGTTTTTGGGGAAGAGTGGGTAATAAAAAAACAAAAATCCCACTTGTTTTCAAATGCTCTGATATTAAAAATAAGGCAGCTTGCTGCCCCCTCACAAATGGCACAAAGTGTTTCGGTGCCAATAAATTTATTAATTGGTCCAGAATGTAAAAGTTAACCTTCATCTGGAGCCAAATCTTAAATAAGAAAAAGCTTTGTGAAAACCACACCAAGCTCAACTTGAAGAAGCTGCCCCAATTTTGTATCTTAGACAGTAGCAGCCAAATCAAGTTCAGACTTGAGGAATAATTAGCTGGTCACAAAACCTGAGTGGGGTGATGTGGGAGGTTATTTTTTTCAACTTATAAAACCAAAAGAGTTCAGAGGAAAGCCAGAAGAGAAAAGCAGATTGCATCTGGCAGAAGGGAAATATCCAATCAAAAACTGGCAGGAGAAAAAGGAGAAAAGAAAACGCACTTAATTTGTCCAATTTCATTGGGGAAGGGGGATATGTGACATGTGATTCTGACTTAGAAATGTTTCTGGAAACACAAAATACAGATCCAGTTCTAATCCCTCAATTAGGACCACTAATTACATTAACAGAAAGAACATTAAGCTTTTTTTTTTTTTTTTTTGTAATTTATGAAACATAGCTGGCTAAGAAACAAAATGTAATTAAAAGAAAAAAAAGCTAAGACCCAAAATTCTACCAATGGAGAAGGAAATTATCTCCATAGACAGTTGGGGCAGATCAATCTTTAAAACACGATTCATTAACTGCAAGTAACATTCAAGTTTCTGTTCACAACATTGACCACATTTTCAGAAAATTTGGGGTCTTCCTCATCTAAACACAGAAAATTTGACACAGAGAAGTGACCTCTCTTGTTCTGAAAAATAAATTATTCAAGGAGCAAGTCAGACTCCTCATGGCATTCACCCAACCACTAAATACCTCTGGCCCACCTGTGAGAAGGGGCCAAAACATCAACACAAATGGGTACACCAGGTCGCCCACACCCATTGGCTGATTCTCAAGCCACTGTTAAATTTGCAGGTGAGGGGAGGCCCTTTTCAAAACAATACCTATTGAGTCGATTAAAACACGACCTGAAAACATCCTGCATCCTGCTGTTTATAACAATACGGATGCAACTAGAGGGCATTATGCTAAGTGAAATAAGTCAAAGACAAATACTGCATGATCTCATGTGTGGAATCTTAGAAAAGCCCAGCTCATAGGAACAGAGAACAGAATGGTGATTACCAGAGACTGGAGGTAGAAGAGAGAAGATATTGGTCAAAAAGTATAAACTTCCAAAAAAAAAGTATAAACTTCCAATTTTAAGATTAATAAGTTCTGGGAATCTAATATACAGCAGAGTAATTATAGCTAATAGTACTGTATTATATTAAAGTTACTAAGAGAGTAGATCTTAAATGTTCTCATTACAAAAAAAAAAAAAATCACAATTATGTAATGGGATGCAGGTGTTAGCCGACACCAAGGCGGCAATCATTTTGCAACATGTAAGTGTATCAGACCAATGTATACCATAAATTTACACAATATTTATGTAAGATATATCTCATTAAGCTGGGGACAGGGAACAGGTATGAAAACCCCCAGATGGGAAAACAGTATTTGCAAATCAGATATGTAATGTACACAATAAGGACTGGCATCCAGAATATATGAAAAATTTTTACAGCTCAGCAGTTAAGAAGTCAAATAACCCAATCAAAAAGAAGGCCAAGGATTTTAACAGGTATTTTCCCAAAGGGGACATACAAATGGCCAATAAGTACATGAAAAAATGCTTAACACCCTTAGCCATCAGAGAAATGCAGCTCAGGACTACAAGAGATAGCACTTCTCCCCTCCAGTAGGACGGATAGCATTAAAAAAAAAAAAAAAAAAGACAGCTTTTCCATGAGGCCAGCGATGGATTGAAGCACCTCGGCCAAGCAGGCCAGGTGGTAGTGTCTGTGGGCCAGTCGCCGGGCTCTTCGAGGTGCAACAGAGTCTATGAAGTGAAGATGAATGAAGATTGTCCTGATGTTTTCCAGAAACCGCTCAGAGGATGGCTCTGATAAAACCACTAGGAGCACATCTGCATGTAATGAGCATACAGGTAGCTGCAGATGAATATTCTTGTCCACAACTATTGTGGTTAAAATTCTTCATTGCCTCAAAGGCATGCAATTGGAAGGAAAAATGAAGAATTGGTCAACAAGACATAAATTGAAACAGATGATGAAAATTAGTATTTTATTTAACATTGATCATCTCACAGTAAGTTATGTAGAAAAATACATGTTTGAATACTTGTAATTGTTGAGCAATAGTCTTATCTTTATAATATATCAAATGTTTAAACATCTCCATTCTCATAATCACTAGTCAGACTTGTTTTTAACATACTTTAAGAACAGTATGTCGTTGTCAATAACTAGCTCATTTGTAGATTGATTCCCTTTTGGAGGGCAGTTGGTTGGGGAGATATTCTAGTACCTCCAGTTCTCCATCCTTTCTTGCTTTAGGGGATTTCAGCAAACCAGGTAACAACCAGATAACCATGGAGGCCTCCCCTTCAGAACCTGCTATTATACCTAAAAAACAAGTATTTGGAATATCCTAAATACCTTAATGAACTATCCTTTACCAGTAGATTTCACCTGTGACCTAGAATTTGTTTAAAATTAAATCTTATTTTATTCTTTAAAAAAAAAAGACAATAATAAGTATCAGAGAGGACATGGAGAGATGGAAGCCCTCAGATGTTACTAGTGGGGTGTTAAATGGTATGCCTGCTGAGGAAAACAGTTTGGCAGTTCCTCAACAAGTTATATAGTGAATTACCATTATGACTTGTAATTCTACTCCTGGGTATGTACCCAACAGAATTGAAAATACGTTTACTCACAAAAACTTGTACACAGATGTTCATGGTGAAAGACGCCTGGGTGGCTCAGCAGTTGAGCATCTGCCTTTGGCTCAGGGTGTGATCCTAGAGTCCTGGGATCAAGTCCCGCATCGGGCTCCCTGCATGGAGCCTGCTTCTCCTTCTGCCTATGTCTCTGCCTCTCTCTCTGTGTCTCTCATGAATAAATAAATAAATATCTTTAAAACAACAGCAACAACAACAACAAAAAAAACACAGGTGTTCATGGTGACATTATTCCACTAACAGATACACGGATAAACACACATGCTCTAACCATGCAGTGGGATACTATCCAACCCTAAAAAGCAATGGAATTCTGACATACTACAATGTGGATGATCCTTAAAGACATGCTCAGCGAGAGAAGCTGGACACAAAAGACTACATATTATCTGATTCTGGGAATGAGAAATGTCCAGGATAGACAAATGCATAGAGACAGAAAGTAGATTCCTTGTGAGGGTCTGGGGAAAGAGAGAAATGAGAGGTGACTGCTGATAGGTAAGGGGTTTCATTTGGGGATGCTGAAAACACTCTAGAATTCAATAGTGGTGACTGATGCACAACTCTGCAAATTTCTGAAAATCAACAAATTGTATACTTTGAAAGGATAAAATTGACAGCATGTGTATTAGATTTCAATGAACTGGTTGTGTGAAGGAAAAAAACAGAACAGAATTTGTTTTTTTTAATTGTTTGATACAGGGGAAAAAAACCCAAGTTATGAATTCATTCTCTAAACCAAACCCAAAAGAATATTGATATTTCATTCAGTATTTACAGGTGCCAGTGAGGAAGATCAAGTGGAATTCCAGACAACTGTGGACAGAGCCACCATTTTAAGATTGCCAAGAACTCCAATTCTATAGAATTAAGATAAATATGCCAATCAAATAAAAATGGACAGACATGATGTAAATAGTCTAAATTCTTCACAAGTTATTACCTTTCTCCTCAGCCTCTGCCCTAGCCAAACGGCAAAGGAGAAGACACCACAGGGACTCTGAGGAGCTACTGTGGCACTTGCCCTCACCCCTGCCATCCTCCTAGGTTTTGGCTTTAGAACTGTTCTATGAAGCCACAGTGCATCAAAAACCTCCAGGCCTAATGTCAAACTGGAATTTGTGTCCAGTTAAGTCACTCACTAACTGTGTGGCTCAGCCTCAATTTCTTCATCTGCAAAAGAAATACCTTGAGAAAAAAAAAAAAAAAAAAGAAATACCTTGAGGATTCTAAAAGCAGACAATCCCTGTAAATAGAGTCTGAGGACATAGGCGAGTACCTAACATAGTGTCTGACTCAGAGTAAGTACCAATAAACATTACTTGAACATAATAAGCAGAATCTTTCTTCCTACCCGCTAGAGAGATGATGGGGATTTAAATTTTAAAACTAAGACAAGAGGGATGCCTGGGTGGCTCAGGGATTAAGCGCCTGCCTTTGGCTCAGGGCGTGATCCTAGAGTCCTGGGATTGAGTCCCACATCGGGCTCCCTGTGTGGAGCCTGCTTCTCCCTCTGCCTAAGTCTCTGCCTCTCTGTGTGTGTCTCTCATGAATAAATAAAGTCTTTAAAAAATAAAATAAAATAAAACTAAAACAAGAGAGGACCCTCAGGAGAGTAAGAGAGATCTGCATATAGCCAGATGTCTGTTCCATAGGGCCATTTATTACTATTTTCCTTCCTGGCAGGGCATTCTAGATTGAATCGGGTTCCCCAGAAAGATGTTGGAAATCCTAACACCCAGTACCTGTGAATGTGACTTATTTAGAAATAAGAGTCTCTGCAGATGATCAAGTGAAAATGAGGTCATTAGGGTGGTCCCTAATAATATGATTGGTGTCCATATAGAAAGGGGAATCTGGAGCCACCTGGGTGGTTCAGTGGTTGAATGTTTGCCTTTGGCTTGAAGAAACCCCCCCTGTAAGTAGGATCAGCCCTAATCCAGAGGCAGCCCATCCAGGTGCCTTCCTGAAGTTTTAGCAACAAAAAGCATTCTGTTTGTGATAAGAAAACCATTTCCCCCCCACACCCTGATTGGAATGTCCCTGAATAGGTTCATGTTGACCTTCTGAGAAATCAACCTGGATGCTATGGGACTCCCGCGGTTCTTTTGTCTTTAAGCGTTTTTTTTCCTTTTACCTTTAAAAGATACCTGTAATTGCTAATCGGGGCTCTCTTCCTCTTCGGAGGCGGAGAGCCTGTTTGCGCAAACGTCCAATAAACCCTCTTGCTAATTGCATCTGCCTGTCTGGGGTCTGAGTCTCTGGGGCGTCCGCCGGGACACGTTGGCACCCGTGAGCCAGGGTCCAACATTTGGGGGCTCGTCCGGGATCCGAGACGCCCCAGGCTCAATCCTAAGACCGGTAGGAGGTAAGACCGAGCTCGCTAAATGTCGTATCTGTCTCGTCCGTTTGTCTGACTGGCCGGGTCTGTGCCGGGTCTGTATTGTGCCTGCAGGACGCTGTACTCTGTATTTGGACCAGCGGGGGAGGCAGACGTGCCCTGAGACCCCTGGTCCCCCTCCGGAGTCGGACTCCGGAGTGGTCTGGAAGGGGAACGGAGCCCCGGCACTCCCTCCTCTTCAGGGACGGTCGTTGTTCGCGACCGCTCCCATCTGAATCCGCCGAGCCGGTCCTGTCATTCGTGTGCGTCTGTTCGTTCTGTGTCTTTCTGGTCCCGCTCCGGAGTCGGACTCCCGAGTGGTCTGGAAGAGGGAGGGAGCCCGGCACTCCCTCCTCTTCGGGGAGGGTCGTTGTTGGCGACCGCTCCCGTCTGAATCCGCCGAGCCGGTCCTGTCATCTGTGTGCATCTGTCTGTTCTGTGTCTTTCTTCCTGTCCTCCTCCTCCCCGCTCACCTCTTTTCTACACCCGCGGGGCAAACTGTAACCACCCCTTTAAGCCTCACTCTAGATCACTGGAAAGAAGTCGCCGGCCGAGCACACAACCTTTCGGTCGAAGTCAGAGGACGAAGATGGGTCACCTTCTGCTCCTCAGAGTGGCCGACTCTCAACGTCGGGTGGCCCAGGAATGGAACTTTTAATATTGATATTATCTTGCAGGTGAAGGCCCCGGTCTCTCAGCCAGGACCCCATGGACACCCTGATCAGCTCCTGCAGATTCTCCTCACCACAGAGGAGAGACCGCGCGTCTACAGAAAAACGTCCCCGGGGCGGATGGGAGGCCGCCCCAGCTGCCTAATGAAATCGAGGATGTTTTCCCCTTGGTTCGCCCGACCTGGGACTACGACACTGCTGCTGGGAGGGAGCGGCTCCGTCTCTATCGCCAGGTACTCCTAGTGGGTCTCAAAGGGGCAGGGCGACGCCCCACCAATTTGGCAAAGGTACGTGCTATAGTGCAGGGAAAAGATGAGACGCCGGCAGGTTTTCTGGGAAGATTAATGGAGGGCTACCATATGTCTACTTAGAGAGAGAGAGGAAACGCAGTAAAGAACTGACTGGGATACTGGCCACCGTAGTACAGGGCTCAGGGCAGAGTAAGTCAGGACAGAGTAAGGACCTGGGAGACAAAAGAAAACCACGGGTTGAACGAGACCAGCGTGCCTACTGCAAGAAAAAGGACATTGGGTTAAAGATAGTCCAAAGAAGGGCCAAACGCAGGTACCTAAGAAGAAGCCCATTCCCGTACTGTCCCTAGAGGATGAAGATTAGGGATGTCAGGGCCAGGAGCCGCCCCCCCCCCTCAGCCTCAGATAACCCTTAAAGTGGGGGGGTCAACCAGTGACCTTCCTGGTTGCTACGGGAGCTCAACATTCAGTTTTAACTGAGGCAGAAGGACCCTTGAGCTCTATCTAGAAGATGCATTCTTTTGCCTAAAGTTAAGCTCTCAAAGCCAGCCTATTTTTGCCTTTAAATGGAAAGATCCTGAGACGGGATTCTCAGGACAACTCACTTGGACAAGGCTACCACAGGGATTCAAAAACTCCCCCACCTTGTTCAACGAAGCCTTGCATCAGGACTTGGCAGACTTCCGAGTTGGCCATCCAGACCTCGTTCTCCTGCAGTACGTGGATGATTTGCTCATAGCACTAAGACAGAACGGGATTGTGTAAAAGGTACGGGGGCCCTGCTCGAGAGACTGGGAGGACTGGGGTATAGGGCCTCCGCCAAAAAGGCCCAAATAGGCCAGAGACGAGTGACCTATCTGGGATATCTCCTGGAAGGAGGCCAGAGGTGGCTGACGGAGGGCCGCAAAAAGGCTGTAGCCCTGATCCCAGCACCCACTAGTGCCAGAGGGCTACGAGAGTTCCTCGGCAGTGCCGGGTTCTGCCGCCTCTGGGTACCCGGGTTTGCAGAGCTGGCGGCTCCCCTATATCCTCTCACGAAATCCAACACCCCCTACCACTGGGGAAAGGAGCAACAATTGGCTTTTGACAAAATAAATAGGGCCTTATTGACTGCCCCTGCCCTGAGCCTCCCAGATGTAACCAAGCCATTTGCGCTATATGCTGATGAACGCTGAGGAATAGCCAAACGGGTCCTAACTCAGAAACTGGGACCCTGGAAAAGGCCCGTGGCATATTTTTCAAAAAAATTAGACAGCGTGGCGTCAGGATGGCCCCCATGTCTCCGAATAATAGCGGCTGTGGCAGTCCTGGTAAAAGACTCAGATAAGTTGGCCTTCAGCCAACCCCTCACTGTGGTGGCCCCCCCACGCTATAGAGACAGTCATCCGCCAGCCCCCTGATCAATGGCTCTCAAACGCCCGGGTCACCCATTATCAGGCCATGCTACTGAATTCCGAGCGGATACGGTTCGGAACGGCTACATCCCTAAACCCGGCCACCTTGCTTCCAGAAACCGAGTCCCCCTCCCTGCTAATGCATGATTGCCACCAGATCCTAGCCGAGGTCCATGGCACCAGAAGGGACTTGACGGACCAGCCTTTGCCAGATGCTGAAGCAACCTGGTACACCGAGGGGAGTAGCTTTCTACGAAATGGTGAACTGAAAGCCGGGGCGGCCGTGGTAGATAATTCACTGTCCGGGGCATCAGCGAGGCAACGACCCAGTAGCAGAGGGGAACAGGATGGCCGATGAAACAGCACGGGCCGCTGCACTAGGCCCACAGGAGGATGGACAGAAGCCTTCCCCACCAAACGAGAAACTGCCCAGGTGGTTGTCAAGAAAATCCTAGAAGAAATTTTCCCCTGGTTTGGACTGCCCAAGGTAATAGGGTCGGACAACGGCCCCGCCTTCGTCTCCCAGGTAAGTCAGTTGGTGGCCAGATTACTGGGGATAAATTAAAAATTACATTGTGCATACAGACCCCAGAGCTCAGGGCAGGTAGAAAGAATAAATAGAACAATTAAAGAGACCCTAACCAGATTGACATTGGAGACTGGCACTAGAGACTGGGTCCAACTCCTCCCCATGGTCCTGTTCCGAGTCCAGAACACTCCAGCGCGCCATGGGCTAACTCCTTACGAGCTTCTCTATGGAGGCCCCCCACCAGTAACAGACTTACTAGATTCTGCTATTGACCCTCTTGCTAACACTCCCGGTTTACAGGACAGGCTAAAGGCGCTCCAGATTATCCAGCGCCAGATCTGGAAACCCCTTGCGGCTGTCTACCGCCCCGGAGACACAACCGACCCACACCCGTTCCAGATCGGTGACTCCGTCTACATCAGGAAACATCAGTCCAGGACGCTTGAGCCCCGCTGGAAGGGCCCATACACTGTACTACTGACCACCCCAACCGCCTTAAAGGTAGACAGCATTGCTGCTTGGGTCCACGCCTCACACGTCAAGCGCGCCCCATCAACGAGCACCGCTGACGCCAGCCAGGACGGACCGGGCGAGCCACCCCAATGGAAGCTCCACCGCACCCAAAACCCGCTCAAGATAAGACTTTCAAAAATTGTTCAATGACAGTTGTTATATTCCTACCTCTCCTAGCGCTCTTCACCTCCGCCAAAGGTGACCCTCATGCCCTCAAAATGTTAACCTGGCAGGTACTAACGTCTGGGGGTGACGAGGTCTAGGCTATAACTAAGACCGCCCCCGTGGGAACCTGGTGGCCTAACCTATATCCTGACCTATGCAAGCTAACCATAGGGGCCCCTAGCCCATGGGACCTAGAGGGATACTTGGACACCTCTAGAGCCCCTAACTGAGAAAGCCCTCCAGGGCGACTGGGATTAGACCCATGGGGAGGATGTGGCACGCCTGACAGAAGGGCCATGTTAAGCACTCTTCCCTTTTATGTCTGTCCCGGGTACCACAGAGATCGCAGGCTAAATCCCACCTGTGGAGGAGGGGAATACTTCTATTGTAAAAATTGGGGGTGCGAGACTAGGGAGATACAGGATGAGAGGCCCTCCTCCTCCTGGGATTACATCACTGTCAAGGCTAACTACACCCCCCCCCCGGGGCTACCAGGGACTCTGCAACACTACCACCCCGATTTTGGGGACTGATTCTTACCTGGAGCCCCAGCCGGGAACTTGGTGGGCATGCAACAAAGTCCTCACCCCCTGTGTGTCAGCTAAGGTTCTAAATAGCTCAAACGACTTCTGTGTCATGGTGCAGATCATACCCAGGGCGTTCTCTCACCCTGCTGAAACTCTAGAAAATCAGTATGATGAACATCCCACCCGTTTTCGGCGCGAACCTGTCTCCCTAACCCTAGTCGTTATGTTGGGACTAGGGGTCGCCACTGGGGTGGGTACTGGCGCAGCTGCTCTGATCCAGGGCTCACGACGTTATATAGAACTCCAGGCAACTGTAGATGAGGATCTACGGGCACTAGAGCAGTCCGTTTCTAAGTTAGAACAGTCCCTCACCTCACTTTCAGAAGTAGCACTTCAAAACAGGAGAGGCTTGGATTTACTACTCCTGAAAGAGGGAGGACTGTGTGCGGCCCTAGGAGAAGAATGCTGTTTCTATGCAGGCCATTCTGGAGTCATCAGGGACTCCATGGCCAAACTCAGGGATAGGCTAAATAAAAGACAAAGGGACCGGGAGGCCCAGCAGGGCTGGTTTAAAAGCTGGTTTAATCAGTCTCCCTGGTTGACCACCCTAATCTCTACCATTATGGGCCCTCTAGTTATCCTGCTCCTGCTGCTAACTTTCGGCCCCTGCATCCTTAACCGGCTGCTCCAGTTCATCCGAGAAAAATTGTCCATTACCCAAGCTCTGGTATTAACAATGGCCCTCCAAACTGAAAAAAATAAATGTTCCCTAAGATTTTAAGGTTAAAATCAGCCCAAACAAAGAGGAGGGAATGAAGAAACCCCCCCTGTAAGTAGGATCAGCCCTAATCCAGAGGCAGCCCATCCAGGTGCCTTCCTGAAGTTTTAGCAACAAAAAGCATTCTGTTTGTGATAAGAAAACCATTTCCCCCCACACACCCTGATTGGAATGTCCCTGAATAGGTTCATGTTGACCTTCTGAGAAATCAACCTGGATGCTATGGGACTCCCGCGGTTCTTTTGTCTTTAAGCGTTTTTTTTCCTTTTACCTTTAAAAGATACCTGTAATTGCTAATCGGGGCTCTCTTCCTCTTTGGAGGAAACGCAAACGTCCAATAAACCCTCTTGCTAATTGCATCTGCCTGTCTGGTCTGAGTCTCTGGGGCGTCCGCCGGGACACGTTGGCACCCGTGAGCCAGGGTCCAACAGGCTCAGGGCACGATCCCAGGGATCGAGTTGCTTCACCTGCATCTGGACAGAGACAGACCCACACCCCACCGAGGGAAGATGATGTGAAGACACAGGAAAAAGGCCATCTACAAGTCAAGGAATGCCTGAGGCCAGCAGCAGCCAAAACAGAGGCCGGGGACAGATTGTCCCTCATGACCCTCAGAAAGAACACTGATTCCACGCTTATAGTCTCAGGGACTGTGAGGCAGTACAGTCTCATGTATTTCTCAATACATTTCTGTTGTTTCAGCCCCTCAACCCCCACCCCCGGTGGTCTGTGAAACTCTGTTAGAGCAGCACTAGAAAACTAATCCACCCGAGCAGGCTACTTTCAATTAGTAACATGCTAATAAGCTTAGTGACTTTAAAACCTGTTTTGCAATATCTGTATAAATTTTCACCATCTCACCTTCATCAGACCTTCTCTTGCAGGATCAGAGGTTCTTAGCACATCTTCAGTGGGCCACCAGAACTCCTTTATGTAAACAGCCACAACTGAAGAGAAAGCCAAGAGAAAATGATGATGTGCCAGCAGCCATCCGGCCACCAGAGGGGCGATTTCAAAAGCATGCAACCACTCACTCCGAAGGTGCAAACGACACAAGTCTGTGTTGGTGAAGCAGGTGCTATTGCTAGAGCTTAGTTCTTTGTCAGCACAGACCAGGACAGAGTGGTCACTCTGACCTGAAGGGGACTTCACAGAAGTCTTCACAGGTGGCCCGAGGCCACCTCCAAAACAAGATGTGTGTGTCCTGATGCTATTGGGGAAAAAATGCTACACACCAATACTGACAAATTTGATGGAAAAAAAATTACATTGTTTTCTCAAGAAATCCAATTATGTGCCACAACTCAGAACTCCCTATTTAGTCAATCCAACATTATCAAAGGGCATTGAGCACAGAATCTTTTTTTTTTAAAGATTTTATTTATGTATTTATTTGACAGAGAGAGCACAAGCAGGAGTATCAAGAGGGAGGGGGAGAAGTAGAGCCTCCATGGAGCAGGGAGCCCAACGATGCAGAGCTTGTTCCCAGGACCCCAGGATCACGACTTGAGCTGAAGGCAGATGCTTAACCTGCCGAGCCACCCAAGTACTCTTCTTTTCTTCTTTTTTTTTTTAAAATATTTTATTTATTTATTCATGAGAGACACACACAGAGAGAGAGGCAGAGATATAGGCAGAGGGAGAAGGAAGCTCCATGCAGGGAGCCCGATGTAGGACTCGATCCCAGCACTCGGGGATCACGCCCTGGGCTGAAGGCAGATGCTCAGCCGCTGAGCCACCCAGGTGTCCCTTCTTTTTTCTTTTTTTTTTTTTTTTTTTTAAGATTTTATTTGAGAGAGAGAACACGCATAAGCAGGGGGAGGGGCAGAGGGAGAGAGAGAAGCAGACTCCCCACTGATCTGGGAGCCTGATACGGGGCTCCATCCCAGGACCCTGAGATCATAAAATGAGCTGAAGGCAGATGTTAAACTGACTGAACCACCCAGCTCGCCCCTCGAGCACAGAATCTTCTTATCGCCCTCAGCCCTGGGCCTGGCACTGACTTCTTTTCCGTGATTTTTTTTTCCCTTCTCACAGTGAAACTGTCACCTGCATTTTTCTGAGGAGGACATCAACACTCTGAGAGGTAAAGTAGCTTGAAGGCAGCCAGCTAGGGCCACTGGACTCCCAAGTACAGTGCTCTCTCGCAGAAGCCAGAAATGAGTCAGTTGTTAGGAAATGGGGCAAATCATGCAGGGGTGGTAGGGATGCCTTTGAATAAGGAAGCTCCAGGGCTGATTCTGCAGGAGAAAGAAGAGACATCTCTTCTCCCCCAACTCTTGCCCCACCTCACTCTAGATAGTCCCCAAGGCCTATGGATTCTGTCCTATTGTAGAGATGACCTCTACAACTCCTCATCAGAGTTGTCCAAACCTACCACCTGAGATGGCTGACAAGTTCTGATGAGGACTGGGTGTGAAACACCCACCACAGGGCCCAGTGTGTCAAACGTGCTTGGTAACAGCTGACAAATGTCAGTTCTCCCTCCTCCCTACCACTGCCACCAAATCAATTAATTCCACCTGCTGCCTCATAATGGACTCCATCCCCTGGTCCCCAGCTCCACATGCCAGCAGGGTCCAGGCCACCATCCACAGAAAACTGTGACAGTGCTCAGCTGGTCCCCTGCCTCAGTCTCCCCTCCTGATCCATCCCTACTGAGTGGCCACTCCAAAGGCAAATCTAATCATGGCCTCTGTCTCTTGCCTCTCAGCTGGACAACCCTCCTTTCCTTGATTAACCAAAGTTACTTTGGTTGTTTTCTGTTTTGTTTTGTTTTTTTAAATTAAGATCATTTTTTACAGCAAGTTTAGGTTCGCAGCAAAATTGAGAGGAAGGTACAGAGACCTCCCATTGCCCACACATATGTATAGTGTCCCCCACTGTCAACATCTGCACCGAGTGGGAATGTTTGAACAAGTGACGAACCTACAATGATACATCATAGTCACCAGAGCCCATAATTTACACTAGGGTTCACTCTTGTTATACATTGTACGGGTTTGCACAAATGTGTAATGACATACATCTATTATTATGGTATCATACAAAGTATTCTCACTGCCCTAAAAATTCTCTGGTCTCCATCTATTAACACCTTCCTCCCACCGCCATTCCACCCTTGGCAACTACTGATTTTTTTTTTTTAACTGTTTCTATACTTTTGTGTGTGTCTCTCTCTACTTTGCCTTTTCCAGTAGTCACTTAATTGGAATCATACAGTATGTAGCCCTTTCCAGATTGGCTCCTTTCACTTGGTAATATGCCTTTAAGTTTCCCCCTTATCTTTTCATGGCTAGAGATCTCAAAAATCTATTTAGCACTGAATAATATTCCATTGTCTGGATGTACTACAGTTTCTACTCTGGTATCTTTTATAAAATTGCCATTTTTATACCAGCTTCTCCAGCCAGGCATCTGAGCCTGATGGGTCCAGAAACCATACAATAAAAAGAGGCACCTTCCCAGTCAAATCTTTTTAGCTGAAGATGTGTAGGAAAATAACATGGAATAGAAAACAAAAGTCATTTGAACATTAATATTAGGCTCAATATTTTGACACCAATTTTTTGGGCCAATCAGGTTAAGCTTACTACCACTTTCTTCCCAATTTCTGTCTGCTCTTTGAGGAACTCTAGTAGAAAACTATGGGAAGGGGCACCTGGGTGGCTCAGTGATGGAGCATCTGCCTTTGACTCAGGTCATGATCTTGGAGTCCCGGGATTGAGTCCCACATCAGGCTCCCTGCATAGAGCCTGCTTCTCCTTCCTGTGTATCTGCCTCTCTCTATCTGTGTCTCTCATGAATAAATAAATAAAATCTTGAAAGAAAAGAAAAGAAAGAAAGAAAACTCTGGAAAGCCCAGGTTACGATGACATTAGTCAGTTATTAAGCATTAACTCTGCCCAACCAACCCCTCTTCCCCAAAGACCAATAGCATCTAATTCACTATGTCATTTTCCTATCATCAGTGAATTACATCATCAACAATAGTTCCAAAATTGATTGAGCTGGCTGAGAGAGAAGGGCCAATTAAATGCTTGACACCTGCCTTCATTTATTCAATTAAATTCATGTTCAAAATGGCACCTACTAGAACTTACAGGAGGTTTATAAAGCCATAAGGATTATTTTCCTGCTTAACAAGGTGAATCAATAAAAGATGTTTCATTTACTAATACAGTATATTACTGTAATACAGATGTTCAATTTGCTAAGACAGTTTCAAACAGGACACGTGTTATGATTTGGCATTTGTGTGGTGCCTTGCAAGCTTCACGGTGTACTGAGGAGCATTAATTAGTCACACCAGTTGTCACAAAATAGATTGAACTGTTTTTTTCAAAACACATCTTAAGCTGCTAAGGATACATAACAATGAAGGTGAAGTCCAATCAAATTTAACAGGCCTAAAATAAATTGTCCTCCAAACCAACTCCTAAAAAAAACACAATCAGCCTTCTGGAAACTAGCAGCTTTTGATCAGAGAAGCATAATACCTCGTCAAGAGGAAACAGCAGGACAGAATGGTGGCAGAGCCCCGGGAGAGAGACTGTATCCAGCTCAGCAAGGACAAAGGACAGATCCTGGGGTCTGACAGGCACTGAAGAGCCAGCCTCAGGGCATCACTTAAGACCCTGAAGCCAGCAAGTGCCAAGGGTTAGAAAGCGGAAGCCACACATCTGTGGTTTTAAAAGAAAACATCATCAGTCTCCTCTAGGCTGTCTCCCATCTAGGGCCTGAGCAGAGACTGGATACTCGCAGAAAGCTGTCCAGTGGTGACAACAGTCAACAGGGCCTTGTGAGTTAAAGGCCAGCCTTGCTGCATGAATTTAATTTCCCTGCCCCACTGAGTGACAGGCGATGTAGACCACAAAGAAATGCCAGTAATGAATTCTGTTCTGTGACACTCCAAGGTTTCCCAAACAACTTAAGACAGGGAGGTCCCTACGGCTGACTCCCAGTGGCCTGGCTTCATAGAAGCTCAGCATGATCAACTGTATTCAACTACCCATGACCGAGTTCCTAAACACATGAATAGTGCTGTCTGTCCTGGGCCCTCAGTGGCTGATGAATAAGTCCCCATCCTTGCCATTGGGAGTTCTCAGCCTGCAGAGGAAGAGAATGAGCAGTAAACAAGCTGCTCCAGTACAGGCCAGTGCATTAAAGGTACTGGACTCAAGATAGGAGCCAACGTGTCACCAGGACCCAGAGGAAAGAGGCAATTCTGTGGAGGGGTGTTGGGAAAACATCCCCTAGGATTTCAGACAGCTTGGGTTCTAGATCAATGGGTAAGGTTTCCACAGGCAGAGACAATAGGCAAGGGCGCTACAGGCAGGGTAACCTGTAAGCAGAAGCACAGAACCCTACAAGGTCCAAGGTCCAAGGCCACACTCAGGGCATCTCAAACAGCAAGAATAGCTAGAATGAGACCAAACAATGGAAAGATAGGGCTGCAAACGTTGATTACAGCAAGTTTTCAGAACACAAAGCTAATATACAAAAACCAACTGCTTTCCCATATACCAGCAATGAATAAGTGGAATCTGAAATTAAAAACACAAAACCATTTACATCAGCACCCCAAATAATGAAATATTGGGCATAAATCTAACAAAATATCTACGAGATCTATGAGGAAAATTACAAAACACTGAAAAACAAAATCAAAGGACTAAATAATGAGATATTGTATGCTCACAGATAAGACGACTCGATATTGTCATCATGTCAGTTCTTCCCAATTTGATCTATTGATTCAGTGCAATCCCAATCAAAATACCAACAAGTTATTTTGTGGATATAAACACACTGATTCTAAAGTTTATGTAGAGAGGCAAAAGACCTACAATAGCCAACACGAGACTGAAGGAGAACAAATTTGAAGGAAAGACACTATTCAATGTCAAGACTTACTATAAAGCTACAGTAATGAAGACAGTGTGGTTTAGCGAAAGAAGAGACAAAAAGATCAATGGAACAGAATGGAAAGCCCATAAATATAGTCAACTGATCTTTGATAAAGGAGCAAAGGCAATACAATGAAACAAAGTCTTTCCAACATATGTTGCTGGAACAACTGGACATCCACACACATAAAAATGAAGCTAGAAAAAAAAAAAAAGAAAAAAAAAATGAAGCTAGACACAGACCACTCACCCTTCACAAACACCATCTCAACAAACTCTAAGCTTCATTCATTTACCAATCTCTAACAGACTTTACTGCTAGCGGAAAGCAAAAGGACATGAAATATTTAGATACAACCCTATGCACCTGTGTAGGAAAAAGACAGACTTCAGAACCAGATGGGGTTCAAATTCTGGCTTCTCGAGTTACTAGTTATGTGACCTTAAACCCCATGCCCCAGACTTAAGTCCCCCACTGTCAAGTGGAGACCACAACATCCTCTCACCTGTCACTATGCAGGTTAGGTCAAAGAGTTCACCTCACCAAACTGCCTTTCCTAAGATGTTTGAAGCTTGTCAGTGTCAGTTTCCAGAAACTTCCTCCACTTCTCCAATTGGTGCTCTGGGATTTCGAAGTAGTATGAAAAGCCCTTTGTTACTTGTTGGCTTTTGTCAGTGAGACAATGGAAATTGCTTCATAACACTCCCGTTTCTTCCTGGGAACTCCCAAACTTTCTGCTCTGGTTTGCACGGAAATGTCTGTCTTTCTTTCCCCAGCTTGACCACTGCTATCCTGTCTGCTCCCTCAAGTGGAGATAAGTTTCTACCCACCACATCTTCTCATGACTGCTCCTTTTTCTATCAGGGAGTGTTAAGCTGACCACTATGTCCCTCGGTTTTTCCTTCCAAGGCTGTGGCACGCACCATGCTTGATCAGGACACACACTTTAACCCCGTACCTCCCAACAAAATTTTTTTTAATTTTATTTATTCATGAGAGACACAGAGAGAGGGGCAGAGACACAGGCAGAGGGAGAAGCAGGTTCCCTGCAGGGAGCCTGATGCAGGACTTGATTCCAGGACCCCAGGATCACGACTTGAGCCAAAGGCAGATGTTCAACCACTGAACAGGTGTCCCCAACAAAATTTTTAAACCTTTCATCTTGTCTACTCAAATTTATTAAAGGAAAAAAATTATTTTTTTATTTAAATATGCTTTTTATAATGAAGATACAAAGCAATCATTGTTAAGAAGCTGACATGAGGGCAGCCCTGGTGGCTCAGCAGTTTGGTGCCACCTTCAGCCTGGGGTGTGATCCTGGAGACCCAGGATTGAGTCCCATGTCGGGCTCCCTGTATGGAGCCTGCTTCTCCCTCTGCCTGTGTCTCTGCCTCTCTCTCTCCCTCTCTGTGTCTATCATGAATGAATAAATAAAAAATCTTAAAAAAAAAAAAGAAGCTGACATGATTTTTCCATAGCACAGGTCAGGGAGAGCTGCTTATCACCTGTCACCTTGGGAGGATGGGCTATGACCAAGGGGAGCTTCCCCAAGAAGGATTTTGAGGCCACATTCCCATTCAGCAAGGAGGAAGGAGCACTGTGATGGATTAGCAACATCCTGGAGGACCACACTGGCACCTGTGGTTGTGCATGCCATCCCTCCTCGTCTGCTCCAGCACAGAGCATATCAGTAGGGCACGCCCAAGTGGTACACGGACTCCCACAAAGGTCACAATTCTGAAGCACATGCCACTCACTGAACCCATGTGTTGAGTCACTGTTACCTGCAAAGCACATAATAAATCCACTCAAGGAATCAAATTTAGACTCTGGCTTAAACATTGACAACTCAAAAGGAAGAGACATTGCCTGGGACACGAAGCAGAATAAAGTAGAATCAGGTCAAGGCTGTTTGCTGAGGGACAGCAGAGAGGAAGAAGCAGGCATTCCCCCTGAGGGGCCGGGTGAGTCTTCCATAGAAGGTACCTGAGACAGGAAAGGGGACTCCAGGTGGGGTAAGTGACAGAGCCTCAGAGATGTGAGAGCACACAGCAAGCTGGGCAAGGACAGGAACTGTAGTGCCCCATGGCTGAATGTGTAGGGAGCAGGGAGGAGGCCAGTCAGGGAGGACTCTAGGACCAGATGCACTCTGTAGACCACCGCCAGCCACCAAGCTTTGGAGAAATAAGGGACATGATCCAGTTGCAGCTTGAAAACAATAACACTTACCACAACCACAGGTACAAGCACTCACCTCTCATCTGGCACAACACCAAGGGCAGCATCTAAGTTCATGCTTGCCACAGCTGACTCTTGTGTTCCAAGTGAGGCTCAGAGGAGCTGAGAAATCTGCTCACTGTCCTGTGCCTATAAACAGCAGCTCTAGGACTGGATGTGAATGGGGTCCTACTGGTTCCAGAGGCTCCATGCCCCCTCCAGGTGAAGGAATGGACAGAGAGCCAAGAGGACAGGGCCAGGGAGAGGAGAGGAGGCGTGAAAGGAGATGGAGTCAGAAAGAGAGAAATGAAAGGTGAGGAACAGACAAGCCAAGACATTGTGACAAGAATAGAGAGACCAGGGGCACCTGGTCTTTGGCTCAGGTCGTGATCCTGGGGTCCTGAGATCGAGTCCCTTATCGGGCTCCCTGCAGGAGCCTGCTTCTCCCCCTGCCTTGTCTCTGCCTCTCTCTGTGTTTCTCAGGAACAAATAAATAAAATCTTTAAAAAAAAAAAAAAAAAAGAATGGAGAGACCAGCACCGAAAAACCTTACCATAGTGGATACTTTAGGATTTCATTTGGCACTTTGGGATGGGAAAGGGTCTGCCATTCATTCAGCACTGACAAGTGCCAGGCACAGTACTTGGCACCAGTAGGGCCAACACAGGTGACCAGGCCATGACCACACACACCATGACCAGTGCCTCCAAGACATGAGCAGCAATCATGCACCCACTTAGGGGCTATACAGTCATCCATTTGGGCTGCTATGAGAAAAAATCATAGACCTGCATAGGCTTTTGAACAGCAGAAACATATTTCTCACAGTTCTGGAAGTCTGAGATCAGAGTGTTGCAGGAGCAGGTCATGGTGAGAGCCCGCTTCCAGGTTACAGACTGTTCACCTCTCTTGGTGTGTCCTCATGTTGCAGAAGGGGCAAGGGAGCCTTCTGGGGTCTCTTTGGTAAGGGCACTGATTCCCATTCATGAGGATGGAGCGTCTCCCCAAAGCCCCTACTTCTTAATGTTATCACATTGGGGTTTAGATTTCAACAGATGAATTTACAGCGGGGGGGACACAAACATTCAGACCACTGCAGTCTTTCTGGAAGGCTGGGGCAGAGAGCTAGTAAAAGGCCTGAGCCAGACTAGGCTTTACAGCTGCGGGCTGTGAGGACCAGGCTTTAGTTATGAGCTTCATAAGAAGTCTCTGGAAGAGTCTGACCAATGAGAGACTTGATCACAGTGGTGTTTTAGAAAGAGAACAGCTGGGTTATGCCCAGGTAGGAGGAATTAGACCTTTTGAAGTTAAAAAGGAGAAGCATGCTGGAAAGGCTACACCTTCAGCCTTGGGGCACTACAGTTCCTGTCCTTGCCCAGTGAGAAGGATCTCACTGAGTGTAGTGAGTGGTTTCAGGTGAGGCTGGAGGCAGGGAGGACAATGGGAGGCTGCGGTGATCCAGGCGAGAAGTGAGCGGAGCTGACAGCAGCAGTGTCCTGCTGGTGTGGAGGGAGATGCCCAGGGGAGATTAAACACTCCTGGGACTCCGACTGGTCTAAGGCAGAAGATGCAGGGGAGGCTCGGGTGGCAGCCAGCTCTCAAGCCTGAGTGAAAGACACAGGTGCTTTCACCAGGCAGTAGTGAAGACAAAGCGATGGAGACGTGAAAGTCTCAGTTTTGAAATGCCTGTTAGAGACAGCGAGGTCAGGGCAGCCAGCAGGCAGCTGGAGACACAGCCCACAGCTGAGCAGAGACGCAGAGCAGGTCCCTGCCCCCATAGCATCCTGGGAACCGTGGCAGAAGGGTTTACACACACTCGTCTTACCTCCTCACACTGACCGCAGGTTGTTCATGTCCTGGTCCCTGGTCTACACTTCTTCAATCACAACGGAAAGGGCTTTAAGGCCGCCCCCACCACTGCCCACCCCCTGCCCCACCTTGATGGTTCCCCTGGAGTCTAAGCTGCCATCAGTTGCCCCGTTACAAATCTAAGAAATAAGCAGTTCCGCCAAAAAAGGGTATAGTTAAACCAAAGTGACAGGCCATCTTCCCAAAAGCAAAATACACATAGGGAAAAAAAAAAAAAAAAGAACGCTGAAAAGTTCTGGCAGAGGACAGCACATAAACACATTCCAAGGCATTGCATGACTTTTATGCAACATTGACCAAGCCGGTCAATAATTTAAGGGGAGGGGAAAAAATCCGCAAGTTGACATAGCAACTGTCACATCGCATTACTCGGGCTACCATTCCCATACAGATGTCTTCCTTAAAGGAAAACACTTCCCCAGATGCCCCATGAACTTGGGCGCCTCTCTGCCATGGAGAGAGAAACATCTGGTTTGCAGCAGATTTGCAACAGCCTCCCTGTGGTTCTCAGGCCTTTCTTGCCTTAAGCAATTTTGTTTTCATGCATCTAGATCTTAACTCAAGGAAGGGGGACAAGATGGGGTGCGTAGATCCTGGACTGTGGGGTGGTGGGGCAGAAAGAAACCCTCATCAAAGCTAGTCCATCTAGAAAGGGAATCTTAAAGCCCCAGGCTGGACCAGTGCAAGCACAGAGAGTTTTTCAGGACTCCGGGAAGTAGAGAGAGGTGCAGACAGCCCAAAGGGCACTGGTAAAACACTTGGATGCCTCACAGACGCACCTCCACCCCCAGACAATGGCTCCATCTTTGGCACTAGAAATATTTTCCTTGGACCTTCCCTGTTTTGCAAATACCATTCGTCCCTTGGTAAGAATGACATGTCTTTGTTTGCGAGATGCTGTTTTCCCCTATGCTTAAATCCAACTCACAATAAGTGCCATAAATTAACAGGGAATAAAGAAGAAAATCCCAAAAAATAGCCAACATGTGTTCCCCAAACGCGACGCTGTCACTGTGAATAGCTCTTCAATCTGCACCAGTCACTGCCCAAGGGAAACAGAGCCCTCCATTTCTAGCACGGAGATCCTCTAGCTTAAGTGAACTTGGGTCCTACTGACCCAGGGGTGGGGTCAGGGGAGTCATCTTCACTGCCGGGAAGAGCAGGTGCATTCCTGGCCAGAACTCTTCTCCCCCAAACTGTTAAAACCACTTCAGTGGGACTCCACCCATGTGGAAGACGGGAGGAGGAACCCAACCTGGGCCAATGTTTACCTCTGCAATACCCAGAAAAGCAAGCACAGGCTCAAACACCAAGATCCAACATCCACATGATCAGGGGAAGCTGCATAATAGGGTGCCTGCTAACCAGGTGGTCCCTGGACACATGGTTTCATGACCTTGTGGGGACACCACGTTTCAAAGCCAGAAAAACTGCAATTAAATAAATAAAATCTTTTTTAAAAAGAAAGTAGGACGCCTGGGTGGCTCAGTGGTTGAGCATCTGTCTTTGGCTCAGGGCGTGATCCCGGGGTCCTGGGATTGAGTCCCGCGTCAGGTTCCCTGTGGGGAGCCTGCTTCTCCCTCCGCCTGTGTCTCTGCCTCTCTCTCTGTGTCCCCTATGAATAAATGAATAAAATCTTTAAAATTAAAAAAAGGGATGCCTGGGTGGTTCAGCAGTTGAGTGTCTGCCTTCCGCCCAGGATGTGATCCTGGGGTTTCGGAATCGAGTCCCACGTCGGGCTCTCTGCATGGAGTCTGCTTCTCCCTCTGCCTGTGTCTCTGCCTCTCTCTCTGTGTCTCTCATGAACAAATAAATAAAATCTTTTAAAAAACAAAAATTAAAAATTAAATTAAAAAAAAAAACCTGCAACTACTCCTCCTCATGATGAAATTCAGAGTTTACCAGGCCTACAAGCCTCTCCACCCCTGCCTTAGTAGCCTAGCCTGCTTTTTACCAGGTATACAGAAACCATTTCATTGGGTCAGACTGACAGGCTCATCCTGCTCAGTAGAGCTGTGTTTAAGCCCCATTCATCTCCCCACCCCAACTCCAGGAGGTTAGGCCTTTCCCTTTAAGGCACACTCAGGACTTGGAGCTGCCCTAGCGGCGTCCCTTTCTGGGGGTCAGAAATTCATGGCACCCTTCCGCCACCACGTTCCCTTCCAGCCTTCTGACCTTGACCCCTCCCCAGAAAGCTGGACAGAGCGCTCAGGGTGAGGAGCATCCCAGGTAGGGTTCCCCAATCCTGAAGCCCCCTGGGCAGCTCAGGGGCACACCCCCAACGCCCAACCACCCCACCCACCTGCCCTGAACACAGCCCAGCGTCGGCTTGGACTGGACTCGGGCCTGGCGTGTTGCAATCCCACCCGGCCTATGACAGCCACTGGGAAGGCGGGCTCCGCGGCGGTTCCAATTTCATCCGAGTGTTTGCCTTGGCTCTTGCTACCGCTGCAGGCCTAGAATGGGCATGCTTTTCCAGGAAAAAATCATCATTTTTTGATCCCCTGCTTGTTTTTCTCAGGGTGCACATGACATGCAATCACCAAAAACTGTAAATAAATTAGCAGCAATTTGAAGGATGAGTGTTATGCTTGGTCACAAAACGTCCTGGAAGCGAGCTAGGGGGATAGATGTTCTAATCAGAGAAGTCAACATGTGGTGAAGACTGCAAACAATCTCTCCTCCGGCTGCCTTCTCTGGAAGTATCTTGCTTTCCTATCAGCCTTGCCGCCTCCCCTGCACAATCTGTCTGCCCTGCATGGGAAGCTGACAAGAATTCACCCAACAGGGTCTGGGAAGAGCCCTCCCCTCAAAGAGCTGACCATCCCCCGAAGAAGACCAGCCACAGGAAATGACTGAAGAGACCAACAGCCACAGGTGACCAACTACAAAGTGATGTGCCCCACCCTGAAGATGTGCCCAGGCCCCAGGGCCCCACCCAAACCCCTCTGTCTGATTTGAGGTCCCACAGACCCTTCAGAGCTCAGCTTACCCTCACCCCAAATTTTTCCTTCCAAGTCACCCAGCATTGTTGGTACCACCACCAAGCCCAGCTGAAACCCAAGCCTTCCCCAGCCCTTCCTCCCGCACCTGCTATCCACCCCCAATCCTGTGTCACTCCCACTGTTTGTCCAACCAGTACCCTCCCCGCCAGACAAGCCCTCGGCCCTAACCACCTCCTGAGGGTTTGTTAGCTTGTCTTTCTATTCATCCTCCCTCTGGGCATGCAGAAGGCATTCTGCAAAGGGCTGAAGATCTGAACAGGACCCATGTATCCAGCCCCAGAACCTACTCACCCTGCAGAGCATCACTAGGCATCTTTCTAACTGCCCTCAGCATGGCCTCCTTGCAGCCAAGGGCCAGGGGCATCATGAGAAGGCCCTGAGAAAGGACACATCAAAATATTCAAAGAAGGGGACTGGTGTGAGGGGAACCTGGGTGTTCAGTCAGTTAAGCATCTGCCTTCGGCTCAGGTCATGATCCTGGCTCCTAGGATCAAGCCCTGCATCAGACTCTTGGTTCAGCAGGGAGTCGGCTTCTCCCTCTCCATCTGCCCTCTCCCCAGTCTGCTTTCTCTTATGTATGTATGTATGTATATATGTATTAAAAGAAGGGACTGGTGTGAGTCATGGCCAGACTCTCCAAGATGTGGAACTGCAGGGAGTGGGTGATGGGGACCATCTTCCAGGTCCCCTGTGCCTCTGCAGGCACTCCATCAGGTACAGAGCCCCTAGCCCTGCAGGGCAGAGGAGCAGCCTGTATGGCCACTGCATGACTACCAATGAGCGCAAATGCCGGAGAGAGAACCAGAGATCCCAGGAAATAGACAGTGGAAAACCCCTGCCCCCTATTTTGACCAGACTGCCATTTCCCTACCAAGAACCAGGGTTGGCCCCTCCCCACACCCAGCAAGACCCAAAAGACCCCTTATTCTGGAAACTTCTGTAGCACTCTGGCATCGGTTCTTCTTCATTTGATGCAATTATAAATTGCTGCTTTTAATCAGCCTCTGGACATTCTTCACCATCCACTCTGATCATCTGACCACTAGGTTTTATATGAAAAAAAAAAAAATTGAACAGATCATTGTCAGAAAAAGTGCTGGAAAAAAAAAAAAAAAAACCTGGCAAGTTTCCTAACATGGAGAATAGGTAGAGATCACCTAGGAAAACTACATATGTGGCTCAGGAGCTTGCAGAGAAACCTTCCAATAGAAAGGACCAGATGTTAAGAGAATAAGTGTGGGGGTGGGGGGCACTTGGGTGGTTCTGTGGTTTGAACATGTGCTTTCAGCTCAGGTCGTGATCCCGAATCAGTGGTCCCAAGTCCCACATCAGCCTCCCTGAGTTAAGCCTGCTTCTCCCTCTGCCTATGTCTCTGCCTCTCTCTCTCTCTCTCTCTTTGTGTCTCTCATGAATAAATAAATAACATCTTTAAAAAAAATAAAAAGAATGAGTGGAGAGATGGGAGCCCCCTCATAACAAAGGCCAGGCCCCCAGGCCCAGCACAATCCTTTAAGATCACATGGGAAAGGCTGGAGCACTGAGTAAGTCTGGGCTGGCTGGGAAAACATTCAAGAAAATAGAAGAGCAGCCAGAGGAGACTGGCTCAACTCGGAGGGGAGAACGTGGAGGGAGGAACACACCTTAGCCAGATGCTCTAACAGTCACAGAGGACCATCTTCACTGTTAAAGTGGAATGTCACCAAATTAGGAGCAAGGTTGGCCACTGGAAATAGTGGAATGGCAAGAGGGGTTCATGAGCTACTTTTGGAGAAGCTCAAGTCTCTAGACACAGTGAATTTATGTCCCAGGGGCCAGAAAGTCCTGTGAATGTGATTCTGAAGCTATAACCCTTCATCTCAGAGAGCATGGGAGGTCAGAAGTGGACCAAAAAAAAAAAAAAAAAACCCAAAAATGAACCAGTGCTATCCTAGTGTGTGAGGGGAAGATGGAGATCTTGGAACCTATCCCTGGTTCCCTGAACATCCCCTCTTCATGACAGTCTAGGGTGAATTATAAAAGATGGTCCATAAGGACCCCAGAAAACAAAGATGGGATTTAAAATCAGCATGAATTCACCAAGACCAAAGAAGATACACTGGCCTCACTCCCTTTTCTGACAAGTGTTCCAGGCTAGTGTTAGGAAAATAATTAAACATATGTAATGTTAATTTCACTAGCCAGATTTCCCTCCATTCTTAATCTTGGGCATGCATTTCATAAAACCTCTTTAAATACCCTTGTGGATGAACCAGAAATGTATGCTAAATAATGGGATGAGTGTATGTTCAGTGGTATGATAACTGCATGAATTTTAAAAACCAGCATTTCCAGGGGCACCTGGGTGGCTCAGTCAGGTAAGCAACCTACTTTTGACCTCAGATCTTGTCTTGATCTCAGGGTTGTAAGTTCAAGCCCCACAGTGGGCTCCACACTGGGTGTGGAGCCTACTTAAAAAAAAAAAACCAGTATTTTTTTTAATTACTTGGATTAAAAACTAAAGAATGCATACCTTTAGGGGCACCTGGCTGGCTCAGTCAGTGAAACATGAGACTCTTGATCTTGGGTTCGTGAGTTCAAGCCCCATGGGGTAGAGAGAGAGAGAGAAAGAAAGAAAGAGAGAAAGAAAAAGAAAGAAAGAAAGAAAGAAAGAAAGAAAGAAAGAAAGAAAGAAAGAAGCTTAAAATAAAAAAAGAAAGAATGCACCACTTCAGAAAGTAAAATACCTTCTGAAGAAGAGTCTGACTGGATAGAAGGACTTCCTCTTCCAACAAGCAAAGTTTTCTTAGATATGACAGCAAAAGCACAAGCAACCAAACATAGATATACTGAGCATAATAAAAATGTTAAAACTTTTGGGCATCAAAGGACAGCATCAAGAAAGTAAAAAGACAACCCACAAAATAGAAGAAAATTTTTGCAAATCATGTATCTAGTAAGGATCTTGTATCTAGAATATATAAAGAATTCTTACAATTCTAAAACAAGAACGCAAATAATCCAATGTAAAAATCAGGCAAAGAGTCTGAATAGATACAGTTGTCCAAAGAAGTTATAAAAATGTCCAGTAAACACTTGAAAAGATGTTCAACATCATTAGTCATCAGGGAACTGCAAATCAAAACTACAGTGAGTCTAAAAAATAAAAATAAACATAAAATAAATAAATAAAATTTTTTAAAAACCACAATGACTCCTTGACATTGGTCTCGGCAATGATTTTTTTTTTTTTTTTGAGATGTGACACCAAAAGCAAAGGCAACAAAAGCAAAATAAACAAGTGGGATTTCATCAAATTGAAAAGCAAAGCCTCTACACAGCAAAGAAAACCATCAACAAAATGAAAAGGCAACCTACTAAATAGGAGAAAACATCTGCAAATCATATATTTGATAAAGGGTTACTATTCAAAATATATAAAGAACTCCTACAACTCCACAGCAAAACAAACAATCCTATCACAAAATTGGCAGAGGATCTGTGTGATACTGTGACTTATGATAAGGAACATATATATATAGTTGATCTTCATCCCCCATTTCTGGCAGAGCTCCTAAAACCATTGCAATTTCTTAAGTGACAAAGCTGTTTCTTGTTATGTTACCGAGGCGACTATTGGAGCTTCTAAAGATAGAGGCTGGTGGTCAGGAGAACCAGCGATGTAAATAGTCATGTCCACTTTCAATCTCATCACCTCAACCTCTGAGAGGAAGAGGGGGCTCGAGGTCGAATCAATTGCCAGTGGCCAATGATTTAATCTATCATGTCCATATCAAGAAGGAGAATGGCGGGGATCCCTGGGTGGCGCAGCAGTTTAGCGCCTGCCTTTGGCCCAGGGGGCGATCCTGGGAACCTGGGATCAAATCCCACGTCGGGCTCCCGGTGCATGGAGCCTGCTTCTCCTTCTTCCTGTGTCTCTGCCTCTCTCTCTCTCTCTCTCTCTCTCTCTCTGACTATCATAAATAAATAAAATTTAAAAAAATTAAAAAAAAAAAAAAAAGAAGGAGAATGGCTCAGAGAGTTTCCAGACTAGTGAACAAGAGGAGGTGCGAGGAGACTGGTGTGCCTGGAGCAGACATGAAAGCTCCTCGCCCTTTCCACATACCTGGCCCTATACAATTTTTCCATCTGCTTCTTCTGAGTTTGATCCTTTTATATAAACCATGCTGATTTTAAATATAGCAAGTGAAATGTTTCTCTGAGCTCTGTGAGCCACTCTAGCAAACAAATCAAACTGAAGAAATAGGAAACTCTGATTTTATAGCCAGGCAGTCTGAAGCACAGGTAACCACCTGGATGTGCAACTGGCATCTGAAGTTCAAAGAGAAGTTCGTGGGAACCTCCAATCTGTAGCCAATTGGTCAAAATTAAAGTAAAAATCTGGGCTTGCAACTACCATCTGCAGGGGATGTGGTGTGTCTTGTAGTTAAACCCTTACCCTGTGGGATCCGATGCTACCTCTGGGTAAATGGTGTCAGAACTGAGTTGAACGGTGTAACACTCAGCTGGTCTATGGAGAATTACTGGGTGTTGTATGGGAAAGCACCCCCTCCACATATTGGAAACTGAGTCTCAGAACACATTTAATATGAAGAGACATTTTTTTTTCCAAAGAAGATATACACATGGCCAACAGGTACATGACAAACTGTTCAATATCACTAACCAACAGAGAAATGCAAACCAAAAAGTAGAACATCACCTCATCTCTGTTAAAAATGGCTAGTATCAAAAATACAAGAGACAACAACTACTGGGGAGGATGTGGAGGAAAGGGAACCTTTGTGCACTCTTGGTGGAAATGTATATTGGTGCATCCACAATGGGAAACAGTATGGGGACGCCTGGGTGGCTCAGCAGTTGTACATCGGCCTTCGGCTCAGGGTGTGATCCCGGAGTCCGGAGATTGAGTCCCACATCAAGCTCCCTGCATGCAGCCTGCTTCTCCATCTGCCTATGTCTCTGCCTCTCTCTCTCTCTCTATCTCTCTCTCTGTTTCTCTCTCTTTCTCCCTCTCTCTCTCTCATGAATAAATAAGTGCAATCTTTAAAAATAAAAAAGGAAACAGTATGGAAGGTCCTCAAAAAATTTAAAATGAAACTACTATATGGTCCAGCAACTGCACTTCTGGTTATCCATTTGAAGGGAAAAAAAACACTGACTAGAAAAGATATATGCATATCTATCCACCCAAAACCTTGTACATGAATTTCCACAGCAGCGTTATTCGTAATAGCTAAAAGGTAGAAATGACCCAAATGTCCATCACTGGTAAATGGAGAGACAAAGTGTAGTTTATCCATAAAGTGGAATAGTATTGAGCCATAAAAATAAATCAAGTGTTGCAACATCTACAACATGGACGATCCTTGAAAACATCATGCTCAGTGAAAGAAGTGAGACAAAACCACTGCATGATTCCATCATAGGAAATGTCCAGCATAGGCAAACTCATAGAAACAGAATAGACTGAGGCACCTGAGTGGCTCAGTGGTGGAGTGTCTGCCTTTGGCTCAAGTCGTGATCCCAGGATCCTGGGATCGAGTGCTGCATCGGGATCTCCACAGGGAGCCCATGTTTCCCTCTGCCTATGTCTCTGCCTCTCTGTGTCTCTCATGAATAAATTTTTAAAAATAAAGAAACAGAATAGACTGCCTAAGGCTGAAGAGGAGAGGTGGGCAGAAGGAAGTGATACATAAGCGGAGAAGGTTGGTTTCCTTGAGGGATAGTGAAAATTACACGTGGTGATAAATGCACAACTCTGTGAAGATACTAACAACTATCAAACTGTATGCTTTAAATGGGTACTTGTTTATATGTCAACTATGACTCAATAAATGTATGTGTATATATATATATATATATATATATATATATATATATATAATGGGAATAAAGGTAGTCTTTCCTGTAGGTTCAAAACATCAGCTCCACAAATTTTGGAAGATAGGGTCATGTCTTAATAATGAGCTTGTGGAGACACTTGGGTGGCTCAATGGTTGATTATCTGCCTTTGGCTTGGGTCATGATCCTGGAGTCCTGGGATCAAGTCCCACATCGGGCTCCCTGTGAGGAGCCTGCTTCTCCCTCTGCCTGTGTCTCTGCTTCTCTCTGTGTGTCTCTTATGAATAAATAAATAAACTCTTTAAAAAAAATGAGCTCGTGTTTAAAAAGCCCAGAAGCCAGATATGTATAGTAGTGACCTAACTATTAGCTGGAGGTGAGTCAAACCTTGGGTTGGTTCTACTGAAATGCCATGGCACACTGAGGCTAAGTTCTGGAAGTAGAACATCAGAGAGGAGGGAGAAAATCTCTCAGCCACCACTCGAGTCTCACTGTTCTTGAGCAAGCATTTCTTTGACAGTAATGTGCCAGTTACCTGGGGATCTTGTTACAGATTCTGACTCAGCAGGCCTGAGTGGGGCCCAAACTCCTGCATTTCTAACAAGCTTCTTGGTGATGTCTTGCTGCTGGGCTACGGGCCACACCACTAAGTAAAAGGAGACTGAAGCTCAGAGATGCTAAATAATTTAACCCAAGCCACCCCATTCACCAGGGACAGAGGATTTGAAGTCAGGTCTAATTGACTCCAAAAGCCAGGTTCTTTCCACCATAGCATCCATGACATCAGTCCTGGACACCATTTTCCAGGAGAAGCCTAGATCTGAATAAAAGAAGAATCCAGGATGGAATAAGCTCTGGAGCCCACGTCACAGGAGGAACAGTTGAAGATTGAGAAATGTGTGACAGACATGGCAACTGGCCCAAGCTTGGGAAGATATGTCCTGTGGAGGAGTCATACCTACAAGTCTGGATGGCCCCAGTAGGGGCAACTAGGCCAGGGAGGAGACATATGGATATATCAGTTTGGACTCCTGAAAAATGTTCTAATAGTCAGAGCTGTCCCAGAGTAGAACAGGTTTCCCAGGATGCAGAGGCCCCAGACTAGAAGCTCACGTCCCCCAGATGCCACCTTCCTGATTCTGACAGATTCATACACCAACCTTATTAGCCCTACCACAAAAGAGGCATCATTTGCTGTTATAAAAATAAGTCTTAGACAAATCTTTCAATTCTAGCTATGGGCTCTCAGCGGGGAGGACTGTTTTCTTATTTTCCTTTGTTTTTAAGATGAACAAGTGTTAGATAAGCATCAAAGGCACGTTAGTGGAAATGAAAACTTTTTCCTTGATATATTTAGGATTGAAATAAAATTCTAAAGATTAGCCATCCTTTTTCTCCTTCTGGAATTCAATCGCACCACCTAAAATCATCTTGGAAAATACTGCATCTAATGATCTAAAACAGCCCTTTGATCGTGAGTTTCTGGACCCCTGCCTCCCTCCTCCAAAGCTAAATAGCCCTGGCTTCCTCAAGCCTTCTTTAAATGGTTTCAAGCCTTCTCATCAACCGGTTATTCTCCATGGATAAGTGCCGGTTTGCCTCCTATGTGGCCTGAGCAGCACCAAAGAAAACAGAGCTGTAATTGCACTGGGGGATTATCCTTCCATTAATGCAGTCCCAGGTCATGTCTGCTTTCCAGCAGCCCACTTCAATGCTGAGGCTCACTGTGCTTTCTGAGGATGAGAATTGCCATGTGTTTCTTTTTTTTCTTCCCCAAGTAGTATAGAGACACATCCTCCCTGGTTCAACCATGATCATTGGTTGCTTTCAGATGGACTGTATAACATTTATCCAATGAGGCAGTTTGGGATCAGTAGAAGGAACAGCTCTCTTACATTCAGGTTGTTCAAACAATAGACTAAACTGACCTAGTGTGGTACCGCCTTCCTACCCATGAGGTGTGCAAGCAGAATTCATCAGGGAGGTAATTCAGCAGCCAATGTTTGGTCTGCAGGTGACAAGAAGGCCTCCTACGCTAAAATCCCATGCTTCTGTAACACAACACCCAAAGACAGAGGGAAAACAAGCAAAGGTGCGCCATGATAGAAGAATCCTGCTAGTGTTGTGCCTACTTTCTTTTTTTTTTTTTTTTAAGATTTTATTTATTTATTCATGAGAGATACAGAGAGAGAGGCAGAGACACAGGCAGAGGGAGAAGCAGGCTCCATGCAGGGAGCCTGCTGTGGGACTCGATCCCAGGTCTCCGGGATCAGGCCCTGGACCGAAGGTGGTGCTAAACCACTGAGCCACCTGGGCTGCCCTTGTGCCTACTTTCTGCCCGGGATGATCCACAGTATCAGAGGTTCTATCACAAATCACTTCCTTCTCCCAACCACCCTAGGAGGTGGGATGTCCCATTTTGCAAAGGCCAAAACTGGCTCAGACCAAATCATTTCTCTGAGTCCCTTCCCAGGCAGCTGGCAGAACCAGGATGCCAAATTAGTTGTCTCTGATGCTATAGTCCAGGTTCATCCTATTCTATTCTGCAAGTCACAGGAAATGAGAAAGGCCAAAGGCCATCAACTGATGGAAATCTGGAACGCAGTTCTGATTTAATGCGGGAAGTAAGAAAAAGACCACAGCTTTTTTTGATAAGGAGTCTTTTTTTTTTTCATCTCTGTAAACACTTGCCATCAGTTAATAATTTTAAAATAGGAGGGATAACAAAACAAGGGGGAAGAAATGAAAGAGAAGACCCTTGAGAAGTACAGAGGTAACTAAAGAACAGGGGCGGGGGGCAAATGTCAGCAGCCTTGGTGACAAACTAGCCTCTGATCAGGGAAACCACCAAGATTGAGCCCCACAGGAACAAAGGCATGTGCTTCTCAAACCACCTTGCTGGTGAAAGCATTCCTTGCTTATTCAAGGGGGAAGCTGGAGAACTTCATTACTTACATCCTAAGAGCAGCCTGTCATGAATGTTAACTGCTTGTGCCCCCTCCACCCAGGAATTCAGAACTCTAGGATGTTCTTTGTTTGTTTGTTTGTTTGTTTGTTTTTGTTTTTTATTTTTTGTTTTAGGATGTTTTTCATTTGCTCAGAGGGTTATCGGAAATGGCCATGATGGATTTCACCAGCTTCTCAATAATTAATTCATACCTGGGGCTTGTCAAACAGCTACAGATCCCTTTAGATGCCATCTAACCACAGGTACACACACACACAGGGCCTTCCCGGACGGGAAGCCTGGGTGGCTCAGCGGTTTAGCGCCTGCCTTCAGCCCAGGATGTGATCCTGGGTCCTGGGATCGAGTCCCACATCGGGCTCCCTGCATGGAGCCTGCTTCTCCCTCTGCCTATGTTTCTGCCCCTCTCTCTGTGTGTGTGTGTCTCTCATGAATAAATAAATAAAATATTTTTTTAATTAAAAAATATATAAAACAACTGTTCAAGCAGAATTTCAAATGAACTGGGGACAGTACACTCAGTGGTCACAAATGAGCATGCAGATGAAGTGACAAACAGGTCAAAGCTGTGACGAGGACCTAGGGATACCATCAGCTACAGAGCCCATATGTTTCAAGCCACAGGACATGCATTTATGCCATCGTGTCTGCTTCTAACTACTAGATTAAAGATCATGAGGTATGGATTACACCTGCACACTTTTTTGGAATTCGTGCAAAACTTCAGCAAGCACAATAGAGCCCCGGCCAGGAGGAAGACATTCAAAAACTTTATTTAAAGCACTCTTATATATAAGGAAAGGTCCGGAGCGAGATTGCTTGGAGCTTATGAATATTTATTACAATACATTCTTGAAAACAACCAAAAAATTAAGTACAGTATAAATAGGAAACAGATTTATGACTCAGTCATATGTTTACATTATGCAAATTATAGCTAAAGACCCACAACCAGGATGTTGTTAAATGCCGAAAAAAGGCAGTGGGGGTAAGCGCTTGCTGATATTTGGACATTTTCTTAAAATTGGCAAATGATATTTTGAGTTTTTCTAACAATCTGTTCACTGAGGAGTGCCTGTGGGCACATCTTGTCATTTTCACCAACCTGGTGGTAGAGTGCCAAATTCAAGGCAAAGGCACAGGCCTGGGGTTTTCACAGCCCCCTTTGCTCAGGAAACCAAGGCTCTGTTAGACAGATTTGGGAGTAGTCCTGAACCTGGACCTAAAAGGTCTCACACAGAGCTCAGCCACCCTCAGCCTTGGAGCAATGAAGAGGCTTTACCAACATGCCAAAAACTCCAAGACAGCTAGCTAAGCACACTCGTGTTTCCAGATTAACAAGAAAAGAAGCAAAAGCGAATGTCTTTGTGCTGAATAACTTTCTCTACTCAAGGATGTCACCTTGGGCTTTGTGACACCAATCAAGCAGAACATCCTCCAAGTACAAACCCAGGACAGACATGCACAGTGACAGGCAAAGATCTATCTCCAGGGCAGCTGGAGAACTGAAGAAAGCCCCCTTTGCAAATTGTAGCTAAAGAACTCTATCTCAAACTTTCACCAGATACCACATCATCTAAGGAGGGTTGACTGATGAAGGGTTGGTTTGGTTTGGTTTTTTTCATTTCTTACACGGAAGGAATATATAGTCATAGAAGGAAATCTATAAAACACAGGAAAAAAAAACACAGAAAAAATATAATCAAGGAGAAAATTTCTAAAATAGAATTCAACTTAAATTGGGACTCCCCCCCCTTGGACTCAAACACTTCCACAGTGCTTTGCTTACAGCTCCCTGATGCCCTGGGCGCCAGGTAAAATGATGGGCTGGTACCCTCCTCCCCTCCCCATCTCAACTGCTGCCAGGGCCAACAACCCCAGATCTCTGCCTTATATGCAATTTAGCACTCACTCCAAGGAGCTGAAATCACTCACAAATGGTCTCTTCATAATGCAGAGGAAGAATAAATGAGTTACAGATTACATAAACTTTCCAACCAGAAACAAAACCCCACCCAATCATCACCTTACAAAAATCCTCTGCCACGCACTAGCTGTGTGGCCCCGGAGCAAATTACTTGACCATCAGAGGCTTCATGCTTCATAGGGCAGTGGGATACTCCAACAAAAGGACTCCACCCTGTCCATGCAACCAGTGCGTGTCATTAACAAGAACAGCAAGTGCTACCCTCAAAAGCGGCTTAGAATACAGTCATGGTGGGTGAGGGAGTGTCTAGTGTCTTGACACAAAAATCAACATGGGTGTCAGTAAACAAAAATAATTGCACCATCAGATGTCTAAAAGCTGAAAATAAATCATTTCTGCTTTGATATTCTAAGAGTACAACCATCATTTCCTACATATTTCATCCCATCAGTTGTAAGTGTAAAATCAGAATCCTTGTTTTTTAAAATCCATGTATAACTACCAACCTGTCTTTGTGTCCTGTGGATTAACCAAGACTAATATTTTATGTTGAGGTTCATCACGGTGCACAGTGCAAAAGCAAACAGATGTAGCTTCAAGTTTAACCTGAAAAAATAATAAAATCGCCATTTTGTTCCAACATCAAAGTAAGGGCACAGGAAATTACTTACCAATTAATTAGCACAGTATTCACTGAAAGAACAGTGTTCCACAGAGGTTAATTTGACAGGATGGAGGCAATGTAAAACTGGAAACCTTACCCACTCTGAGCTAAACACAAGTGCGAAGTGACAAAAACCCGCTTCCGTCTCCCACCCAGCAAGCCCTCCCCATCCCTCATTTACCTGTCCATCTAATCAAGGACTGATTAAACACCTACTCAGCTACTCTTCCAGCCTCTCCCTCCCATATGCTTCAGGCCCCATCAGACTTCCTACCCCAAACCCCTTCAGAGCTCACCAACAAAAGCTGATGGCCACAGCCGCACCTCAGGTTTGCACCTGCCAGGCTGGCCTCAACTGTCCTCCATGGCCATTCCATGGAAACAGCCTGAACCAGACTGTGTCTACCCCGGATGCCACTTGGGCTGTCTATGCAAGCATTCTCAACAGAGAACCCCCTCTGGGCCCTACAGGCTCAGCTCTGGCTCTGAGGGCAGCCCAGGGGCAGAGATCCTCTGCTGTGAGAGAGAGAGAGAGAGAGAGAGAGAGTGCTGGTGCCAGCTTGCTTACAAACAAGAGGAACACCAAAGAGTCTGTGGGGCTCCTAACACTGGGACTCTCTCCCAAGCACTGGTACCCTAACCCTCTTTGTAGCCATCCAGTGAACTGCCCCCAGCTCCCAAAGCAAAAGATCAACATGCTCCATTACAAAGTCTGTTTTGAAAACTGAGGAGAGTATAAGAAAAAGAAAAAAGAACGTGTCTGCTGAGCTAGGCCGGCTAGCTGCCGGTAAAAGTTTATAGCAGGCCTCCGTGGTTCCAGAGAACTGTTCCTTAACAAATTCTGAGAGCTGCAAACATTTTGGTGCATGGCTCCACCCGCCCACCCCCTCACCCCACCCCAGCGCCCTGTCTTCAAGTCACCTTAAGGGAGAGTCTCCAGGCTGGCCCTCAGGCAGTAGTTATGTGAAACACAGTGCATCCCCCCAGGGGGCTGTTATAGGCCATTAAAAACAACATGTAGGGGAACACCTGGCTGGCTCAGCAGGCGGAGCATGTGACTCTTGATCTCGGGTTGTGAGTTCAAGCCCCCACGTTGGGTGTAGAGATTACTTAAAAATAAAATCTTAAAAAAAATGTACAAAGCACTGTATCGACGTGGAAAGATGTTTATTACAGAAAGATGTTTATTATATTAAATTCTGAGAGTAACCTGAATGTTTAAAAAAGCATATGCAGAAATAAAAATCAAATGGAAACATGTCAAAATGTGCACAGCAGTTAACTGTGAGGTTTCTTTTTCATTTTCTCTGTCCCTGGCTATAGTTCGCAAATATTATCCAATAAGCATACGCTGGTTTATTATTAGCAGAAAAATAAATAAGTATTATTGTATTTTAAATGTAACAGAACAGTTTCAAGACTGGAAACAGTTCGTTAAGGGCTTTTCAGAGAACCAGAGCAATGTAGTGTGAAATATTCTCAAACCACTTTCTCAACTTCCTTTTTTATTCGAAAAAAATTTCTCTTAAGATTCTAAAAGTTAAATTTGCTAAAAGCTATGAGGAAGTCCCATACCACCCCAAATGAGACTTCAACTGCTAAATGATAGGGAGCACCTACCATTTCTTAAGTAACTGCCAAAATGGTAGGAAAAAAATTGAAAACATTCTCGTGAAAATTTACTTTCTTCTAAGAGGGGAAGCAGATAGGTATAAAGATATTTCAACATTTCTATCACATAAAAACAATTTAATTTTAAGAGCTGTCTTATTTTATTATGTTTTTGCTAATAACACTAAAATCATTCACTCACTGAGCATATTTACATATTAGTTTTGGGGTTTTTTTCTTAAGTAATGTAACCTCATAAATAAGTGTAAAATGAAAGCAGAGGACTCTGAGTACATCATAGAGTACTTCAGGGCTAAGTCTCCGGTTTCACCCGCTTCTCAGGTTACTCCTACCTTCCCACATTCCCTCCCCCCCGGCAGCCCATAGCTCCTGGCTCCCCCCAAAATTAGCAACCCCATCCCTAATGGGGAGCTTGCTTCCTTTTTTGGCTTAAATGACACTAGAGGGCGCTGAAAGCGTGTGCGTGCAGGGACCTCAGCCTGCAGATCAACAACGTAGAATCACCCAGGGGATGCTTCTAGGAGTTGGTTATGAACTAGCATCTTCAAATCTCAAGGAAGCCACAACCGTACAAGTTGCACAAGCCACTGTTCTAATTAACTTTGGAAAAGCTTCAGTACGGTGAAATAAAACTCTACTAAGTTGGACAGACAGCAATGATATCTATCTAGTACAAGTAAAATCTTGTATGTAAACAAGAAAATCTTGTCTCTGCATAGATCCGACTTCAATCTGAAAGAAAGGTGGCTGATTGAGGTACAGCCCAAAACTCACATATTCTTTTTATTTACTGCATGGGGAAATGTAGTTCTTAAAAGTAACACAATTTTAAATTTTTAAATTTAAAATTTAAATTTAGTCTCACCAGTCCCAACAAATAAATGGTTTCATTTCTCTCTGTTCTCTTCCAGGCCTTATTCAAAAGACTATCTTATCAGTGCTACAAATCACATGGCTATAACTAAATTCCAACTGACAAAACTTCATTCCAAAAATCACAAAATTTGGGGGCACCTGGTGGCTCAGTGGTTGAGCATCTGCCTTCAGCTAGGGTCATGACCCTGGGGTCCTGGGATCAAGTCCCACATCAGGCCCCCTGCAGGGAGCCTGTTTCTCACTCTGCCTGTGTTTCTGCCTTTCTCTGTCTCTCATGAATAAATAAAATCTTTTTTAAAAATCACAAAATTTTAAAACTGAGCCAAAGCTTAGAGACCAAAGAGCAACCAAGTCTCTCATTTCACACATGGAAAAGCCAAAGCCCAACAAGGCATTACACACAGTGTCTCATTTCATCCTTGTAACAACAGGACAAGGTAAGCTCTGTCATTTTTTTTTTCCCAATAAGCTCCACATTCAGTGTGGGGCTTGAACTCACAACCCTGAGATCAAGAGTCAGATGTTCTACCGACTAAGCCACCTAGGCACCCCAATAAGCTCTGATATTATTATCCCAATTTTAGATATGAGGAATGCCAAAACCAGAAAAGTTATGACACTCGCTAAAGGTCACACAGCTAGTAAGCAGTAGATGTGGGATTCATAGCAGACTGTCCTACTCACCACCTTGCATCACTGGACTGATTCTCAGGACTCCAGAGTCCCATTCTAGGATTCCATCTGCTCCTCAAAGTGGAATTATTCTAGTGTTCAAGAAGTTATTGGTTTTTTAAATCTATAATACTCTTTCTAGTACTAACATTCTACTTCCTAGTAAGTTAGATCTTACAGAGCTCTTTACCAACAAGGAGGATCACACGTACCTGCTCCCCTGTGGGAAGAGAGAAAAACTCTACTGGGGGCCGCATTCCTTCCCTAAGTGTGGTATAGTAAGCCAAGGCTGCTTCCCAATGCCTTTCGGGGTCATCTTCCAAAATATCCACTGGATAAATGCCTGCTAAGGGAAAAAGACAGCAAGAAATGACATCAGTTTTACCCTTTTGTTAAAGAGGACTTCCCCTTGTTTCTCCAATTTGTTTTGTTTTTAAGCACACAAGGAACACTTGAAAAAGATTTTATTTATTTATTTATTCATGAGAGATACAGAGAGAAGTAGAGACATAGGCAGAGAGAGAGAGAAACAGGCTCCCCACAGGGAGCCTTATGTGAGACTAGATTCCAGAACCCCAGGTTCATGACCTGAGCCAAAGGCAGATGCTCAACCACTGAGCCACTTGCCCTCAATTTTTTTTCAAATAAAAAAGTAGTTCTGGGGATGCCCGGGTGGCTCAGTGGTGGAGCATCTGCCTTAAGCTCAGGGGGGTAATCCTGGAGTCCTGGGATCAAGTCCTACCTCGGGCTTCCTGCATGGAGCCTGCTGCTCCCTCTGCCTATGTCTCTGCCTGTGCCTCTGCCTCTCTCTCTCTCTCTCATGAATAAATAAATAAAATGTTAAAAAAAAATAAAGAAAAGGAAAAGCAGTTTTGTATCAGGTGCCAAAAGAAAATAGAAGACATTCCCAATGGCAGGGTTGGCAGCAGCCCCAAGAAGATAGGAAGTACCACCTGACCCACCCACCCACCCCCCCACCCCGCCCCCTTAGAAGGCTACAGAAACTTCCTTGCATATGCCGGAACCACCAACTGGTTTTCCACGGGTCTTCCTGGAGGGAAGTCATAGCAGCCACGTGTACAGGCAGGTGCCTCGAGAGCCCACACTAGCTGCTTAGAACCTTGATGACTGACAAAATCCAGCTCGAGTTATTATTTTGCCAGCTGTGCAGATTGATAAGCGTTGCCCACCTCCTTGAGTTGGGCCTACTGTTCTGGAGAGCGCTGGATGTACAAGTCAGCAGGCCCTGTAAACCGTCCTACACCGCGGGCTATGGTACCGAATCATTGGCGAGTTTTCCCCTGGCTCTTCCTCACCCTGGTGGAGGAAAATTATATCCTCGAAGAATCAGACAAATTGATAGCATCCAATTCAGCTCGGAAGGAGCAGTTTCCCTGAGATGTTGGCAGCTTCAGGCTGGCGGGTCCCCAGGTGGGAGGGGGCTCTGGGGTCCCCACCTCGTCTGCCGATCCTGCCTCTGGTTCCGCTCCGGCCTCCTATGGGGGAGGCTGTCGAAATGGCTGCCAGATCCTCCTCCTCCCCCTGCTCCTCTTCCTCCTCCAGCTCCTGCTCCTTATTCCTCCAACTCCTCTCTGCCTATGTCTACAGGGAGCCTGCTTCTCCCTCTGCCTATGTCTCTGCCTCTCTCTGTGTCTCTCATGAATAAATAAATAAAATCTTAAAAAAAAAAAAACACTCATATTATGTTAGTGGCCCCATCAAAGTGGCCTCCTCCTCCCAGCCCTGAAGGCCATTTAGAATTCCAGGCCCCTTTCCATACCCCCACAAGCACTCAACAGGCTCCCACACTCCTGCTCTCCACTCCATCTATCTTGACATCCCCAAGGCCCATCCCAAACACTAGTGCTCCCAGAAGCCTCCCTGTGTAGCCCCCAAAGGCAAGGAAGGGCTAGGGGGTGGCCACGGAGTCCTATGTTCAAATTCCAGCTCATCTTCGGACGGGGATGAATCCACCCTTTTTGGGCGCCTCCATCCCCCAGGGCCTCACACGCAGGAACTCTGTGGCCAAGAGAGGCAGCCTCACCCCACTCTCTGGCAACCCAGGAACTCAGAGCACTCCTCAGAGCGTCTTGTGAGCACGCCTCTCTCCTCCCCCACCCGCCCTCAGGAGACCCCTCCCCAGGCTTTTCCTACACTGAGCACTTAGGAAATTTGGGTGGGTGGGTGGCCGGCTGGGACCTCTGTTCAAACTGCTATTCATTTCTTCCAGACAGTCAAATGGCTTCCCGCAACTATGAAAAAGGATGTGCACATTCACATAAATTAAGAAGATCAAACCCGAGGGACGTCTGGGTGGCTCAGTGGTTGAGCATCTGCCTTCAGCTCAGGTCATGATCCCGGGGTCCTGGGATCCAGTCCTGCATCGGGCTCCCTGCAGGGAGTCTGCTTCTCCCTCTGCCTGTGTCTCTGCCTCTCTCTGTGTGTCTCATGAATAATAAATAAAATTTAAAAAAAAACTGGAAAGGAGGTTTGTTTCAACCCCAAAGCACTGGGCTCCTCCGGCACAACTGTCCCATGAAAGCAGCTGGAATAACCACATTTCCCTAATTGCCCCCAGGAGCTCCATCTCAGGAGCCAGTCAAGATCCCAGCGCTTATATCCCGTGCTGCTGGGCCCTTCTCAGGAGAGAAGGAGAGATGCTTGTCAGACCCAGGCCTCAAGGGCACTCCAATGAGATCCAGGGCTGCCAGGACAGCAGCCTCAATCAGGAGCCTCAGTTGGGCTCCTCTGAGAAGCCCAACTGGGCCCCCCTTGGGACAGGGCTTGGGGAGGCCACCATGGCTTTCGGGGCTTTGGGAGTGGGGGCACCTCACCATGGCTACAGGGCCCAGAGAGGCTTGGGTGCTCCTGGGGGCACCCAGGGAGGCTCCTGCCTGGCTCCCCTGCAGGCTGCCACGGGTTACCTGGCATCAGTTCTGGTCGCATGTGGTCAGGAGAAATGCAATGAATGTGTTTTGCTCCTTCCACACCATGAAATCATTTCCCCTGCTGGTTCTGCTGGCTGAGGCTGTGAGACCCCCTCAGAGAACTCTGTGACAGTAACCCCAGGCCACCCTTGTACCTCCTGGCTCTACTGCCAGCTGGGCCCAGTGGCAGAGCCTCAAGCCCTGAAGGGGAGTTTCTTCTCAGCAGAGAGCCCACAAGAAGAATCAGGCTTGCGGGGGGGGGGGGGGGGGGGGGTGGGTGGATATGGGTTCAGAATCCTGGATGGCATAGAATAACCCTCTGAGTAGAGGGCAGCTATAAACATCTCAACACTTACAGAATAGCCCAGCACCCATGCTCCATCCCCCTTTAAAGTCTGCAAGCTGGGTGCAGACCCCACAGGACTTCCAAGGACTCCCAAGAAGAGTCCTGGGGCTGGCAAACCAGCCTCCTGGAAGGGAGCTGAATTCTTTTCTCCAGCCCTTTGGGTTTTAATTAGTTCCCCTCCACCAGGGGCAGGGGGTGTTGAACAGGAAACAGTGCAGGGTAGGGGGTGAGGGAATCCCTCATTAGAAAACCTCCTGCAGCTTCACTCTTACACCCAAAATGTTTGGGTTTGTTTTCTGGAAATCTGGTTGGGAATGAAAAAGGAAATACTTGAGGCAGAAGGAAGGCACATCCAAGGCCAGCTGGGAAAGGGACCCCTGCTCTTCTAGAGGAAGAAAGACCTCTCCCCAACTTGGCAGGAAGATGGACTCCCTCCCCAGCCTAGGAAGTGCCTGTACACACACACACACACACACACACACACACACACACACACACACACACAAGACCCTGAGAAGAAGGAAGCCTCCCACTCCCCAAACCACAAGGGCACACTTGGGCAGTGCCCAGGGGATTCCAGGAAGTAAACAAGTCTGGGGTGTTTTACGCACGCGCTCTGGAGCTGAGCTGGGTCGCCACACTCCCTTCACTGGTGATGGAAGGCAGGCTCTGGGCAGGGGCTTCCAGATGTGAAATGCTAACAGGCTTTAATGGCTCAAACTGAACAGGAAATATTTTTCCAAAGCCAAAAGAGTGTAATCTTTTCAGTACAATGTAAAATGCTTTTATGAAAAAGGCACACAGTTGAAATGATAATTCATTGCAGACTGTAAAGAAAATGAAATCCCTTAACAAGCCCCAAATTTAAGAATTCACTTTAAGCATCTGTTTGCTGTAGTCACTGGAACAACAACAAAGTGGTACCTCTTAAAGCATACTTCTAGGGAAAATATTTCAATCATTCAGGATCTATGCACCAAAGCCCTAGTTCCCAGGGCGGCACGCATGGTGTCCCACTGAGCCCCTGCCTGTCACCCACTACCTATTAGCCACAGCCAGTGGGTCAGCCACTACTGCTTAGTCCAGTAAAGCCTAATACTCTAGGGGCTTCACAGCACTTTTTGGTCTTCCCTATATAAACAGCAAAGCCAATTAATGAAGAACTTGAGAGAGGTCAATGCTCTGCACTTAACCATTTAATTCAGTATCACTTGCAGAATATTCTCTCCAAATACTACCTCACTGCAAAGATGTGTAAAGTTCTTTCATTTTAGCAAAGTGAGATTTTTCTCATATGGCACTATTATTGTAAAAAACATTAATAAAGATATTTTAGGGACACCTGAGTGGCTCAGTGGTTGAGCATCTGCCTTTGGATCAGGCTCAGGTCGTGATCCCAAGGTCCTAGGATCAAGTCCTGCATCAGGCTCCCAGTGAGGAGCCTCTTCTCCCTCTGCCTCTCTCTCTCTCTCTCTCTCTCTCCCTGAGCCTCTCATGAATAAATAAATGAAATCTTTAAAATATATCTTTTTTTCTTTAACTTTAACTAGCCCTGCTTTTGAGAATTCTGACCTCATGAAAGCCTCTATCTATCCATCAGTTAACAACATGGCATTATGTCACTGGAAAAGCTGACTGTAATCACTTGATTCTTTTGTAGTCATGTGGGTTGTCATTCTTGAGTTAGAGTTAAAAACAACTCTTGCTCATAATACATGAAAAAAAAAAAACTTCAAGCACACAAGATTATAAGCTAATATTCTACTTTTATTTTTCAAGGATGGTTAAGAGTGGATATTCCTAATACAGGAAAAAAGATTTTTTGTTTTTTGCTTTTCTTTATTTTTCACACCAGTGGTCTGCTTTTTCCTCACGAATCAATTTTCTTCTGAAAGGAACATAAAAGAAAGAATCCATATTATAGAGGAAAACGGCCAGAGGGGATTACGTGACTAATTCTGGACTTAGCATGAAACATGGAGACTAGTTTGTAACCAGAGAGAGAAGAGCACCAAGGAGATACCAAGGCAGGGAGCAGAAGTCTCTGGGGAGAGCTGAACCCTGGTGTTCTGCATACCCAAGGCTGTGAGGGCAAGACCAAAAGGGAGAAGATTCCCCAATGCCACCTCAGTTACTCAGAATTTGAGACCAGGAATCCATCAGGTTCCCCAATTTCAAGTGAAGCATGTGTTTGACTGCACAGTGCAGTCCCGGAGCTGTGTGTACTCAAGCTCTATGCTTTCAAACTCCACATTTGCAAATGCAAACTTCATCTGGGGCCTCTAAAGCTTTCACCACAGGAAGCCTTAAAACTGAGAACTACTTTTAACTTAAAGGATGATTATGTTTAACTTAAAAAAAAAAAAAAAAGAGGGCTGTTGCATTAACAGGTATCCCCGCCTTCCAATAATGCACATGACACTGCTTCACTTTTATGAAAGAACTACCTGTTTTCTACTAACCGAAGAAATCCAAAAAGGCCTTTTGCTTTGATGATAAAAGGCAAAAAGCAAAAACAGTGTTCAGCATAGGTTCCAGAGCGACCCCATGTAGACATACTGCACACCTGAGCAGTGAAAGTGGTTCTGACAAGCTCCTGCCCCAGGAAATACATCGAGCACCAAGCTCCCAGAACTCTGGACAATGTCTGTGAGCATCTGCCTTTTATCACCATTTATTTTATGTATCCCTTAGCAAGATGGATGCCAAGGTATCAGAGAAGTCTAAGACACATTAGTTGTATATCTAGGCATGCTCAAAAACTTTTCCATATAAGTTCATGGTAACTAATTCTTCACTTTATACCGTTCTAGCTTATGATAGGTTTCATGGGAACACTCTACTTCCACAGAGTGGGGGAAACTCGTAGTGGGAAATATCCACAGTTGTATAAAACACGGCCTGGCATTTACTTACCATCAAAGAATCCAAGTCTGTGCAGCCAGCACTATGACTCTCTCCTGCCACTCCAGTATTTTCCTAAGCACATCCTGTGGTAAACTAACTCCATAAGATAAGCTGTAAATCGGGCTTCCAGGGCCAGCAGGCTTTAAAAAGAAGGTCTGTCGTGGCACTTAGGAGTGCCTAGGGGTCTCAGTCATTTAAAGTATCTGACTCTTGATTTAAGCTTAGGTCATCATCTCAGGGTCATAAGATCAAGCCCCACATCCAGCTCTACACTCAACAGGGAGTCTGCTTGAGATTCCCTCTCTTTCCTTTTCCCTCTGCCCCACCCTACTGCGCTCTCTCTCTCTCTCTCTCAAATGAATAAAATAAGTAAAATATTTAAAAAACAAAACAAAACCAAAAAAAAACAAAACAAAACAGGGCAGCCCTGGTGGCTCAGTGGTTTAGCGCCGCCTTCAGCCTGGGGCATGACCCTGGAGACCCGGAATCGAGTCCCATGTCAGGCTCCCTGCATGGAGCCTGCTTCTCCCTCTGCCTGTGTCTCTGCCTCTCTCTCTCTCTCTCTGTCTCTCTCATGAATAAATCAATAAAATTATTATTAAAAAAAAAAAAAACAGGTCTGCTGTGGCACTCAGAACTCACTGCTGGGAGTTCCACTGCCTATCTGCAGTAGAACATTTAGAAATCCTCAAGCAGTGGAATTTGATTAATCCGGTATTTATTTCCCAAATTGATGTAACCAGGGACCCCTTTGTCCCAGAACACCAACCAACAGATGACAAGCACACCTTAAAGAGAAGCATTTTCAAGTACCGTCAGGGCAGGAACAAGCATCCTTCTCAGACAGGCAGAAAAGGTACAAACGCTCACTGCCCAAAGGCCCCACCCAGCAAGGGGGCCACTGTGTTAGCAGAGCAACTGTCTCCAGAAAGAAGTAGAAAACAGAAGGTGAAGCAAACACACACTTGGATATTTTTGTTGGTTTTGAAGAGCATCTGATTGCCAAAATATTCTTAGCAAAGAATTGTACAAAAAAAAAAAAAGTTGGAAGACAGAAATGTGGAATATGTTAGAATTTTTTCGAGCAGATGAGCAAACTTGCAGGGAATGGAGGCACGCTGGGGAAAGGTCTGCAGGTGGTGGCGGGAAGGTTTCATCCCCAGTAATTGACAGGGAGCCTGTCGCTCTGTTATCACATATTTAGTATTGGCCCACTTGCAGCTTGTCATTGCCTTGGCTGAGAATAAACCACTTGTCCCAAATCTAAGGTGGTAAAATATGCAGATGACTTTGTGTGCCTCCCACACAAAGGTTTATGTAATCCTAATTGCTTCTAATATGAAGGTCTCATAATCCAAGCGTTGGTGCATCTTACGTTTAGGCAAATGATACAAAGATAAAACTATTTTTCTCCCTGAATCATTCCAAAGGACATGAGGTGGGAATGAAACATACTGTTCCTTTTGCATACAACGAGGTGTCACATCGGGGGACAAATGTGAAGCCTTGTTTGGGGCAGGTGGAATTAAACAGATTCTCACATACATATTTCCTTATGAACAGTAACAAAGAGGGGTCCCCACTCTGACAACCGCAGGAGCCTCAGACTTTCCTCGCCCCGACCCCGAGCTGCTCCATGCCATGTGGTCATCACCACGGTACCATATTTTTCTAACCTTTACTGAGAAGGACAAGGCTTTGGCACACGCTCAGGAGAACACAGAAAGCCTGACTCTGTGTATCCTGAATGTAATTGACCAAGAACTTGTAAAAATACTGAGCCCCAGTGTCAGTAACACCACCATTAACACTTGGTGGCCTTGGAGCTGATGGGAAAACGCTGTGGAGAGCCACTGTCCAGAGCGGAACCGAAGCCCTAAACCACACAGGATGCAGTGAAGAGGAAGAAAAATAATTCTTCTTCAATGTGTAATGGTTTTACCCAGTATTTACAGAATAACATTTCTCAGAACTTACCCCAAAATTGTGACTGTTAATGGACTTCACAAACTTTCATCCAGAAATCACAGCCCTATATGTTCATCTAATACACTGCAAACAATAATACCTCTGAAGAGGAGGGAAAAAATTGGCTTCTATTTGGCATGCCCAGCCCTGTGCCAAGCAAGAAAGGAAGATGAAAATAGACCAGTCCTCAGTCTCCACAACCCAGTTCTAGATTAAGTTGTGCACACCACAGGGTACTTCGACTCATCACCCAGGCCACCATGCATGGAGAATGAATGGATGGAAAAAAATGGTTTATAAAGCTAAAAAATTATTTACTTAGGAAGATGACAGTTATTCCTGAGTGACTAGAAATGTGTCGAGGTAGCTACATTTCTATAAGGACGGGACCTTTTGGTGTAAAACTAAAAAGTAGATGAAGTAGTACATGCCAAATGTGAATATTTGCATCAAAGTTAGTGCTAGCTCAGTTTTAAACTGAAAAAATTAGGGACGCCGGGATGGCTTAGTGGGTGAATACCTGCTTTCGGACCAGGGCATGATCCCAGAGTCCCAGGATCAAGGTCCGCATCAAGCTCCCTGCATGGAGCCTGATCTCTCTCTGCCTGTGGCTCTGCCTCTCTCTCTGTGTCTCTCACGAATAAATAAAATCTTTTTTAAAAAAGTGATGTTCTGCCTTCTATGGATAAAGTTTCTAAAGTACTAGCAGAGTGGGGCACCTGGCTGGCTCAGTTGAAAGAGCATGCAACTCTTGATCTTGGGGTCATGAGTTTGATCCCCACGCTGGGAATAAAGATTACTTAAAACAATAAAAAAATGAATTTAAAAAAAGTATTAGCTGGGAGAATAAGTATTATCTTAATGATAAGTTCTCACATTAAAACACACCCTTTTATTTATTTTTTTTAAGGTTTTATTTATTTATTCATAGAGATGCAGAGAGAGAGGCAGAGACACAGGCAGAGGGAGAAGCAGGCTCCATGCAGAGAGCCTGACGTGGGACTCGATACAGGGTCTCCAGGATCACGCCCTGGGCTGCAGGCAGCACTAAACCGCTGCGCCACTGGGGCTGCCCAAAAATACACCCTTTTACACCTTACATTCACAGAGTATTTTCCAGTTACAAGGGCTTTCACACAAGTCCTTGTTTATTTGAAACTTAACATCAACCCTTTGAAGTCAATAAAGCACACAAAGCACTAACCATATTTTTCAGATGTGGCAACAGAAGTTCAAAAACAGAAAGTCAGTAGTAGAGCTGGACTCAAACTCAGATCTTAAGATTTCCAGCACAGCCTCTACCAGTGCACCTGCTTACTCCTGTATACCATGCCAAGAACCACACATTCATCTACCAGCACCAAAGGGGAGCAAGTACTCAGCATAGCACCACATGAAATACCTTTTTAAGACTGAATAATATTACATTATATAGTGTGTATGTCTGTATGTGTGTGTATGTGTAAAAATGCCATTTTGTTTATCCATCCACCCGTTGTTGGACACTTGGGCTGCTTTCACCTTTGAGCTATTCCAAAGAATACTGGAATGAACATGGATTTAACATATTTCTTGCAGTTCCTGCTTTCCCTTCTTTTGGATGTATAAACCCAAAACTAGAATTGCTAGATCATAAGGTAATTCTATGTTTAATTTTTTAATTTTTTTAAGATTTTATTTATTTATTCATAGAAGAGACAGAGAGAGAGAGAGAGAGAAACAGAGACATAGGCAGAGGGAGAAGCAGGCTCCATGCAGAGAACCTGATGTGGGACTCAATCCCAGGACTCCGGGATCACTTCCTGAGCCAAAGGCAGATGCTCGACCACTGAGCCACCCAGGCGTCCCTATGTTTAATTTTTTTAGAGAACAACTGTACTGTTTTCCACAATGGCTGCACCATTTTACATTCCCACCAAAAGGGCCTAGATTTCCCCACATTCTTACCAATACTCATTCTTGTCTGACTGTTGTGGGTGTTTTTGTTTTGTTTTGTTTGATAATAGCCATTCTAATGGTGTGAAGTGGTATTTCTTTTTTTTTTTTTTTTAAGATTTTATTTATTTATTTGACAGAGAGCGAGTGAGCGTGAGAGCATGAGCAGGGCGAAGGGGGCAGAGGAAGAAACAGACTCCCTGACTCGGGACTTGATCCCAGGACTCTGAGCCAAACGCTTAATGGGAGCCACCCAAGCACTCCCATTATGGTTTAAATTTGCCTTTCCCTAATGATGAATGATATTAAGCATCTTTTCATGTGCTTGCTGGCCATCTGTATGTCTTCTCTGGAGAAAGATCTATTCAAGTCTTTTGAAAATTATAGTTGTAATTTTTAAAATGTACTTCAAAAACCCTGTGAGAAGTAGAAAGACATGAATTCACAAAGGGTTAAATCGCCAGGCTGCTGTGGCCTAAGCAGGCTACCTGCAGAGGAGCATTCATACGACCTGCATCACAGGACAATGATGCCCACCTCTGCCCACTGTCCAGCTGAGCCACACTCCAAACAAAGATAGCAATAGCTGGGAGGTGGCCAAAGTCAGGAGGACAGAATAATTGTGCACTGTCATCTAGAAAGCCACTTTAATGTTTGGAGGGGAATAAAAAGCTTTCTACCAACTTTTAAAAATAATAATATAGTAATGCCCTGCAGCCTCTATGACACCTGCTCCCAGCATCCCTACCCAAGGGTGATATCAGCTCAGACCAAGGTCTTCCTAGTACCCCAGGGTCCTAAGAAGAGTTCTAATCAGACCCAGGCCATATTCAATACCAACCCCACAGCAAAGTTCTACAGATTTTTCTGTTCTACAGCTAGGTTAAAATGTGGAACATGAAACATCATAGCCATCATTTAAAGGTTCCAGGCAATACACTGGCGAAAAAGCAGAAACACTCTCTGCACTTATAGAACTTACAGACTGGTCAGAGAGACACAAAAGCAGTTAGATACCCCCATGGTACAGCGGAGAAGGAAGGGGGAGACAAGAGACATGATGACCAGGGAAGTTGGATCTAAGGAGGTAACCTGGAAGCACAGGACTGAAGAATAAAATGTTAGCCCTGTGCAGACCAGGGGCAAGGGCCCCCCAGACTGAAGGAACAGCTCGTGTGGGAAAAAGAAAGGAGCCGAGAGATTCCAAGAGCTAAAGATCAGCCACTGTGCCTGCAGTACAGCCGGCCAAGGGAAGAAGGGCAGGAATCACAGGAAGCAGGCAGGCAGAGGCCAAAGTGACAGGACCCTAGCCTTCATCCTGACTTCAGGTCTCAAGGAAAATGCAATAGGAGGCTGCTGAAAGGTCCCAACAGGGCATGACAGCTGGAGTGTCTGTTTACTGCTTCTTCCAGAATACAAAGTGATGGGAAACCAAACCAGAGGCGATGCAGGTTAAAGCAGCCAATGAAAATGGCTTGGATCAGTGATGGCAGAGGAGACGACAAGGAAGAGATGGCAGGCATAAGCCAGATGTGCAGTGGCTATGGCAAAACTGCTACTTGGATGTGTGGGGTGAAGGGCCAAGGTGGCTTTTGGTTTTAACCCTTCCCCTCCACATAAGTCTGTGAAATTCTACTAGGAACTTCCAACTTGTAATAGATTTATTTTATTATTTTTAAAAGATTTTTAATTTATTTATTCATAACAGACACAGAGAGAGGGGCAGAGATACAGGCAGAGGGAAGAAAAGGATCCCTGTGGGGAGCCCAATGCAGGACTCCATCCCAGGACCCCGGGACCACGCCCTGAGCCAAAGGCAGATGCTCAACCACTGAGCCACCCAGGCGTCCCAGGATATTGCATTTTAACTTAGAATTGTCTCAGCTGTATTTGGCCTGTGAGGACCAGACAGGACTGAGGGGGTTAGAGAAAGGATGGGAGGCAACCATCCCCTCTGGGTAGCCAAAGAATAACAGCGCAGAGTCTGCCACATGCCCAGAGCTGGCCAGAAAGGAAAGTCAGTAGAGATTGCCACTGGACTTGGATGAATGAATCTCCGGTGGTTTTGTCCCAAGAATAGCGCCACGCCCTCAAGGGCTGTCTACAGAGACCCCCTCAGCTCCAGGGAGGTCCCAGCCCCCATCTGGGAGCCCAGACAGATTTAGGCTTCTGGGTACCACTCTCGGGGGCCTATGGAGGCCCCAGGTCTTCTTGGCAGCCAGGAGCCGAGGCTTAACCAGACCATCAACACGGTTCACAAAGCGAGGTCAAGGGCGTTCGGGAGAGCTGCTCAGGCTAGAAGGGCTGCAGTTCGTGCTCCTGATGCCCGCTGGGTTGCTGTGGGGGTCAGAGTCAGGAGCGGGGTACTTTAGTTTCATAGCCCTGGCAAGAGAGCCTTTTAACAAAATGAATCGCTCTTTGAGTATCAATTTGCCTCCAGACTTTCTGAGTCTGCTCAACTGGAATTTTGTCTCCACAATAGAATAGTTGAGTCTGATTTAGTTTGTGCTGATCCTGTTGTGACTGTTTATTTCATCATATATTCAGAGATTTTTGAAATCAAGTCTGAATGACCCCAAAGCTGGTGCTCTTCCCTCAGGTTCAAACTTCATGGCTTGTGTGGTTCAATATTGAACCACTGCTGCACAGGGCAGCATCCTTTTGTGGTCGCTTCATCTGTCTTTTCAGACTGGCTCAGCTTGTAATACCTTAAGGAAAATACTTAACATTTTAGAATAACATCCATCTTATTCTTTCTGTTTGCAGGTTCATCAGGGTCAGTACAAACTAAATCATATCCACAAAGACTATAGATATTGAAATTATCCATCCCAGAGGATAAGGATAGTCAATATGTCTAAAGAAATTTAAATAGATAAGTTAAAGAGCTAAAATTATTGTTTGACCAATAAGATTCTAAGGGAAAATAAAGTAGAATTTCTAAAAATTAATGTCTTAAATAGCTGATGAACTGGAAAATATATCTAAAGAAATTACCCAGAATAATAAGGTCCAGTAACAATTTTCACTGAAGTTCTAGAAGGAGAAAATAGGATGAAGAAGAGTAAAGATTTGAAGAAATGATTGAAATTTTTCCATAATGGATGAAAGATACCTGTCTTCAGATATTAGAATCCCAACCAATCCCCAAAGCAGGAAAAAAGGAAAAAAAAAAAACCCTTAAGACACATTGTGGTCAGTTGCAAAAAACACAAAAATACGACTATAAAAGCAGCCAGAAGACAAAGACAGATCCTCCAAAGGAATGCTACGTAGACAGACAGCAGCCTTCTCCACTGCAACTATGGCAGCCAGACAACAATGGAAGAAACATTTTTAAAAGACAAGAGGGCAGCCTAGGGTGGCTCAGCGGTTTAGCACCACCTTCAGTCCAGGGCATGATCCCCGGGATCAAGTCCCATTTCAGTCTCCCTGCATGGAGCCTACTTCTTCCTCTGCCTGTGTCTCTGCCTTACTCTCTCTCTCTCTCTCTCTCTCTCTCTCTCATTCATAAATAAATAAAATCTTTTAAAAAAATAATAAAGGACAGAAGGAAAATAACTTCTATCCTCCACCAAGCAAAAGTAACTTCCAAGAACATGGGCAAATAAAGAAATGTTTAGAAAAACAAAGCCTGAGGGAGCTTGCTATCAGAAAATCCTCACTCAAGTTATTTCTAAAGGAAATTATTATTATTATTATGAATTATTATTATTATAAATTATTATCATTATTATTTCTAAAGGAAAAAGGAAAATAACTTCTAGAAGAAGTTAATTAAGAAGGAATGAGGACAGGGCTCAGTCCTGTGAGCCACCACTGGTGGCTCAGTGGTTGAGCATCTGCCTTTGGCTCAGGTTGTGATCTCAGGGTCCTGGGATCGAGTCCCATATTGGGCTCCCCATAGGGAGCTCCTTCTCCCTCTCCCTGTGTCTCTGCCTCTCTCTCTCTGTGTCTCTCATGAATAAATACATAAAATCTTTTTTAAAAGGAGAAGAAGGAGGAGGAGGAGGAGGAAAAAGAAGAGGAGGAGGAATGAGAACAGGAGAGGCTGGGTGGCTCAGTTGGTTAAGCGTCTCCCTCTGGCTCAGGTCCTGATTTCGGGGTCCTGGGATCTAGTCCCATGTTTACCTCCCTGCTCAGTGGGGAGCCTGCTTTTCTCTCCCTCTGCCCCTCCCCCCCCACTTGTGTGTGTGCGTGTGTGCTCTCTCTCTCAAATAAATAAGAGCTATTAAAAAAAAAGAATTGGGAACAAAAATAATAATAATATACACACAGATAAAAATCCAAGCCAGTGCTGACCATATGAAACAAAATGTCTAACTGGAGGAAATTAAAAATCATAATAGGACAAAGGTGCTACATAACAATAGGACATAAACTGGGAAGGGGAAAATTGGAAGGGAAGCACTATAAGGCCTTTAGATGATTCTAGAGAAGCTTTAAAATTCACTCATTTCAGAATTAGAGTTAACATGCATATTAAAATTACTAAATTAGCCCCCAAAAGAATAGAAACAGGGGTATCATATTTCAAAATAGGAAAGAGAAAAAAATAGAGTTAGGGCAAGTGTTGGGGGGAAGATCTCAATATAAAAGTAATGAAACAAGATGATTTGCTGATATCCATGTTTAGTTGTTATGATTAAAAACAGATATTCATCAAGTAACTAGACTCTGCTTTAGCAGAAAGACATATTCTGTTTCATTACCCCCAAATATTTCTCAAATATTTTGTTTCTTTGCCCCAAATATTTCTTAATATTTTAATGTTTCTATTCATGTAGTATGAAAAAACACAAAGCAATACCTTTCTTTCTACATACCTTAAAAAATTCATGATTGAACATATTTAGTTTTTGAATTCATTTCATTTCTCATTAGTATGATAAAACAAAACACAATACCTTTCCTTCTATATAGTTTTAAAACCTTTTTCCAAGATTTTTTAAAAGGTTTTTTTTTTTTTTTTTCCATTTGAAAGAGACAGAGACAAAGAGAGCACAAGCAGGAGGAGAGACAAAGGGAGAAGCAGACTCTCAGCTGAGCTGGGAACCCAATATGAGGCTCGATCCCAGGACCTAGAGATCACGGCCTGAGCCAAAGGCAGATGCTTAACCATCTGAGCCACCCAGGTGCCACCCAAGATGTCCTAAGAGCCCAAATGTAGGCAATACACCTGCCTTATGGAAATCACTTGTTGGAAGACATAAAGGTCAAAATGAACAGTGAATAACTCACTGGGCATTTTACTCCTCTACCTGCATACACACAGTCTGCAAAAATAATCCACGAAGTAGCAATCTAAGAGAAGAGATTTGGACAAGGGCAGCACTGCCAGAGGAAGCTTCATGCAATGGGGAAGTCTCCATAATATCAACTTCTCAAGCTCTTACCACTGAATGAAATATTCAGGGACTCCGATTAGGGTTTGTTTCAGCAAAACGCAATGAAGAACTGAACACAGCTTTCTCTCTCTCTTAATTGGATTCAAGAGTAGTGGTTAGCAACTTGGTTTCCAAGAAAAACACATTTATCTTAATTTCTGCAAGTCAAGGAAACCAAGCAGTCTAGAAGAGCTTTTGGGCCTCGGGAGCCCCAAGCACATGCAGCAATAGGAGCTCCCCCTCAGCCCTCCCCTGAACCCCCCAGCCCTCACCTCAGCTGGGTCCCAGTGGTCCTGTGGCTGTCCTACTTTGAAAGAGCAAATAAGCACATGGAAAGGTTTCTATGCCTGGACAGACAATAGGGCCTGGGTTAAGCAGGAAATAAGGCAGCCGAGGCATGGGGAATGCAAAGGGTTTGAAGTGATAGAGCTCCCCATGGGCCAGAGTGAGGTGGGGATGATGGCATGTCTGGACATCGACAGACAGTGGCCTTGAGATTTACACACTCTGTGTGCACCACTCTCACCCACCCCTCCCTACCCAAGCTTGTTGATCATGGGCCTTGGAAAAGAAACCCCACGAGAGGATGGGTGCATTAAAGGCATGGAATTTCCAAACCACAGCTGTTACATCCTAATGAGCCTTATTCAAAGGCCTCAGTCCTCAGATGCCACTGATAGTTTTAACTGCCACCAATAGCCCCCTGCAATCCAGTAACCAGACTTTAAAAGCCACATGACACTGGAGGCATCTAACCAACAAATGTGCTTAAATTTTACCCTGAATTTTCTTTCCATACCACATGACACAGCAGAAAACAGAGTCATTGTCTACAATCCTCTGTTTGGCATTTCCCAAGGCTGAGCTGCAAATAAGAATGTCAGCAGAGGAGCCAGGAGCCAACCACCGTCAGGGACCCAGCTAAGGCCAGGCAGCTGGTCAGCAGAAGCAGACTACGGTTTCAAAGGTCAGAAAGACAACACCTCTGTGCCCACTAGCCTCCCACCACCCACCCCAAGTCCTGGCCACTCGATCATTCACTCCATCCTGCCAAGACACGGCCGGAGGAGGTCAGGACACCAGCCATATCTGGTCTGGCCTCATGCAGTGAGATCCCCACTGAATCAGCTCCCACTGTTTAGAAATGGAGGTGAGTAAGAACCACCTATAGCATGGATATCATATGGCGAGGAATCAGAACCAATGGTGGTGGCTCAGTGGTGGGTCACAGGAAAGGACCTGCTCAGGACCCGGGTCTCCCAGGACACGCAGGATCCCGGAAAGATATTCCAAGGGATGCACTGACCAGAGCGCTGTCCATGGGCACTCTGCCCCAGGGAAGGCAGGCCAGCCTGTACCACCCCATAGCCTGATACTCCCAACCTGCAGAAAATTCCCCAGTAATCCTACAACCACACAACCACCAAAGGCTTTCACCAGCTCCTTGAGGGAAATGATTTTTCCATTCAAAGTTCATGTAGCTCGTGCTATGTGCCAGGTAAGAGCAGGGCACTAGAGAAGAAAGATCAATTAAGGTCCTGCCCTCAGAGAGATTAGGGTCTTGAGGGGTAGGAAGTAACTGACAAACCATGGCCAAGTGCATTTTGCGACCACCCCATCCTTTCCCTTGCTTCCTGATGAAGGGATGGGGACTTGCCAAGGGCCATAAAAGCACTTAGTGAGTCCGAGTGGCCACCCCAGCCCCCTGCCCACTGCCCCCAATGAAGCCCTGCTTCCAGAAACTCAGACTTGCCACAACCACATACCTCTATGAGGACCCTTCTATATCTTGAACTAGAGAAGACCAAAATGGCTATTATATATTTGATTTTTTTTTATTTTATGTTCATATGAAGAAAGAGGCCCCTTAGAGACTGGTTTTGTGGATTATTTCCTTCCTGAGCCTGCACTCTTTTAGGGGGGAGAGGGGGCTCCACATCAAACATCACCATCATGACAGGCTTCTTTCTCTGGGGAGTGAGATACCACCACCCCCCCCCCACCCCCCACCCACCCCCCCGTGTGAATCTCAACCCTGCCACTTCCTAGCATGTGACCTTAGGCACACTACTTCTCCCTTGCCCTGACCCCCTTCTGAGCAGCCCCAGGTCTGTAACTACCTCAGCCTCTCTCATCACCAGGCCCTGTCAGGGGCTCCTTTGTTTTCTGGTCTCTCCTCCTTTGAGTCCCAGTGTTTCATAATCTCAGACATTCACCCTCTTTGAGCCTTCAGGCTATGCCCTCAGCTCCTTTCCTCCTCCCATCTCCCTAGGTTGCACTCTCACCAGGCCTCTGGGATTCCTCAACGGAGCTCAGGGCTGGCACTGGCCTTTCTAGATTCCTCCCACACTCCAGAGTTAGTGTTTCTGACTAACTCTTCAGTATCTCCAACAAGAGTCATGTTCCTGAACAATCTAGAATCACCATCTAGATGGCTTCATGTTTTTCCCCTCCGAAAGTTGGTTCCTTCACTGGCATCACCACTGTACCTATTTCCCCGACCCAAGCTTCAGAGTCAACCCATCCTTTAGAGTCTTCCTTGCTTGCTAGCTTTCCTATATAGCTATAAGGCTCTGTTTTATTAACAGTGCAAACTGTCCAACACCTAACTTCTCTTAACTGGAAAACTAAACTGACTTTTTAAACGGAGATCATCAAATAGGCAATTCTCACAAACGCTTCAATTTGGGGTGTTAAACAGAAGGGATGGATGGGGGTGAAAGAAATGGCTCTCTCAGAAGGGCCCCTAAGTTTTAGGCTGGGCCCAGCAATCGACTGTGATGAGCACAGGGTCTCTTATAACCCTTCCGAGGTACGTCAGTCCTTATCTTATACATGAGAGAAATTCAAGGTGAAGGATGAGAGGAGTACAGACTAGACCACGTCTCACTTTCCTTTTCCTCTCCAGGATGCTCTAAGCTAAAGTGACAGCAGCAGATGGTCTGCTGGAACCTAAGAAGGTCTCCAGCATCAGACAAATTAAAAACATATACAACACATACAAACTCAGAGAGCGAGAGAGAGGGAGGGAGGGGAAAAGAATGTGTGTGTGTGTGTGTGTGTGTGTGTGTGGCCCTGGGACACGTTTTGAATTACTGGGGGTAGCTCCAGAGCCCCACAGGATAGTATCCACCAAAAGGACACCTCAATATTGAGGAGGCTCATCTAGAACTCCCATCAGAATGTCACATGCCCTTTCCCTACATTTAGGGCTCAAAGGGGGGACCGGGACAGAGCCTTATCTGAAAGCCTAATTCTTAAGTTTAATGCTTCCTTGCTAAAGGAAAAAGGATTCCGACATAGACATGATTTGTTCAAGCCCTTTTTGGTAAGGAGCTATCAAAGCTCAGGCAATGGTTCAGCTATGCGAAACGCCAATCCATTAGAATCTAGCACATGTGGAAATGATTAATGTGTAACTGCTGTTTGTCCTCTGGTCCATCGGCAACCATGAAAGCCACAGCAAATGCTGAAAGAAATACAGGAAAATCTTAAAGTGTTTAAGCCAACTACACTTTTCCAGAAGATGAAATTACCATTACTTTTCCCATTAAGTGTACAAAGACTGGGTAAAACAGGCACAGCGCGAAGGGAAGAGTTGGGAGAAGTCTCTGAGTCGGTACCACTCTGAGGAGGAGAGGAAGCGAGGAGGTATGGATTGAGCAACTCTGTGCCCACTCACAGTGTTGAAAATAAAGGAGATAGTTTTGTACAATAAGTCCCTAATTGGGCGAAATCTTTTCCATCTTGCAGATGTATTAGATGAGGTCAGAAGAGCAAGTCACTTTTGTTTCTTGACCCAGTTCTCAAGCAAACTTGCAGCCGACCCCTTACCCAAAACCATGGGGACCAACTTTCCAGAAACGATCACAGGGGAAATAAAGAAAATCAAAAAGCCAAACAGCATCGTCTCCCCCTTAAAAATGGGGAGAAACAAACCATTTCTCAGTCTCTAGACCAATGAACACTTTTTCAACAAGGAATGGAAAATTCATACAATTGACTAGTGGCCACCTTCTCTCCTAAACTCACTGGAAATCGGGGGAAACAACTCAAAGTCACAGCTTTTAAATGCGGGCCATTAAAAAACAGTCTTTGCCGCTGTCGGCTACCAATAAAAGGCAGAAGAGCCTCCCTAAGATTGATTTTCTCCTTACATTAATGGTGTGGCTGGAGAAAGCGTCCAGTCTGGGGTTTGACTGCACTGGGGACAGGGCTGGTCATCCGTGGCCACGCGCCTGGTGGCCGGCCTGGACGTGGAGGGGACGAGAGTCCAGGGGTACCGGCCAACCGGCCTCCAGCCACCGGTCCGGGGGGGGGGTGCAGGGCAAAGGGCATTGTCTGGGCGTCCAACACCCCGACGCCAGCTCCCAAGCACTGCTTTGCGGATCCGCTCAACCCGCCTTCGCAGTCCGAAGCGGCGCCGCTTCGCCTCGTTCTCCGGACAGAAGGCAGGCAGGGCCCCTCCGTGGGCTCGCGGGAGGGAGGGGGCTCGGGTGGGGAGGGGCGCCTCAGATCCAGATCCCCGCTGGGCTGGCGCCCGCGTGCCCGTCGCGCAAGGTGCCCGGGGACCACACGGGCCGTCCCGGGGGCGGGCGGGGCGCCCGCTGGGACCCCGGCTCCGATGCTGCTTTCTCCCCCACCGTGCGGTGCCCATGTCACAGACGAGGCCACCGAGCCCGGGTCACGGGTCGGACGCCGGGGGGGCCTGGAGATGCGCTGGGGGGCGGGGGCCTTGGCCGCGAGCCCTCGGGGGCCAGCGCCCTGCGCCCCGCACCCCGCACCCCGCCCGCCCAGCGCGGGCCCCGCGGCGACAGGTGCGCGGCGAGGGGCGCCCTGGCGCCGACTCCAGGGAAAGTTTCCCGGCCGCGGCGCGCTGTTTACGGCCCCGTTTTGCAGCGCGGGGCCCCGAGCTCCCGGCCAGCCCAGCCATTGAAACCCGACACGCGGGGAGGGGCCACCGGGGCTGGGGCGAGGGAGGCGGCGGACCCCGGGCCCCGCCGGCCGCGGCTCCCCTTACCTGCGGCTGCGCGAGCGGCCTCGGCCTCCATGCTCCGCTCCCGGGGCTCGCCGCCCTCCCGCGGGGCTGCCGCGTCTCCCCGCCCCCGCGTGCCCCCCCCCCCCCGGGGCTGCCCGGGATCCCCGCTACCACCCCGGAGCCGCCCCGCCCCCTCCGCCTGCGGCCTGCGCCGCCTGCTAGCGACCTTGACGCCCCGCTGAGCAAAGCCAGCCCCACCCCTCCGAGGAGGTTATTCTTGGTAAGAGAAGACGATTTGCAGCGCACCCCATGGCCAATGCCCCTCTCCCGAGCCCCTTCTCATTTCCTTCCGCTATTTCCATTTCTACGGACGAGAATCATTTGTATTATTCCTTTTGGAAATTTTAACAGTTTAAAAATAACTCAAAGACCATGAATGGCACGCATAAGGCAGGAGGACATCCAGTAACCTTTCCTGCCCATGTCAAATGTTTTCTGATGACTATAGTGTGCCCATTTTGGCTGATAACTAATACTTTCATTTATTAAATGTTCAGGCTTGTGCTCACTTGAAATGGCATAGCTCCATGACAGCCAGCTGTTTCCCTAGTGTTTCTTCTTCTTGGCCTGTTTCAAGGTGTTTTTTAGAGGAGAGGTGTGGAGCAGGGGTGGTTTGAAAATGCCAATGGCCTTGGAAACCCAAAGGTTTGTGGTTAGTCAACTAGCTAGCCTGCTGTCTTTGGTTGCAACTCTGAAATTCATCCTTGCGGAAAACCACCCGATCTGCATCTTCAGTCCTTCTAGACCTGAGGGTCTGGAACTCACCTGCCTGCCTATCATCCCTCTACCCCAGCAACCAGCTGCTCTGGGAAGCCTCCCAACTGCACCTCCACTTTCGGAGCAAGGGACTTGGGGTGGGCCACGGTATCCTCCTGAATGGGATAAAAACTGGCCCCAGTTTGGCTTCCATTGCTTATTGTAGAAATGTGCAGGTTAATGGAGACCAGAGCTGGAGGCTCTCCTTACATTCAACCTGAATCACTTCTTGGAAGTTTGAGATTTCATTTTCTACAGCAATAAAAATGAAATAGCTTTCAGAACACTTAATTTCTCCCATCACCTGTTCTTATTAAACACGGATTAGGCTCCTACTATGTGCTTTATCCCATTCCAGATTCTAGCAATTCAACAATGAACAGAATTAATAAAATCTTGCCTTTGGAAGTTACTATCTAGTGGGTAAAAGTGAACAGGAGATAGAACATAATAGTATGGTAAATAAGGGCTAGGGGAAAAGAATAATAAAACAGAGAAAGGAAAGCAAAAACCTGAAGTAAATGAGGGAGCTAAGTATGTGGGAAGCAGAAATGGCAAAAATGACAATAAGTGCAAAGGCCCTGGGGTGAGACCAAGTCTCTCTTTGGGGTCCACGCACCTTTGTTGAACCCTGATATGTGTGGGTGTTACTTAAGCTATTGGTACACACAACTAAAGGTTTATTAATCCCTGCTCTAAAGCAATACTTCTTGGGGTACCTGGATGGCTCGGTAGGTTAAGCATCTGCCTTCAGTTCAGGTCATGATCCCAGGGTCCTGGAATCGAGCCTTGTACCAGGCTCCCTGCTCTTCAGGGGTCTGCTTTTCCCTCTCCCTCTGCCTGCCACCCCCCCCCCCCCCCTTATGCTCTCTCTTTCTGTCAAATAAATAAAACCTTATTTAAAAATGAAATAAAATAAAGCATATTCTTCAAAACCCTATTGCATTTTTAAAAATTGTATTGTTTTTTAAATTACACAATACTGAAGCACGAGAGCAAGGTTCTCTTCTCACTGAGTCAAAAGAGTCAAAGAATGAATCTTGCAGACAAAGGAGAGTGGGTAAAGCGAGAGTGTTGTATTAAGCTAGGATACAGAAAAAGCTCTCAGCAGTGAGAGGGGTCCAGACAGGGTTGCCAGTGTGGGTCTCCACCAACAGTCTCTTATTTAGAACTAACCAGGGAGCTTGTGGCCTTACCATTCTTGTGATGTCTTGGTTTCATTCAATAAGGACTAGTGATAACATCTTTAATGGCTTACTTCTTCTTTGGGGTCTGGTTATTCTTTGTTAGTCACAATGTGACTGCCATAAAAAAGACACACATACACAGAAACCCAACACCCAGGGCAGGATAGTCTGGTTTGTTCCCCTATCTCTGGTTTCCTGATGCCTCAGCATTTCTGGGATTTCTCTGAGCCTGATCCCATAGCCCCCTACCTATTCCTCCCTACCTAACCCGGCCTGTCCCTTACTCAGTACTTGATACATGTTCCTTCAGAAAAAAATATAGAGAATTCCCTGTTTCTCATTAAACTCCTCTTCCCAAAACTGGTATTTAGTCAAACACTCCCTCTTTTCCTTAGTAGTTTCTGGGTTTTCTGTCTCCCTTGGGTAGGCTGAAACTACCCCAAAATTAGAAAATAAATTCTTCTACATTTGCTTCCAGTATTTTTATTGTTTTGGCTTTTAGATCTGATCTTACTCCATCTAATGGTCCATTCTTCGTGCCATTACTATGAATTATTTTCTAAATCATATATTAATTCCCATATATATTATGCCTCTTCTTTTATGGACCATTTTTCCTATTTCTACTACAATACCACACTATCTTATGACCACAGCTTTATCATGTATTTGGACATCCAAGGAGGAAAAGCTCTTCCTTTTTTTTTTTTTAATATTTTTTCTTTTTTAAGATTTTATTTATTCATGAGAGACAGAGACAGAGACACAGGCAGAGGGAGAAGCAGGCTCCATGCAGGCAGGGAGCCTGAGGAAAAGCCCTTCCTAATCAAACATTCAAACCAGGTACTTAAAGATATTGAGAGTTGACTCAGATTGCCTCTCACATTGAACATCAATTACATATCGTTAAAGTTTGGAGTCTTCCAATCAAAGGACTGAAGCACACCTAGGTTGGGGCACCTGGGTGGCTCAGCGGTTGAGCATGTGCCTTGGCTCAGGGTGTGATCCTGGGGTCCTGGGATCAAGTAGCGCATCAGGTTCCCTGCAGAGAGCCTGCTTCTCCCTCTGCCTATGTCTCTGCCTCTCTCCCTCTGTGTCTCTCATGAATAAGTAAATAAAACCTTTAAACACACACACACACACACACACACACACACACACACACACACACACACACACACACACACAACTGTTCTAGTCATTCCCAAGGTATTTGTGAAGTTGGAAACAAAAATCTGGTACTTAAACAAAAGCGCTAGCAAGCTACTGGATTTTAATAAGTAAACAAATTCCTCTTGTAGCAGTTGTTACTTTTCTGTCAAAGAGCTATAGGCCTGAAAAAAAAGGAGAAAGAAAAAACCAGATCAAGGTTTAGTAAAAATTGAAGGAAAAAATATAAGACAGAGAAAAGTACAAAATTTTTCTTCTATAAAATGTAGGGGAGATAGTACCTTGTGATGTATCATGGCAAACTTTTTTAAAATTTTTTTTAATTTTTATTTTTTTTAATTTTTATTCATGATAGTCATAGAGAGAGGACAGAGAGGCAGAGACACAGGCAGAGGGAGAAACAGGCTCCATGCCTGGCGGACTCCGGGATCGCGCCCTGGGCCAAAGGCAGGCGCTAAACCGCTGAGCCACCCAGGGATCCCCATAGCAAAGTATTTTAAAACACAAATTTTCAAGCTATTAAGTAATAATTCTTCGGTGACATTATAAAAACTAGTATCTTTCGGGCAGCCCAGGTGGCTCAGCGGAGACCGGAGATCAAGTCCCATGTCAGGCTCCCTGCGTGGAGCCTGCTTCTCCTTCTGCCTCTCTCTCTCTCTCTCTCTGTGTGTCTCATGAATAAATAAATAAAATACTTTTAAAAAACTAGTATCTTTCTATACCAACTTCCTATGGAATATTGAACATAATCCCAACGTTGTAATAGTTTCTAATATACCAATTCTTTGTTTTAAAACAGTTTCAAATGGTTGTTTCAGAATATTATAAAAGTCTAAAATGTTCAGTTTTTAAATCAGTAAATGCCATGAGCATTTGAGAGCTATTCTTTGGTAGGTAAGTCAAAAACATGACTGTGGTGTCAGAAACTTCCAAAAAGATGAAGGTCCTTAGGGTCCTTCCTTAAACGGGTGTTGGAATCAAATCTCATCTAGGAAACCAGCAATAGCACATCAACCCAAGGAAAAAATATCTATTACTAACTGCTTCAGTGAGCAAATCCACAGTAGTAAAAAACCATAAATACTATAATTCTGAACACAGAACCATTTGCCACATTCATTCAGAATGCTCCTGGAATTTAACACCAGGTGAACTTAACAAAGAAGAGAAAGTTAAAAAAAAAAAAAAAAAAAGTTTTTTTGATGGAATATTCTGAATCACTCAATCCTCATTTTGATGTTAACCAAATCTAGTTACTCATAGTTAACTACAAATTTGTTCCTATAGCCCATAAGGTCACTTGATCATCAACCATATCCTGTTTGCCTTGGGAAAAAAATTGGATTCTAGCCCAGGGCCTGGCAAATTACAGCCCACGGCCCCAACCCAGCCCCCCGCCTATTTTTTGTACAGCCTGTGAGCTGAAAATAGTTTTTACGTTTGTGAATAGTTCAAAAAAATCAAAAGAGGAATAATGGTTTGTGACACGTGGGCACTACATGTATTCAAAATTCATATTTATTGGAACGTGACCACGCCCTTCATTTGCATACCATCCAGCTGCTTTGAAAGCTACTAAGGGGCTGAGTTGAACATTTGCAACAGAAACACTGTAGCCCCTAATGTTTACTTTGGAGCTTTTTAGAGTCTGTGTTTTGGCCCCTTTTGAACTATTGAGCTGGAAAAACAAAGGAATGGGGTGAGTGAGTCCCAAAGGCTACCTTGGAAAAGTGACATTTTTGGAGACTCAGTGCTTTGGCAAGAGGCAGTTGGCATAGGAGTTTTATATTTTATGGTAGACATAAGTAGCTGGGCTGGAAGCAGAGGTGTTTGACATAGAGGAGAGCTTATTACTATTATTATTATTTAATTGCAAGTGCATCTTGATGATTGATTGAGTCTCCCTACCTCCCAAGAGGAATTTGACCAGGTTGATTAAATTTCATTTGTGTCAAGTGTACAAAATGTGTTGTAAGAGCTGTTCATGTTAGAGACAAATAAACAAACCCTTTTAATCCTTTTTCTTGCTTAAACAGGAAGTCACAACTTGCCAATGAGAAATTTAAAACAAATCCCACAAAGTTTTATGTTTAGTTCAAAACTCGAAATATTTAGGTCTTGGGATATTGTAATCTTGGCAGCCCACATTTGTCGTCCCTGGTGAGAACATGTGTGTACTGTTGCTTGCTCTTCAGTTCACTGAAAGGGGGTCACACCTTGCCCTCTTAATCCCAGAGTCAAACATGATTACAAATATTTTCCTCTTGGGAATCTAACTCCTAAGGAAGATCACTGTGCTTTTTTTTTTGTTGTTGTTAAATAAAACATCTCTCTTTAGTTGCTTTATTCATTCTCAGGCTTACTGTGTTTCATGGGCCTAAAGATTGTGTTTGACATCAGCAATTGTTAGAGACCATTTGTTTTTACAATGGAAAAAGAAATAAAAGTGCAGATGTCAGACCTCAAAATCCATACCTCTCTGAATTGTTTTCATTTTAGAGAATGAGAATGTGTGGAGGTTTTTTTTTCCGGGTGGGGTTGGTTGGATGAAATCAGAGACATGTCACTGTTGCTAAGTAAAAGTATTTTACATCTTTCCCTTTCTTTTTTATTAATTGCACAATTAGGGGAAAGTTTAGAATATAAGAAAATAAGTGAATTATGGAAAAATGAAAATTGCAGGATGCATTCCAGTTTAAGTTACAATAACAGTGGCTTACATCAAACCCTGAAAAAAATAAACATAAAAGTTGCAGTGTCTTTATCAGAAAAGTAGCATCGTTATCAGAAAAGTAGTATCCTTGTTGGAGAAGGGGCCTCGTTGACAACTGGCAGTGTTTTAGGTTTTTTTTAAAATATTTTATTTATTCATGAGAGACACAGAGAGGCAGAGAAGCAGGCTAGGCTCCCCGTGGGGAACCTGATGTGGAACTGGACGCCAGGACCATGACCTGGGCCAAAGGCAGATGCTCAACCACTGAGCCACCCAGGTGTCCCAACAACTGGCAGTCTTAACAACAGTTGAGTCTGTTTTGAGGCGTGATAAGTTAACATTCGTAAACACAAGTTAGCTACACAGATCTCATTAGTTGGTGTTGATATCAGAGTTTGATTTAGCAGCAACCAATTTTACAAATGCCGGCCTTTCCAATGGCCTAATTTGTTCATGACTGTGATGGGCAAGTGAAACCATTCCAACAGAAGGACTAGGTGACAGTGACCTTGAACCAGGGGGACCATTCACTAAAATGAGGGGTTGACTCAAGATCAACAATGCCTGAGGGAGTATGAGGAACTGGGTAATTGCTTTCAAACTTGGATCTCAGTATTGTCTACTTTAATCTCAAAATAAGGTGTAATGCAATGCTCTCTGCATCCTTGCAAAACAAGGCCCCCCTTTCCCCATCTCCTGGCTTCCCAGAGCAGGCAGCGGAAGGCCACTGGAGGCAAATGCCTCTTCCCACCCATTCTCTGCTGGAAATGAGCCTGCAGCCCACACCAGAGGCCAATTAAAAGGAACGGTCGTTGGTTCGGCATCCTAGGAAGGCATCAGGTAGAGTCTAGGCCTTGGCAGTGATCCCAATTAAAGGGGATGGTTTGTTTTTTTCCATCAGGGGACCAATTAAGAAGATGGAATCACATGGTCACACCCTCTAATACGGGGCATACTGAACTGGGGAAATCAGTGTGACCCTGGAGGAGCTCCGCTGGTTTCCCTGGGATGGAGCTTCTCGTGGCCATGCCCAGATGGGGGAAAAGAATGGTTTTGTGTCTCCTATTAGCTTTCTTTCTTTCTCTCTTTTTTATGATTTTATTTATTTATTGAGAGAGTGAGAGCAGGAGGAGGGGGAGAGGGAGAGGGAAAGAATCTCGAGCAGACTCCCCTTTGAGAGGGGAGCTCTGTGTGGGGCTCCATCTTACAACCTGAGATCATGACCTGAGCCAAAATCGAGTCAGATTAAGCTTAAACAACTGAGCCACCCAGATGCCCCACCTCCTTTTAGACAGCTTTCTTAAAAAAACAAAGCTATTTTTAGCTAAAAAACTGTATGTATATATAAATATATATAACTATATAAAACTTTTCTATATAAAACTATATAAAAACCATATATATGTGTGTGTGTATATATATATATATACACATTCTGAAAGGTCAAGATGTTGCATAACATGACTTCTTCAGTAGAGAAACTAGCCTCAAATGTTAGCTTTACTCTGACACAATTAGAAGGAAGAAGGATGTCTACAGAACTAGGTGGAATGCCACCACCGGCCAGTGGCTAACATTTAGTGGTGTGTCGTTGGTCAAGCACCGCATTAAGTGCTTGTGGCAGGCAGAATGTGGTGTGAGGAGGGCACAGTCTGAGAAGCCAGCACAGACTTTGTTGGCAGTGTGAGCGACTGCCCCCACCAGGGTTGCTGAGGGTACTGAAAGGACAATGCCCAGGGCTAAGGAAGGCTCCATATAACAAGGGGGTGCTATGAGCCTCTCCATTTCATAGAAAGAGGAGACAGGGCAGAGAGGTGAACTTGTCTGACCGCTCATAGCTTATAGGTGACAAGTACTTTCGATTTTTATGATTTTTTTTAAGATTATTTATTTATTCATAAGAGACACAGAGAGAGAGGCAGAGACACAGGCAGAGGGAGAAGCAGGCTTCCCATAGGGAGCCTGATGTGGGATTCGATCCCAGGGCCCCGGGGTTAATGACCTGAGCAGAAGGCAGAGACTCAACTGCTGAGTCACCCAGGCATCCCGATGACAGGTGCTTTCAATCAACACTTTTACCATAGTTTCATCTGTGGTTTGGTTTTCTTTTTCCTTTTTTTTAACCATATTTTGCATAGTCAATTTCAAGAGCAACCAAATTTCACTAAGTCGTCATGGCCGCACACAATGAGGGATCCAGGGGAAAGATTACTAAAGAGAGGAAGCAAGATCTGAACAGCTTGTAGGGTCACTCACCAACCTGATTTGCCTGGGACTGTACCGGTTACAGCACATTTTAGTAGCCACCTGCCCAGCCCCCACCCTCAGCCCCATCCCAATCCCAGAAACCCCTGAGTCCCAGACAGAGACAGTTGATCACCAAACTCATACCCAGCCACAAACTGACCCAGACCCAAAGATCCAGAAAGTCCTTGATGGTGCTCTGACTCTCCATGTGTCTGTCACCCAAAGCCTCTGACTTCTGAACTGGCTATTTTTGCTTTCAAGGGGCATCGTCTAACCGCTCTACCCCCACCCCAGAGTCTTCAGCCTTTCTGGGGGCCTCCTGGCCAGACAAGGCTGAGTGCCCTTGATAGGAGCCTGAGGCTGCCAACCGCCAGGCGGGAGGGGTGCCTAGTGTTCCCAGGGCCCCAGATGGGTGGAGCCATGGCCATCTGACCCCCCCCCCCCCCCCCCCCCCCCCCCCCGCCCCAGAGGCTCAGATACATGCTCCTCACTTGGGTTTCATGGATTCCCAGTCCAGCTGCGTGGTGGTGACTGGTAAGACTATTTTTCTGCTTTCCCGTTTGCTGCTACTTTTAGCGGTACCATGGAATGTGCACTTGCCTGATCGGGTCATATAAACAGTTCCCTCTGGCGGGGGGGTGGGGGGAAGAGTGGCAACTGGCGGTGCCAGTAATTCCAGTTGGAAGCTACTTCTTGCTGTGCCCTATTGAAAAACAGGGGACAGAGAGGCTTTTCTGCTTCGGTTAGCTTTCCGCTGCAAATAACTCTCAGGTGGCACACACACAGGTGCCCACACGTGGCTCAGGCTCAGACCTTGTTGTTCCCCCCACTAGGGAGGAATCGTAGACTGGCATCTGCTGTCCCTGGATCTAGGGACCAGTGGGCCCATGTGGCATCCAGTGGGAGCTGGGGCTTCAGAAATAGGCCCTTATAGGGCTGGGATGGTGGTCCATGTACAATAACCACCCCCTATGGAGCACGCAGCCCCCACAGCCAGACTGAAGAGCTTTCAGCCCCTCAGAAAACCCTGAAGCTCCCCCGAGGGCCACCAATTGGAGACTCTGAACTCCAAAAGATCAACTTGAAAGGCATGGTAGCCACCTACCCACTCCTACCTTTCACCAGCACAAACCAAATCAACTCCAGCCACCCCCAGTCAATGTCACAGCCAGTCCCTGAAGGGCTTCATTTCTTTACAAAGCTCCTTCTTTTTAGTTAGACACAGTTGACATATTTTTTTTAAGATTTATTTATTTATGATAGACCTAGAGAGAGAGAGAGAGAGAGAGAGAGAGGCAGAGACAGGCAGAGGGAGAAGCAGGCTCCATGCCAGGAGCCTGACGTGGGACTCGGTCCTGGGACTCCAGGATCACGCCCTGGGTCAAAGGCAGGCACCAAACCGTTGAGCCACCCAGGGATCCCCCTATTTTTTAATTTTTTGAATTGTGTCAGATGAAGGAAACAGGAGACAAGGATTTCTGTGTACCTGGAAAATTGAAACATACCTATCTTAATATTTTCACACTATAATCAAATTCCTATTAACCTTCTGAGGAAAAGAAAATTCTTTTGAAAAATGTTTTTTCTCCCTTGTTCTCATTTGTGTAACTTTGGGTTGAGATTGAATGGTTCAAAATAGTCTTGAATTGGTACGATAACTGTACCCCTGATCAATGCAACGCTTGTCACAAATGCCATCTGAATATTGAAGCCCCGTTGGCAAGTCTTCGACTCCCATTGACCCCTGCCTCTGACCTGTTAGTTTGTGGTTTGCTGGCAAACTCTTAGATTGTTTGATGAAGTACCTGATAATCAGCCACGATTTGGGAGTGCCCACTGGCTTCCAGAGTGTGGCCTTCCTTTATTAGAAATGTTTTGAGCTGCCAGGGGTAGTCTTTTCATCTAATTGGATTTTCGTGTAAATCTGGCCAAGGCAATTGGCCTAAGAACTGCTGGGGGGAGGGGGAGGGCAAGGGCTCTGACAAACTGCCTTGGGTTCAAGGCATTTTGACAGCACCAACGAGAACAATGGGAGGCTGAGAAAACCTGCCTCCCTCCAAAGGGCTCCCTAGATTGCCAGAGAAGTTTCCTCCAGCCTTATGCAAATTTCACCGCAGAGAGCCTGCCAAGTTTAAAGTATACGGTTTGACCCTGCAAAACAAGAGCTTTAAACCTGTACTTGCTGAGCTGTTTTTCCTAATTAAAAACAGTTAACAGATGATCTGACTCTGTTGATCTGAATATGATCTAAAGCAGAATGTGATTATTTTGTGTGTATGTGTGTGGTGCTGCATTTTTAGTATGTCTACAATCATCCCAGGAGGTACCTGGTTTCTCAGTGATTTTTTTTCTGAATCTCAATCGTTTCTAAAACCTTTTTTTTTTTTTTTAATTTGGCTTCTCCTATGGCAGCTATACAGTCTCATTTATTCTATAGGAGTTAGTGGGTTTCGAGGGGACACCATTGGCTTCCTGGTGTCCTGGACATCTGTCCAAATTTCTGCATTTCCTGAGAAAGATTTTCCCATTGTGAGCCACACTTGTTAGTGGTTCCAGAAGTTCAGGAACTTCAGAGGCACAGTCCTCTCCAGAACTGGGCTTCTCCTCAAAAAGCCTGAGGTCCAGACAGTCCCTCGCCTCCCCTACAGGGGCAGGGGTGTGGAATGGCCCCATGAGTTCAGACCAAGGGCCACTCTGAAGGAGAGATGAAATAAGAGGTCCCATGGGTGTGGTCACTCCTACACCATCTTTGAGGCCCTGTGATGGTTAACTTCATGTGTCAACTTGACTGGGCCACCGTGTGTCTAGATATCTGAGTGAAAACAAGCTGCTTTCCCATCTCTACCTCCTGACCACCATTAATCTGTTCTTCATCTCTATAATTATGTTCTTTTGCAAATATTGTATAAATGAATATATATCCTTTTGAGGTTGGCTTGTTTTCCCTCAGCATATTTCCTTTGAGGGTCATCCAAGTTGTTGTACGTATCTATGGTTCCTTTTTAAAAAACATTTTAACAGCTTTATTGAGATAAAATTCATGTGTGGTATAATTCTTTTAAATAGGATAGTTTTCACATGTGGCTCAGTTGGTGGAGTGTGTGACCTGTGATCTCAAGGTTGTGGGCTTGAGATGCATGTTGAATGTAGAGATGACTTAAAAATAAAATCTTTCAGGGGCACCTGGGCAGCTCAGTGGTTGAGAATCTGCATTTAGCTCAGGTCATGATCCTGGGGTCCTAGGATCAAGTCCTGCATCAGGCTCCCTGCAGGGAGCCTGCTTCTCCCTCTGCCTATGTCTCTGCCTCTCTCTGTGTGTCTCTCATGAATAAATAAATAAAATCTAAAAAGAAAAGAAAATCTTTAAAAAAATAAAAATAAATAAAATGTACAGTTCAATGGCTTTTAGTATATTCATAAAGTTGTGCCTTCATCACACAATCAATTTTAGAACATTTGAATTACCCCAAAAAGAAACCCCATATCCCTTAGCTATTATTCCCTAATACCCAAGTGTAGGAAAGGTGTTAGGGTTCAGAGCTGATGACCAAGAAAGAATTTTTGAGACTTTGGTGCAGAAAGGTGGTTTTATTAAACTCTGGGGATAGGACCTGTAGGCAGAAAGAGCTGCCCCTGGGGTCAGGAAGAGTGGCCCATTATATACTTTCAAGTTGGGAGGGAGTTGGAGAGAGTGTAAGTCTCTAAGAAATTTTGGAAGCAAAATTTCCAAGGTTTCCAAGGTCCTGGTTTCCAGGCCCTTGATGGTGCTACCTACTGGTGGGAAAAGATGACTTATGATTGTCTAATAAAACCTTAGTCATGAGACTAGGTTCAGGTGTAGATGAGTGGGCCATATGTTTGGGGGATGGTTACCAACATATATCTTGGGAAGTAAAGATAAAGGACGCTTTCAAAGGAATTCTTATATGTTAAAGTAGACTTAGAGGGATGCCTGGGTGGCTCGGTGGTTGAGTGTCTGCCTTTGTCTCAGGCGGTGATCCCGGGGTCCTGGGATTGAGTCCCATGTCCGGCCCCCCACAGGGAACTTGCTTCTCTCTCTGCCTTTATCTCTGCCTCTCTCTGTGTCTCTCATGAATAAATAAATAAAATCTTTTAAAAACTAAATTAAATTGAGTAGACTTACAGGATCCTGGGGAGTCGGGCCAAAATTGCCTTTTGCCATTAGCATTGAGGCAGCTGAGCTCCTAGAGGAATGTTACTCTGCCTGTTTTAAGGACTTGTGAATGGGCTATAGGTAGTAAGAAAATTTCATTTTTCTTCTGCCTTTGTTTACCACATCACCCCCCACCCTAGCCCCACACTCCAAATCCACTAACCACTAACCTACTGTCTCTCTCTCTAGATTGCCAATTCTGGATATATAATATGAATGGGGCCATATACCATGTGGTCCTTTGTGGCAGCTTCTTCCACTTAGCATAATATTTTCAAGGCTCCTCCATGGTGTATCATGTATTAGTACTTCATGTCCTTTTATTGACAAATAATATTCCATGGTATGGATCGCACCAGTTTGTTTACCCATTTATTAGCTGATGGACACATTTGTGTTATTTCCACTTTTTTCTTTTCAAGGCAGTATTTCACAATCTGGAATTCTTGCTTTACCATTCACAGCTTGAAGAACCCTTGGAGAATTTCCAGCTTTGGGTTGTAACACATGAAGCGCTATGAACCTGTGTGGACAAGCTTCTGTGTGAAAACAAGTTTTCATTTCTCTGGGATAAATACCCAGGAGTGAATGTGGTGGGAAGTCCACACTCAGGTCTTTTCTTTTAAGATTGATTTATTTATGCTGAGAGAGGGAGGGAGAGAAAGAGGGAGGGAGGGAGAGCAAGTGTGCATGCCCATAAACAGGGGAAGGGGGCAAAGAGAGAGAATACCCAAGCAGACTCCTGGAGGAGAGGGAGCCTGACATGGGTCTCCATCCCATGACCTAAGCTGAAATCAAGAGTCAGATGCTGAACTGATTGAGCACCCCAGGTGCCCCTGCATTCAGTTTTAAAAGGATCTGGCAAACTATTTCCCAGTGTGGCAGTACTGTTTTGCATTCCCACCAGCAATATGTCTAAGCCGGTTTCTCCTCATCCTTGTCAGCTTTTGGTGTTATTGGTATTTCTATTTTAGCCACTCTTTTAGCAGTGTGATGATATGTCCTTGTGTTTTAATTTGTGTTTCCCTGCTGGTGAGCAATGTCAGACATCCCCTGCTGTGCTTATTTGCTGTCTGTACATCACAGATCTTCTTCAGTGAAATGTCCCTTTGTGTGTTTTGCCAACTTTCTAATTGGTTTTTGGATTTGTTTGGTTTTTTTTAATGTTGAGTTTTGAGGGTTCTTTTTTTTTCTTTTTTTTTTAAAGATGTATTATTGGGATACCTGTGTGTCTCAGCAGTTGAGCTTCTGCTTCAACTCAAGGAGTGATCCTGGGGTTTAGGGATGGAGTCCCGCATCGGGCTCCTCGCAGGAGCCTGCTTCTCCCTCTGCCTGTCTCTGCCTCTCTCTCTGTGTCTTTCGTGAATAAATAAATAAAATCTTTTAAAAAAGGATGTATTATTTATTGAGAGAGAGAGAATGAGCAGGGAAGAGGGGCAGAGGGAGAGGGAGAAGGAGACTCCTTGCTGAGCAGAGAGCCTGACCTGAGGCTCTATCCCAGGACCTGAGATCATGACCTATGGGGAAGGCAAAGGCTTAACTGACTAAGCCACCCAGATGCCCCAGGGGTCTTTATATACCCTACGTACAAGGCCTTCATCAGATGTGTCATCTGCAACTATTTATACTGTCTGTAACTTTCTTTTCATTTTCTCAAAAGAGGTTTTTGTACAGCACAAGTACACTTCAATGAGGTCTAGTTTATTAACGTTTACTTTCATAGATCGTGGTGTGCTCTTGGTGTCAAGAACTCCTTGCCTAGCGGTAGGTCTCAAGATTTTCTCCCTTTCTCCCCCGCTGAAAATTTTATAGTTTTACTTTGTTCATTGAAGGTCATGATCCACTTTGAGTTAATTGTGTACAATTAACTGAGGTGCAAGACCGAAGCTGAGGATTCATGTTTTTGCCTCTGGGTGTCCTGTTGTTCCGGCCCTGTTTGTTGAAAAGACCATCCTCCTCCATGGAACTTACTCTGCACCTCTCTTAGCAAATGACTGGGCATATTCACATGGTGTCTTTCCAGGCTCTTAACAAAGCATACATTTGAACCAGATATTTGTATACTTTCTCAAGCCTTCCTAGTTCAGGGTTGGGTCAGCAGCAAAGTTCCTTTTTGGCTCCCCCACAATGCCTCCCATAGAGAACACTGAAAATGCTCCCAGATTGGCCAGGTTGCAGGCCTCCACAAGAAAGGACATGTGTGGAATCCCCCCACACACACACACACACAACACACCCCGGGGTCCACCATGACCCTGGGAGCAGCAGGTGGCTCCCAGGAGATTACAGGGAGCAGCCCAGGTGTAGAGACATCCTCCCTAAAACTAGGCCTGGCCTGAGCTAACCAGGGTCTCTTTGGTTTCAGGTTTTGGGCCGTTCCGGCAGCACCTGGTAAATTCCAGCTGGGAAGCAGTGAAGGTAAACACCCACCAGGCCCAGAGCCCTTAGCTCAGGGCCCCACCAGTTCCTTCTGTGGCTCTGAGAAACCCAGTGTGTAAGGCCCCTTGGTAGCCAGATCCACATCAGAGGGGAGAGAACAAATACTCAAGAACCTGGGAGAAGGACTAGACTTTGGTCCTTGGGTTGTGACTCACCTGCCCCCAGGTGACCTGTCTGGCTATGAGGTAAAGAAGAGACTGTGGAGATATTCCTGAGAAGAATGGGGAGTGCCTGAAAGCAGGCTCTGCTGCCCCAAGAACTAGGAAGTCTGTAAAAACAATTTTTTATAGCGCCTGGCACAAGCTAAGTGCTTAACCGTGGTTCTCATTATAAAGGACACACTTTTATTTTTTTATTATTTAAATTCAATTTAATTAACATATAGTATATTATTAGTTTCAGAGGTAGAATTTTTTTCAGAGGTAGAATTTAATGATTCATCAGTTGCCTATTACACGCAGTGCTCATCCCATTACATGCCCTTAATGTCCATCACCCAGTTACCCCATCCCCCTACCCACCGCCCCTCCAGCAACCCGCAGTTTGTTTCTAGAGTTGAGTCTCTTTGGTTTGTCTCCCTCTCTGTTTTCAACTTATTTTATTTTTCCTCCTTTCCCCTATGTTCATCTGTTCTGTTTCTTAAATACCACATATGAGTAACAAAGGTATGCCATGCCCCAATATCATATGACTTCACTCATAAGAGGACACACCTTTATTTTTAAGGAAGTAGTCAACTAGTAGAAAGCACGTCCTGGGACAGGATGAGGAGGGGTCACGGTCTCATCACAAGATGGGACCACCTCTCCTTGGAGCAAATGCCTCCTACCAGTCCCCATGTGGGTGTCACCTAGTGGCTTAGAACACAGCCAGCTGTTGATTTTCACCTGACTGTCAATTTCTTGCTTCTGTTGGATTAAGTCAAAGGTGGGGTCTTGTGTCTATTCTCAGGGTTTCCCAGTAGAGCTGAAAATGCCACAAAGCTACTTGAATCACAGGTTTGCAGCCACTGGGGATTGCTTTTCTAGACTGCACAGATGCAGTCAGGGAAACTTGAGACTCTTGAGTTAGAATTTGGAATATTTTGCTGTTGTTGTTTTTCAGCCAGAAAAAAAGCTCAGGGAACCCCAGACTTGCTGCCAAGCCTCACTGCTGTACACATCATACCAGAAAAGCCAGGTCAGGGCTTTTGTGAGCTCCCAGGTGTCTGAAGCCTTTTCCTCAAAAAACAGGGCTTTTTCTGCTGAATGCTGGATGGCCCTTAGTCCTTCTATGTCTCTATACTGTCATGGGAAGGAAAGGAGGCAGGCTGCCTGAGTTTGCCTCTCAGCTCCAACAGCTACAAACTGTAGGACCCAAACAAAACAAGCCCCCAGTTTTTCTGTGCCTGCAGTTTCCTTATCTGCAAAGTGGAATGGTTGTCAGAACTATTGGAGTTAACACACAGAAAAGCCTTGGAATGGGGGGGGCACCTGGGTGTCTCAGTCAGTTAAGTGTCTGCCTTTGGCTCAGGTCATGATCTCCAAGTCCTGGGATTCCAGCCCCATGTCAGGCTCCTTCCAGACTCAGTGGGGAGTCTGCTTTTCCCTCTCCTTCTGCCCCTCCCCCCACTCATTCTCTTTCTCTCTCTCTAATAAATAAAATCTTTTTTTTTTTTTTAAAGTGTGAGGAGCCCGATGTGGGACTTGATCCCTGTGAGGAGCCTGATGTGGGACTTGATCCCAGGACCCTGGGATCATGACCCAAGCCAGAGGCAGATGCTCAAACACTGAACCACCCAGGTGCCCTAAATAAATAAAATCTTAAAACACCAACAAACAAAAAAAACTTGAAATGGGGCAGGGTACACTGCTGGTGCTCACAGATATAATCCTTATTACCAGGAAGCTACTCTGTCAGCCAGTCTTCTCAGTTGTGGGCCTATAGATTCTGACTTTGGAGATTCACACAGGAAATAGAATGATGGAGAGCATTATTTGAGTAACTCAAAATTGACCAATGAAGCTAGAGAAACAGGGCAGAGACAGAAGCCACCTACAGGTTTCCAGCAGCAGAAGCAGGATGGCAAAAACTAGGTGCTCTGAGGAGCCCTTCCCCTGTAGATAAACTAGATAGAACAGAACTTCTGTACATTGCTGGGCACGCAATACGATGCTTTCTAGGAAAGCTCGCATACATGACATCATGCCCATGTTTATATCACACACAATGGGCTGCAGCCTGAAAGACTGACAGGTTAGCCTCCACACAAAAGGCAGGTGGGGGCAAATGCCATTATCAGCAGTCAGCAATGAAGATGGTAGAGATGAAACCAAGACACATAATGTAAGCTAGACCCTTGGAAAGGGATCCTGCAGTTTCTAGGACCCCAGCTCCCAGCAGAAGCATATGTGGCTTCTCCTGAAGATTTAAAACCTCAGATTTCCACAAATTAAGAGCAACTAAACATTAGTTTCCATTCAGATATCACCGAATACATAGAGAAATGAACAGCTTTGAGTAAAACTCAGCAGAAGCAAATTTAGAATCTCAAGAACATGAGATTTTAAATAATTCTGCTCGTTGTCATCATAAAATAGCATAACTGTGAAATATTTAAAGAAGATGGAATCACAAAAAAGAGACTTTCAGGAAAAAAAGATTATCAAAAGATCAGATAAATTGAAAAAGGGAGTAATAGAGCTTATAGAAAGAATTGTTGAAGAATTCAACAGATATAAGGCAGTTTTGAATTATACTAAGTGAAAGATACCAGTCACAAAAGACAACGTTGTAGGATTCCATTTAAATGATGTCCAGATGAAGCAAATCTAGTGAGACATAAAGTAGGTTAGAGGTTGCTGAGGGTAGGTGAGGGGAAATTGGGGGAAATAGAGAATGACTATTGATGGGTACAAGGTTTCTTCAGGGGAGATGAAAAGATTCCAAAATTGATTGTGGTGATGGTTGCTCAACTCTGTGAATATGCTAAAAATCATTGAATTTTGGACTTAATTTTTTTTAATTATAGACTTTAAATGAGCAAACTGTGAAATATACATACAAATATACATGTATATGGCAGTTTAGAGACAGATGAAGAGAAAATTAGTGAAGTAGAAGATAGATCTGAAGATATTATTCAAAGGGCAGCACAAAAAAGATGGACAAAGAAGTGAAAAAAAATTAAGAGTTATGGGTAATAAAATGAGATATTCTAACATGTGGCTAATCATAATTCCATGAGGAAAGACGAATGAGAATGGAAGAAAAGAAATGTTTGAATACAATGATTGAGAAAAGACATGATGATCAATCCAGAATTTTTGAAATACATGAATCCACTGAGATAAGAAAGAGATACAAAATATAGCAGGCAAAGACTAACAAAATCCACACCTATGCATACAGTAAAACCACAGAAAACCAAAGACAAAGAGATCTGAAAAGTTGCCAGAGAGAAAAGATGGGCCACCTGCAGAAATTGGCAATACAATGAGACCAAGAGTAAATTTCTCTAAAACAATAGTAAAAGCCAGAGAAGAGTGGAGTGATATCTTCAAAGTGCTGAGAAAAAAAAATGTCAACCTGAAATTGTTTTTCAAGAACAAGAATGAAATAAAGATATTTTCATAAAAACAAGCACCAAGAGAAGCATCTGGCTGGCTCAGTCAGTATCTGAGTCTTGATCTCAGGGTCATGAGTTCAAGCCCCACATTGGGCACAGAGCCTATGCCTACTTAATTAAAAAAAAAGTTATAATTTCAAAAAGTAAGCACCAGGAATTTACTACCAACAGGTACAACACTAAAGGAATGTGTAAAGATGTGCTTTCTTTATTTATCTAAAAGATTTACTCATTTATTTTAGAGAGAGAGCACCCATGTGCATGCACTCATAGGCATGGGGGAGGGGTGAGGGAAAGGGAGAGAGAGACACACACACAAGCAGACTACCCACTAAGCGTAGAGCCCAACGTTGGGCTTGATCACACAATTCTGAGATCATGACCTGAGCTGAATCCAAGAGTTGGATGCTCAACCAACTGAGCCACCTAAGTGTCCCAAAGGATGTCCTTTAGAAGAAAGGAAGATGGTTCTAGAAAGATGGTATGAGATGGAAGAAGGAAGAGGAGATAAAATCTAAAGCAGCATTATTTGTAAATAATAATAGTACCAAATGGCTAATTTGTAGGTTTACAAACAAAGGATTGAACTAGGGGGCACCTGGGCAGCTCAGTGGTTGAGCAACTGCTTTTGGCTGAGGTCGTGATCCCAGAGTCATGAGATAGAGTCCCTCATCAGGCCCCCTGCAGCGAGCCTCCTTCTCCCACTGCCTATGTCTCTGCCTCTCTCATGAATAAATAAATAAAATCTTTAGAAAATAAAAAATAAGGGACGCCTGGGTTGTTCAGCAGTCATCTGCCTTTGGGTCGAGGCATGATCCCAAGATCTGGGATCGAGTCCCACATCAGGCTCCCTGCATGGAGCCCTCTTCTCCCTCTGCCTGTGTCTCACCTTTCTCTCTGTGTGTCTCTGATGAATAAATAAATAAAATCTTTTTAAACAATAATAAAAGATTGAATTAAAATGTAGGACAATGAAAGTGTAGAAGTTGAGGGGTGATTGAAGGTCAAATTTTCTAAAGCCCTTAAGTTCTATAGGACAGGTATCTAGACTTTGTTAAATTATTTATGCATGGCAAAATTTCAACAGTAGCTATTAACGAGTAGAAACAGAGTATATGACTTCCAAGATGGTAGAGAAACAAAATAGAATAAGGAAATGTATGAACTAATCAGGCCAGGGAAAACAAGGCTGGTGAACACTAGTTACTGTTGCTTGTCCCCATGACACTGCCTGCTGCACACCCCCCACTGGCATCTCACTGCCCTGGGAAGCTGGAAGGATATTGCTTCTATCAGAGAGATTTGCTCCTGACTCAAGGTCAAAGATGAGTGCATTGGTAGGTCAGATGATCTGCCCTGGCCACAGAGAGACTGACCTTTGCAGCCTTTGTGGGAGGGGAGCCAGGTTCTTTTACCAAGTCTCCAGGATCAAATCAGGATTGTCCCAAAGCACAGGAAGGCTCAACACTTGTCAGTTCAGCCCACATTTACCCAGTTCCCGATATGGAGCACAGAGTCTACTAAGACAATAATTTCTTCCTGTTCCGATTCTACCCCAAATATGTGTACTGCAATGCAGTTATGACACTACCTACTGGAATTCACACAGACCTCACTGGTTAAGGGTGCAGACCTTCCCAAAACTGCCTTCACTTCAGACACCAGCTATGTGTCAGGGGTCCCCAGGCCTCCTGCCCTTCTTACGGACTATAAACTCAGGAGTTCCCATGACCCCCTCAGTTTTGATAATTTGACTCAGCTCAGAAAAGCACTATATTTACAACTATAGTTGTTTTGTTTGTTTGTTTTTAAAGATTTTATTTATTGATTCATGAGAGACATACAGGAAGAGAGGCAGAGACATAGGCAGAGAGAGAAGCAGGCTCCAAGCCCGGAGCCTGATGTGGGACTCGATCCCCAGACTCCATGATCCTGCCCCAAGCCAAAGGCAGATGTTCAACCGCTGAGCCACCCAAGTGTCCCAGTTTGTTTGTTTTTAAAGGATACATGTAGAGTGAGGTCTGGAAGGGTCCCAAATACAGTGCTTCTGTGCTTTCTCCCTGTGGAATCAAGGCATATAGCTCTTCCTGCACATCAGTGCATTCATCAACCAGGAAACTCTACTGAACCTCCCTGTCCAGAGGGTTTTTTTTATTTTTTTAAAAAATTTTTAATTTATTTGAGAGAGAGAGAGAATGAGAGAGAGAAAGAGAGAGCACAAGCAAGGGAGAGGCAGAGAGAAAGGGAGAAGCCAGACCCCCCAATGAACAGAGAGACCCGAGGTGGGACTCGATTCCAGGACTCCGGGATCATGACCTGAGCCCAAGGCAGATGCTTAACTGACTCAGCTACCTGGCGCCCCTGTCCAGAGCTTTAATTGGAGTTCTGTTATGTGGACATCATTGGCAGCGAGCCTAAACTCAATCTGCAATGACCCTCCCTCCCTGATGGTCAAGCAACTCAAAGTTCCAACCCTCTTACCTCACCTCATGATTGGCTTTTCTGGTGGCCAGATCCCATCCGGAAGCATGGAGCCCCACCTCATTAGCATAACAAAGACGCTCCTGCCACTCAGGAAATTCCAGGAATTTTGAAGCTCCCGTGCCTGGGGAGAGGGACAAAAACCAGATATCCCCTTTCTTATACCACAGTTCCCTCCACGGGTTCCCTGTCTAGGAAGAGAAGGGGGCCCTTAAATAAAATCATCATAACTCAAAGCAGATTCTGAGAAGCACTACACGATTAGATACTCTGAAGAGGAAAAGATTCATTTGGAAGAACATATGGAAGAAAGGAACCTACAGCAAAATGAGAGGAAACTGGCCCCACCCTCATCTCTGAGGCCCCTGGGATGGCCATCTAGTGGAAGCAGGGGGATGGACAGGCTTCTTTCTGGCAAGTGGGAATAAATCCTCACAACCACCACGTCCTGGATACCACACCGGACATTTTATGCAGAGGAGCTTGTGGATTCTTCCTGCAGTCCAGAGAAATGGATATTTCTCCCCATTGTGCAGGTGCGGCTGTGGGCCTCAGGGACCTTGAGGAGCTGGCCTGAGGACACCTGCCATCTAGATTCCAGTCTCACATGGTCCTGGTGAGTGAAGTCCAGGGTCGGCCCACTTGCCTCCCTCCTCCCCTGGGGGAAAACATCATTTGGTTCAGAGGAGGAGGACCACTTACAGCATGATAATGGCTTAGAAAATTCCTAGAACTCAAGAAACATGCAGAACTACTACCCAATGACCCCTGTGTGAGCAAAGTGAGGAGACTCACCCAAACGCCTTAGCCCTAGGGCTGTGTCATGATGGCAGACCCTCTGCCTTGAGCTCATCTCTGCTCCCTTCCCAGCTCTCCTGCCAGTGCCTGAGACACGGATGAGGCGACAGTGACTTGGGCGACTTGATAAGCAAGTGAGCCCAAGCCCAGCTCCCCACAACCATTGCCACCATTTGCCTCCTCCACCAGTCCCTGCTCTCAGTCTCTGGTTTCTAGTCTGCTCTTCTTTCTGGCTTTTTTTCTCCAGAGCACAGTGACCTGTGATGTTTTTAGATGCTCTCTTCACTCTCAATCCACAGGAGCCTTCTCACTTCCTGGGCCGCCCTGGGTCATTCTGTGGCCTCCACTAACATGTCTGCAGACTCTCCTCAGTGTTAGACTTTCTCATTCTGGTTTGGGGCCACACTGGTCGTATCCGCTGAAAGTACCAGCAGACTGTCCACAGAACATCCTTTGCAGGACTAATCATCTAAGCAGGCATATTAAGGCAAAGGTCCAACCTAGTTCATGTACATACATTTGACCCATTATACAGATATGGAAACTCAGATGGGTGCACAAATCAGGATTGCACAAAAGGGCACATCACTCCCTAGGTCAGTATAAGCACTTCATTGTCTGTGGGGACTTCTAGCAACATGTCTCCATCCCAAATAGAGGGCCTAGCCTGAAGCATGTGTTCCAGTGGCTGGATGCCGGAAAGAAAGCTATTCCAGTCCCATGCTGTCTCCTAGCAAAGTCAGCCTTGTCGATATCATGGACAATGTTTAATGAGCACTTACCCCATACCAGGCATCATAGGTAGGCATTAAAGAATCCAGAGAGGAAAAGAATGTCTCATTCTACACTAACAACTTCTCACCTCTCAGAGAAGCAAGCTATTAGCAAATAATAACCTGAATGTGCTTTTGTTGTAGTTGCTCTTAAATTTTTTTATTTAAGTGGTCTCTATACTCAGATGGGGCTTGAACTCTCGACCCCAAAAGCAAGAGTTGTATGCTCCTCCAACCAAGCCAGACAGGCGCTTTTTGTTTTTAAATGGGAGAAGAGTGTTTTTAAAAAGAAGGAAAATATAGAAAAATAATATAAATGCTAGAAGTCCGCAATGAAAAGAGGCATTTCCTTCAAGCTCCCAGAAGGATGACTTAATGCTCTTTACCCACAGCATGTGTCAAAGTGTTTAACATTGCACTGGCCGGTGGGGGGCACCCACCCCTCTCTGTCCATAAGTTTTATCTAGTGACTTATGAATGAAATGGCTGCATCATTATCTCCTGGTTCTTGGACACTTTAATTTTGGAGCCAGTACCACTTCATATTCTTTCCAAAGGAATTATGTCCTTAGCCTCTTCTACAAGTGCCTGAGCCTGGAAAGGCAGCAAATAAAACAAAAGTTCTGTAAATCATACCACAGGTCAGTTGGGCCAAGGCATTATGTAATTGCACATAAGATAAACCCAGCCTGGGTGGCCAGAGGGTCAGGGCTTTTGCCAGATTTGATAAATTTGATATACAGAATAATTTCTCTTTATTCCAAAGATGATGTGGTCTTGCACCTTATTACATGTTGCTTTAAAAATATCATCATAATAAAGAATAAAAGGCAGTGTATCAGGAGAGTGCAAGAAGCACCATGTTGATCAGCCCATTACAATGAAGGGTGGGTCCTATGTAACAAGCAGGGGACTGTTTGCCTTTCCACGTAAAAGCCAATTATTTCTTTTTTATTTTATTTATTTATTCCTGAGAATAACACAGAGAGAGGCAGAGACATAGGCAGTGGGAGAAGCAGACTTCCTGCGAGAAGCCCGATTTGGGACTCGATCCCAGGATCTTGGGACCACGACCTGAGCCAAAGGTGGATGCTAAACCACTCAGCCACCCAAGTGCCCCCTCAGCTCAGGTCTTGATCTTGGGTTCATGAGTCCAAGCCTCACGTTGGGCTCCATGCTGGGTGTGCAGCTGACTTACATAAATAAATACATAAAATAAAAAACACATTGAGATTTACAGAAGTCATGAAGATAGCCCAGAGTTTCCATATATCCCACACATACTTTCCCCTCTTATTAACATCTTACATCAGGATGATACTTTTGTTGCAATGAATGAACCAACATTAACATATCATTAACTAAAGTCCATATTTTATTCAAATTTCCCTAGTTTTCACCTAATGTCCTTTTCCTGTTCCAGGATCCCAACCAGTATATGACATCACACTCAGTCCTCAGGTCTCCTTAGGCTCCTCTTGGCTGTTATGGTTTCTTAGCCTTTCCTTATTTTGATGGTTTTGATGGTTCTAAGGAGTACTGGCTAGGTATTATACTCTGCCTTCAATTAGGATCTAATGTTTTTCTCATGATTAGACTAAGATTATGGGTTTGAGGGAGGAAGAGCACAGGGGTCAAGTGCCATTCTCTTCCCATCATGTCAAGGGCACATACTGTCAATGTGACTGATCATCATTGACATTGACCATGATGACTTGGCTTTCAGGTTTTCTCACCATAAAGTGCTCTCCCTCCCCACCCCCTCCCCGTATCACACTCTTTGGAAGGACAGCAGTAGGCCCAGTCCACCTTTGGGGAATAGGGAGTTACGCCCCCTTGAGGGCAGAGTGTCTGCATAAATTATTTGGAATGCACCTGCAGGCAAGATTTGGCTCTTCCACCCCCCACCTATGTACTTACTTACTTACTTATTTATTTAATCATTTCTTTACATCGGTATGGACTCCCGGATATTTATTTTATACTTTGGATTATGGCCTGTTTTCTTTCAAAAGTCTATTTTCTCTCAAAACCTGTCCCATCACCTTCACTATTCCTGATCACTAATGCCCCTTTCCTGTAAAGGAAATGCACAGTTGCATATTCTGTTTTCCACCACATGCTTGGCTGTACTAGGTTAAACCAAGGTGGGCACTTTTAATTTTTACTTTTTAAAAAATTTTAAAAAGATTTTATTTATTTATTTGGCAGAGAGAGAGTGAGCAAGAGAGGGGGCACACAAGTAGGAGGAGAGGGAGAGTTAGAAGCAGACTCCTCACTGAGCAGGGAGCCTGGTGCGGGGCTTGATCCCAGAACCTGGGATCAAGACCTGAGTTGAAAGCAGGTGCCCAATGACTGAGCCACCCAGGAGCCCCAGGCGGGCACTTTTTAAATAACTGCACTACTTTTACATATAAGATTGAGTTTGTTCTCTTGTCCTCCTTCACATTGACCCATCATATTTTTTATTTATTTATTCACTCATTCATTCATTTGTATATTTATTTATTTAGATTTTATTTATATATTCATGAGAGACAGAGAGAGAGAGAGATAGAGAGAGGCAGAGACACAGGCAGAGGGAGAAGCAGGCTCCTTGAGGGGAGCTCGATGTGGGACTCAATTCTGGGACTCCGAGAGCACGCCCTGAGTTGAAGGCAGACACATTCAACCCCTGAACCACTGAGGAGTCCTCTCATCATATTTTATTGATACAAAAAGCCACTTAAAAAAAAGCATTTGGGCAGCCTGGGTGGCTCAGTGGTTTAGCGCCGCCTTCAGCCCAGGGCGTGATCCTGGAGACCTTGGATAAAGTCCCACATCAGGCTCCCTGCATGGAGCCTGCTCCTCCCTCTGCCTGTGTCTCTGCCTCTCTCTCTCTCTCTCTGCGTATGTGTGTCATAAATAAATAAAAAATCTTTTAAAAAAAAGCATTTGGACATCCTAAAATTGGATGAATCTTACAGTCAATTGCATCTTAAACTTCGCCATAGTTGAGCAGAGTTTTTGCTTTCTCGACGCTGGGTATTTGGTCTCTAAGGCTTAGTGTTGATGAAATTCATCACGTCCTTTCTGGATTACACATTCTATCACCATGGGAAGCACTCTGGCCTGTTTATCTTGCTCTGTAGAGTCTAGACCAGAACGTTGAGGGGATTAAAGCTGTATTTGTGCTGCCATAAATACATGAAACTATAACCCACAACACACACAGTCCAACACCAGGGTCAAGTATGCAAACTAGCGTGACCCTGGAAATCATGCAAGTTACCCCAGGCAGCACAGCGTCAGATTTGAAGTCCCTTTTTATTTTGGGAAGGGACAGAATTGGGGGAAAAACTAACAAAAAGCTCTTGGACCTACTTTTTCTCTTCTCCACCCTCACATTCAGTCACATTAGAAGCATGTTACAAATCTTAAAAAAATGTCAGCATTACATCAGGGCTGCACACCCAGGATTCCGAAACCCATGGAGGCCATTGTGGGCTTGTGGGCTGAGCATCAGTTTGAGGCGTCCTTAGTCAGGTCCCAGCCTCTGCACTGATGTCTCTCCTCATGGAGGATTATGCTGCTTCCTTGACCAGTCTCAGTAAGGGTTATATCTCTCTGGGGTGCTCCTGACTCTCCTATGCCAGGTCCTGCTGCTCACGTCCACACTGTACCTTCTCTCTGGGCAGGAAGGTGTGCTCAGACCATGTTTCTTCTCTTGCAAGCATTTGCAAAAATATCCAGACAGAGAGAAATGAACCCAAAGGATGTGTGATGGTCAGAGTTCAGGCACTGGGTCCCCCAGGGGTGGGGAAATGTTTGGAAAGCCACAAGATGCATTTTGGATATCAGCCTTCAGGCTGCTGGGGTCACCCTCTTTTTTGCCACTTGTAAAATTGTTCCTGTCCTTTACCTCTCTTGGTAACTGTGTTCAGAGAGGTCACAATTTAGAGTCAGAGATCCATTTAGCAATTATGGAATAACTAGCCAATTAATCAAGGTCAGTTAATCAAGAAGACATAACAGCTCTAAACATTTATGCCCCTAATGACAGCACTTCACGTATTATGAAGTAAAAATGAATAGAAGTATAAGGAAAATAGAAAAAAATCCACAGTTTTAGTCAGAGATTTTGGTACCCCTCTCTCAAGTGATAGAACACAGACAGAGAATCAGCAAATGTACGTAAGACTTGAACAAACCATTAGCCAACTTGACCTAATTGACATTTATAGAACACTCCACCAAGATTAGGATACACGCTCTTTTAAGTGCATATAAAACATCTACCATATATTCGGGATAGACCATGTCCTGGGCCATAAAACAAGTCTGAAGAGATTTGAAAGGATCCAGGTTGTATAAAGTATATTGCCTGGCCATAGTGGATTTATTTACTTATTTATTTTTAAATCACAGAGTTTTATTATTTCAGTGTGTACTCTAATTCCTCTCATCATACAGTCAAAATGTATATAGCACATATGTCCATGTGCCTTCCATAGATTGAATGCTCAAGTTAAACCATCCAGGAAGATAAATGGGATTAATAACCAACAACACTTTGTACCTTATGTTAAAATGTCAACAAGACATTGCATCTGGCTTTTTAAAACTTGTTTTTTTTATAACATTTTATTATTTATTGTTTTTGTATATTTTTTATTGGAGTTCGATTTGCCACATATAGCATAATACCCATTGCTCATCCCGTCAAGTGCCCCCCTCAGTGCCCGTCACCCAGTCACCCCAACCCCCCACCCACCTCCCTTCCACTACCCCTTGTTCGTTTCCCAGAGTTAGGAGTCTCTCATGTTCTGTCCCCCTCACTGATATTTCCCACTCATTTTTCTCCTTTCCCGTTTATTCCCTTTCACTATTTTTTATATTCCCCAAATGAGACCATATAATGTTTGTCCTCCTATGGACTTACTGCACTCAGCATAATACCCTCCAGTTCCATCCACGTTGAAGCAAATGGTGGGTATTTGTCATAAAACTTGTTTTTAATTCAAATAAACCATTCATAACATAAGTATAACTTTTTCCTTTCATATTGCCTTTTTATTTTGTTTTCCCAATGTTTTATTTTTATTTTTTAAATTTTATTTAAATTCAATTAATTAACATAGAATATATTGTTGGTTTCAGAGGTAGAAGGCAGTGACTCATCAGTCTTATATAACACCCAGAGCTCCTTATATCAAGTGCCCTCCTTAATGCCCATCACCCAGTTACCCCATCCTCCACCCACCTCCCCTCTAGCAACCTTCAGTCTGTTTCCTATGATTAAGAGTCTCTTATGGTTTGTCTCCCTCGTATTTTGTCTTGTTTTATTTTTTTCCTCTCTTCCTCTATGATCCTCTATTTTGTTTCCTAAATTCCATATATGAATGAGATCATATGATAATTGTCTTTCTCTGACATATTTCATTTAGCATAATACCCTCTAGTTCCATCCACGTCATTGCCAATGGCCAGGATTTCATTTTTCTTTTTATGGCTGAGTAGTAGTCATATATATATATATATACTTAATGTGTTTAATCTATTTATCTATCCATGGATATCTGGGCTCTTTCCATAGTTTGACTATTGTGGACATTGCTGCTATAAACATTAGGGTGGAGGTGCCCCTTTGGTTTATTACATTTGTATCTTTGGGATAAATACCCAGTAATGCAATTACTGAGTTGTAGAGTAGCTCCATTTTCAACTTTGAGGAACCTCATACTGTTTTCCAGAGTGGCTGCACCAGTTTGCTTTCCCACCAACAGTGTGAGAGGGTTCCACTTTCTCCGCATCCTCACCAACATCTGTCATTTCCTGACTAATTTGAGCCATTCTGACAGATGTTAGGTGGTATCTCATTGTGGTTTTGATTAGTATTTCCCTGATGCCAAGTGATGTTGATTTTTTTCATCTGTCTGTTGGCCATTTGTATGTCTTCTTTGGAGGAATGTTTGTTCATGTCTCTGCCCATTTCATGATGCCACAATGGATTTAAATTAGAAGTCAACAACAGAGTGGTATCTGGAAGAACCCCAAATATTTGGAAACTAAATGCACTTCTAAATAAGCCATGGCTCAGGATGCCTGGGTGGCTCAGTGGTTGAGCTTCTGCCTTTGGCTCAGGGCATGATCCTGGGTCTGGGGATCAAGTCCCGCATTGGGCTTCCTGCTTGGAGCCTGCTTCTTTTTTTGTGTGTGTGTATATTTTGATCTTTCTTTTATATAATAAATTTATTTTTTATTGGTGTTCAATTTACCAACATACAGAATAACACCCAGTGCTCATCCCATCAAGCCCCGCTCAGTGCCAGTCACCCATTCACCCCCAGGCCCTGCCCTCCTCCCCTTCCACCGCCCCTAGTTTGTTTCCCAGAGTTAGGAGTCTTTATGTTCTGTCTCCCTTTCTGATATTTCCCACACATTTCTTCTCCCTTCCCTTATATTCCCTTTCACTATTATTTATATTCCCCAAATGAATGAGAACATACACTGTTTGTCCTTCTCCGACTGACTTACTTCACTCAGCATAATACCCTCCAGTTCCATCCACATTGAAGCAAATGGTGGGTATTTGTCGTTTCTAATGGCTGAGTAATATTCCATTGTATACATAAACCACATCTTCTTTATCCATTCATGTTTCGATGGGCACCGAGGCTCCTTCCACAGTTTGGCTATTGTGGACATTGCTGCTAGAAACATCGGAGTGCAAGTGTCCCGGCATTTCATTGCATCTGTATCTTTGGGGTAAATCCCCAGCAGTGCAATTGCTGGGTCGTAGGGCAGGTCTATTTTTAACTCTTTGAGGAACCTCCACACAGTTTTCCAGAGTGGCTGCACCAGTTCACATTCCCACCAACAGTGTAAGAGGGTTCCCTTTTCTCCACATCCTCTCCAATATTTGTGGTTTCCTGCCTTGTTAATGTTCCCCATTCTCACTGGTGTGAGGTGGTATCTCATTGTGGTTTTGATTCGTATTTCCCTGATGGCAAGTGATGCGGAGCATTTTCTCATGTGCATGTTGGCCATGTCTATGTCTTCCTCTGTGAGATTTCATGTCTTTTGCCCATTTCATGATTGGATTGTTTGTTTCTTTGGTGTTGAGTTTAATAAGTTCTTTATAGATCTTGGAAACTAGCCCTTTATCTGATACGTCATTTGCAAATATCTTCTCCCATTCTGTAGGTTGTCTTTTAGTTTTGTTGACTGTATCCTTTGCTGTGCAAAAGCTTCTTATCTTGATGAAGTCCCAATAGTTCATTTTTGCTTTTGTTTCTTTTGCCTTCGTGGATGTATCTTGCAAGAAGTTGCTGTGTCCAAGTTCAAAAAGGGTGTTGCCTGTGTTCTCCTCTAGGATTTTGATGGAATCTTGTCTCACATTTAATTCTTTTTTTTTTTTTAATTTTTTATTTATTTATGATAGTCACAGAGAGAGAGAGAGAGGCAGAGACACAGGCGGAGGGAGAAGCAAGCTCCATGCACCGGGAGCCCGACGTGGGATTCGATCCCGGGTCTCCAGGATCACGCCCTGGGCCAAAGGCAGGCGCCAAACCGCTGCGCCACCCAGGGATCCCTTGTCTCACATTTAGATCTCTCATCCATTTTGAGTTTATCTTTGTGTATGGTGAAAGAGAGTGGTCTAGTTTCATTCTTCTGCATGTGGATGTCCAATTTTCCCAGCACCATTTATTGAAGAGTCTGTCTTTCTTCCAATGGATAGTCTTTCCTCCTTTATCGAATATTAGTTGACCATAAAGTTCAGGGTCCACTTCTGGGTTCTCTATTCTGTTCCATTGATCTATGTGTCTGTTTTTGGGCCAGTACCACACTGTCTTGATGACCACAGCTTTGTAGTACAACCTGAAATCCGGCATTGTGATGCCCCCACCTATGGTTTTCTTTTTTAAAATTTCCCTGGCTATTCGGGGTCTTTTCTGATTCCATACAAATCTTAAAATAATTTGTTCTAACTCTCTGAAGAAAGTCCATGGTATTTTGATAGGGATTGCATTAAACGTGTAAATTGCCCTGGGTAACATTGACATTTTCACAATATTAATTCTGCCAATCCATGAGCATGGAATATTTTTCCATCTCTTTGTGTCTTTCTCAATTTCTTTCAGAAGTGTTCTATAGTTTTTAGGGTATAGATCCTTTACCTCTTCGGTTAGGTTTATTCCTAGGTATCTTATGCTTTTGGGTGCAATTGTAAATGGGATTGACTCCTTAATTTCTCTTTCTTCAGCCTCATTGTTAGTGTATAGAAATGCCACTGATTTCTGGGCATTGACTTTGTATCCTGCCACGCTACCAAATTGCTGTGTGAGTTCTAGCAATCTTGGGGTGGAGTCTTTTGGGTTTTCTATGTAGAGTATCATGTCATCGGCGAAGAAGGAGAGTTTGACTTCTTCTTTGCCAATTTGAATGCCTTTAATGTCTTTTTGTTGTCTGATTGCTGAGGCGAGGACTTCCAATACTATGTTGAATAGCAGTGGTGAGAGTGGACATCCCTGTCTTGTTCCTGATCTTAGGGGAAAGGCTCCCAGTGCTTCCCCATTGAGAATGATATTTGCTGTGAGCTTTTCGTAGATGGCTTTTAAGATGTTGAGGAATGTTCCCTCTATCCCTACACTCTGAAGAGTTTTGATCAGGAATGGATGCTGTATTTTGTCAAATGCTTTCTCTGCGTCTAATGAGAGGATCATATGGTTCTTGGTTTTTCTCTTGCTGATATGATGAATCACATTGATTGTTTTACGAGTGTTGAACCAGCCTTGTGTCCCGGGGATAAATCCTACTTGGTCATGGTGAATAATTTTCTTAATGTGCTGTTGGATCCTATTGGCTAGTATCTTGTTGAGAATTTTTGTATCCATGTTCATCAGGGATATTGGTCTGTAATTCTCCTTTTTGGTGGGGTTTTTGTCTGGTTTTGGAATTAAGGTGATGCTGGCCTCATAGAACGAATTTGGAAGTACTCCATCTCTTTCTATCTTTCCAAACAGCTTTAGTAGAATAGGTATGGTTTCTTCTTTAAACGTTTGATAGAATTCCCCAGGGAAGCCATCTGGCCCTGGACTTTTGTGTCTTGGGAGGTTTTTGATGACTGCTTCAATTTCCTCCCTGGTTATTGGCCTGTTCAGGTTTTCTATTTCTTCCTGTTCCAGTTTTGGTAGTTTGTGGCTTTCCAGGAATGCGTCCATTTCTTCTAGATTGCCTGATTTATTGGCGTAGAGCTGTTCATAATATGTTTTTAAAATCGTTTGTATTTCCTTGGTGTTGGTAGTGATCTCTCCTTTCTCATTCATGCTTTTGTTAATTTGAGTCTTCTCTCTCTTCTTTTTACTAAGGCTGGCTAATGGTTTATCTATCTTATTAATTCTTTCAAAGAACCAACTCCTGGTTTTGTTGATCTGTTCCACAGTTCTCTTCTGGTCTCGATTTTGTTGAGTTCTGCTCGAATCTTTATTGATTCGAACTCTCTTCTTCTGCTGGGTGTAGGATCTATTTGCTGTTTTTTCTCTAGCTCCTTTATGTGTAAGGTGAGCTTTTGTATTTGAGTTCTTTCCAGTTTTTGAATGGATGTTTGTATTGCGATGTATTTCCCCCTCAGGACTGCTTTTGCTGCATCCCAAAGATTTTGAATGGTTGTATATTCATTCTCATTAGTTTCTGTGAATCTTTTTAATTCTTCCTTATTTTCCTGGTTGACCCTTTCATCCTTTAGCAGGATGGTCCTTAATCTCCAAGTGTTTGAGGTCCTTCCAAACTTCTTGTTGTGATTTAGTTCTAATTTCAAGGCATTATGGTCTGAGAATATGCAGGGGACGATCCCAATCTTTTGGTATCAGTTCATACCCGATTTGTGACCCAGTATGTGGTCTATTCTGGAGAAAGTTCCATGTGCACTTGAGAAGAATGTGTATTCAGTCAAGTTTGGATGTAAAGTTCTGTAAATATCTGTGAAATACATCTGGTCCTGTGTACCATTTAAAGCTCTTGTTTCTTTGGAGATGTTGTGCTTAGAAGACCTATTGAGTATAGAAAGAGCTAGATTGAAGTCACCAATTATAAGTGTATTATTATCTAAGTATTTCTTCACTTTGGTTATTTGTTGGTTTATATATTTGGCAGCTCCCACATTCGGGGCATATATATCGAGGATTGTTAAGTCCTCTTGTTGGATAGATCCTTTAAGTATGATATAGTGTCCCTCTTCATCTCTCACTACAGTCTTCAGGGTAAATTTTAGTTTATCTGATATAAGGATGGCTACCCCTGCTTTCTTTTGAGGACCATTTGAATGGTAAATGGTTCTCCAACCTTTTATTTTCAGACTGTAGGTGTCCTTCTGTCTAAAATGAGTCTCTTGTAGACAGCAAATAGATGGGTCCTGCTTTTTTATCCAGTCTGAAACCCTGCGCCTTTTGATGGCGTCATTAAGCCCGTTCACGTTCAGAGTTACTATTGAGAGATATGAGTTTAGTGGCACCATGATATCTATTCAGTCCTTGTTTTTGTGGATTGTTCCACTGAACTTCTTCTTAAAGGGGAATTTTAAGAGTCCCCCTTAAAATTTCTTGCAGAGCTGGTTTGGAGGTCACATATTCTTTCACTTCCTGCCTGTCTTGGAAGCTCTTTATCTCTCCTTCCATTTTGAATGAGAGCCTTGCTGGATAAAGTATTCTTGGTTGCATGTTCTTCTCATTTAGGACCCTGAATATATCCTGCCAGCCCTTTCTGGCCTGCCAGGTCTCTGTGGAGAGGTCTGCTGTTACCCTAATACTCCTCCCCATAAAAGTCAGGGATTTCTTGTCTCTTACTGCTTTAAGGATCTTCTCTTTATCTTTGGAATTTGCAAGGTTACCTATTAAATGTCGAGGTGTTGAACGGTTTTTATTTATTTTAGGGGGGATCTCTCTATTTCCTGGATCTGAATGCCTGTTTCCCTTCCCAGATTAGGAAAGTTTTCAGCTAGGATTTGTTCAAATACATATTCTGGCCCTCTGTCCCTTTCGGCGCCCTCGGGAACCCCAATTAAATGTAGGTTTTTCTTCCTCAGGCTGTCGTTTATTTCCCTTAATCTGTCTTCATGGTCTTTTAATTGTTTGTCTCTTTTTTCCTCAGTTTCCCTCTTTGCCATCAACTTGTCTTCTATGTCACTCACTTGTTCTTCCACCTCGTTAAGCCTCGTCATTAGGACTTCTAGTTTGGATTGCATCTCATTCAATTGATTTTTAATTTCTGCCTGATTCGATCTAAATTCTGCAGTCATGAAGTCTCTTGAGTCCTTTATACTTCTTTCTAGAGCCACCAGTAGCTGTATAATAGTGCTTCTGAATTGGCTTTCTGACATTGAATTGTAATCCAGATTTTGTAACTCTGTGGGAGAGAGGACTGTTTCTGATTCTTTCTTTTGAGGTGAGGTTTTCCTTCTAGTCATTTTGCTCAGTGCAGAGTGGCCAAAAACAAGTTGTATTGGGAAAAGGAAAAAAAGAGAGGGGAGAAAGAAGGAAAGAAAAGAGAAAAAGAAAAAATAAAAAAGGAAGAAAAAAGAAAGAAAGGGAAAAAAAAGGTGGGGGAAGCAAACAGAAATCAAAAAGCAAAAAAAAAAAAAACAAAAAAAAAACAAAAAAAAAACAAAACAAAACAAAAAAACCACGGGGGAGTATCTTCTGTTTCTGTATACTTTAAGTCCCTTGACTTCCCCTGGAACTTGTCCCTCTAGTTGGTCTTCTGGGGGAGGGGCCTGTTGTGCTGATTTTCAGGTGTTTGCACTTGAGGGAGCTGCTCTGCCCCCTGCCTGGTGCAGGGCTCAGTGGGGGTTGTTTACCCCGTGAGGCCCCAGGAGGAACAACCACAGTGGCGGGGCCAGCTCTGGAGCCCTGGAGTCAGCCCCCACAGTAACTCTGGAGCTCTCGGTCTGCAGGGTCTGGATGCTCCGGGGCGGGGCCACTGATCTGCTCAGCTCGGGGCAGGAGCGTCCTCGCTGTCCTGGGCCCTCCCGGCCTCTGCCTGTCCCGGGGGGAGGCCGGATCCTGGGCTGTGTCCCAGCGCCCTGTGCTCCGGGGCCTGCGCTGTTGGATTCACGCTGCCAACCGGGCAGCCCCCTCCACAGAGACGCCGCCCGAGCCCCTCCGAGCTGCTCCTTGGAGCCTGCTTCTTCCTCTGCCTATGTCTCTGCCTCTCTTTCTGGGTCTCTCATGAATAAATAAATAAAATATTTAAAATATTTAAATAAATAAATACGTAAGCACGCAAGCCATGGCTCAAAGAAGAAGTGAAAAGAGATGTTAGAAAGTCTTTGGAAATGAATGAAAATTAAAGCAGAGTGTATAAAAAACTCATGGCATGCTGCTAATGCAGATCTTGGAGGGAAATCTGTAGCACTGAACAATGCTAGTAAAGAAGAAAGGTCTCAGGGCACTTTGGTGGCTCAGTGGTTGAATGCCTTTGGCTCAGGTTGTGATCCCAGGGTCCTGGGATCCAGTCCTGCATCAGGCTCCCTGCAAGGAGGCTGCTTCTCCCTCTGCCTATGTCTCTGCCTCTCTCATGAATTAATAAATAAAATCATAAAAAAAAGAAAGGTCTCAAATCATGACTTCAGTTTCTACTGCAAGAAACTAGAAAAAGAAGTGCAAATTAAACCTGAACTAAAGAGAAGAAAGGAGAGAATAAGATCAAAGCAGAAATCAGTGAAAATGAACAGAATCCTAAAAATGAAAATCAAAGAAACCAAAAACTGGGTTTTCTAGAAAAATCAATAAAACTGATAAACCTCTAGCCAGACTGATCAAGGAAAAAGAGAGAGAGAGAGAGGAGGAGGGAGAGAGAGAGAATGATTTCTATTAATTTAAAAGTTCATTTACCACTGCCTGGTTTCCAGCCCTAGTTCCACACTCAGATTTCTCCCATCAGTCACTAAAGCCTCCTTTTTTGCCAGTTTGCTTGACCTCTCTGAGGTCCTTAATAATCTTTGTGATGGATACCATATGGTTATTGTTGCCATTGTACAGATGAGGCTCAGGTCAACCAGGTCCTCCATTCTTCTCCCTGTGTTGGCTTGAATTTGAGCATTCAGCCAAATAACTAATAACCTGTAAAGTCTTAGTTTAGCTCGTACACATCAAATAAACATTTGATCATGAGCTTTCCTTAGTAAGACCCATTTCCAACTGGCTCACCATCCCCCAACTCCCGCCTCCAGAAAAGTCTAGTCTCCCCTGTCCCTGCCTCTTCCCCTGTTCCTGGGGAGACATCCACATTTTGATGGCCTTGGGTTTGCAAACAGCCTTCAAGTGGGAGTAACTGCCGTCCACAAGAACTTCTCTTTAGGATCCCTCTGAGACACTTTCAGTAAACCAGCAGCTCACTGTTACCTTTCAGACTCTCATGCTCTCATCTGAGAAGATGAGTTCTAGATCTTGATACCATAAAATGCTGGAAGGCTTCCAGGTATGGAAAAGAGTAGGTTTTGTTAAAATTCCCACATAGCAGGGGCACCTGGACAGCTCAGTTTATTGAGTGGCTGTCTCTTGATTTTGACTCAGGTGGTGATCTTGGGGTCCTGGCATTGAGCCCCGAGATGGGCTCCATGCTCAGTGGGGAGTCTGCTTGAGGTTCTCCTCTCCTTCCTCTGTCTCTCCCTCTGCTTACTCATACTCTCTTTTTCTCTCTCAAATAAATAAATATTTTTTTAAATCCCTACATAATTTTTAGCCCTGTCTAAAAGATGGAGGCGTCAGCCTAAGCTAAGTCACTGAGAATTCAGTCTTCCTTCAGACTGTGCTTCCAAACAGGCTAAATGTTGCTGGTGGAGCATGATGGCAAAGTCCATAATTTTTTTTTAACTATGCAAAATATGCATAATAATAGATTTACCATTTAATCCTTTGAAGTATACAGGTTGATGGCATTAAGTACATTCATATCATTGTGCAACCATTACCACCATCCATCTCCAAAACTTTCCATCATCCCAAACAGAAACTCTGTCACCTTTAAACCACAAATCGCCATCTCCCCTCTCCCCCAAGCCCCTGGTAATCACCATTCCACTTTCCTTCTCTATGAATTTGACTATTCTAACTTACCTCATATAAGTGGAATTGTACAATATCTGTCCATTTGTGTCTGGCTTCTTTCACCATAAATCTTCATTTCAGCTCACATTTGCTACTGAACTTGGCTGCTTCCCCTCCCCTGATACACTGTTCCTGGTATCTGCCCTTCTTCTCTGTGGTCTGTCCTGGACTCCAGGTTTTCACAAGCATCTAGCACAGACTTAGAACATGGTAGGAGCAAAAATTTTTTTGAAGAGTTTATTTATTCATGAGAGAGAGAGGCAGAGACACAGGCAGAGGGAGAAGCAGGCTCCATGCAGGGAGCCCGACATGGGACTTGATCCCGGGTCTCCAGGATCATGCCCTGGGCTGAAGTTGGCGCTAAACCGCTGAGCCACAGGGACTGCCCAGGAGCAAAATTAATATATTTGGAGGATTATCATTGTTAAAGAAACACTACATTCCTATGGAAGCAAAACACATATACACCTTGCTTTTAACACATGTTGTTCTTTTTCCCAATTCCAAATGAGTAGTTACACAAGACCTTCAAAGACCACGAGGAAGGACAGAGGAAAAGAGATTGTAATGTACCACCTAACAAAATAGTATTGTGTGAGCTCTCCCTATCTTTACTGTCATGCTCTATGTCGGCTTGGTATTACTGAACATCAAACAACCCCAAGACTTAGTGGTGTCAACCAAGTACCACTTTGTTATCTCTCCCAGTGCTGTGGGACAAGTGGGTTGAGCAGGGCGGTTCTTCTACTGATCTTGCTTGGATCTCTCATGTGATTGTGTTCAGATGGAGGCTGCAGCAAGAGCATGGAGGCTTGACTGGGGTGCTGGGACCACAGGACCTCTGTCCTCGCCACATGAGGTCACTTGGGCAAGGTAGACAGACACCGAAGCTGTAGGCCCCAGCCTGACTAAATTCTCTTGGTTAAAATGAGTCACAGGCCAGCTCAGACCCATTATGGGAGGAGATTACACCAGGGTGTGAATATTAGAACACTTCACTGGCAGCAGTTTTAGTCGGCTTGGGCTGCTATAATAGGATACCATAGACTGGGAGCTTAAACAACAAACATTTATTCCTCACAGTACTGGGGGTTGGAAGTCCAAGATCAGGGCACCAGTCAGATTGGTTTTTTGATGGGGGCCCACTTTCTGGTTATGACCGCACATGGACTTTCTTTCATGTCTGCAGAGTTCTAGTCTCACCATGCCTTTTTAAGGGCCACTAATCCCATTATGGGGGCTCCACCCTCATGACCCCGTCTAAACCTAATTGTCCCTCAAAGGCCCCACCTCTAAATACCATCACATTGGGAATTAGGGCTTCAACATATGCATTTTGAGGGACGCAAATATTCAGTCCATACTGGAGGACATCCTGGAGCTACTCTACCACATGAAACAATATTACCTCTCAGAAGAGATATACCAACCCCTTTCAGTAGTAGAGAGAGAATAGGCATGTGTGTCAATTTGTACACACTCCAGCATGGGGTGTGAGGATTTTCAAAACCTTTGCTACTTTGACTAGTGTCACATTGTTAATATAAACCCTATTAAACCAGCACTCTTAAATCAAGACAAAGGTCAGTGAAAGGAGTGGAGAGGTGTCATCAACTCAATTCCTTTGCGTTTCTTGACTGGTCACTTTGTAGAAACTGAAAATAATCCTGATAATAATAGAGTACATCTGTATGTTTGGAAAACTCTCCCAAGTTTCTTACAATTGTGAACCTCAAGTGACATGGTTTGACTCTCATCGTGACCAATAAATAGATCATGGGGTCAAAATACCCCTCCACACTCGATTTTGGAAGATAAATTGAAAATAAAAGTAAATATGAACATGCCCCCCCTTGCTCATTTGGATGACAAAGATTTCTGGTTTCCTTTTGTGTGTGTGCCCCACAAGGCACTTTGACACTCAAACCTTCAGATGTAGGTGGTTGGAAACATTGTTTGATAAAATTCTGGAAGCCTAAGTAGGCAGAATTGTGTTTTGTTTGGAATGATCCTGGAATCCCAGTGAAGAACCCCACCACTGGGGATCTGTGGGGACACAGTTCAGTGACAGGCTGGTCACTCCCTGCTTGATTCCACATCTGGCACACATCTGCTGCATGCCGGGTCCTGTTTCCAGAGCCTGAGCCTCCACTCTGGTGATGCCAGCCTCCTGTGGTGGAGAACAGGCCAGAAAGAAGTAAAATCTAATCAGGATGATATCAGTGAGTGCTGAGGGCCACCAAGAATTAATCCAGGGTGACACAGTGAGGGTGTGTGTGCCTGGGGAGCTCCTCTAGCAGAAGTGGGCCAGGAAGGCCTCTCGAAGGAGGTGACATTTCAGCTAGGACCTGAGTGACAAGGAAAAGCTGCTCCAGGAAGTGTTCCAGGAGGAAGAGCACCTGCTGGAAATCTGGGGATGGCATCCCAGGGCCACAGTACCCAAGCCAGGAAGAGGACGCCCGCTTGTACCTCAACTTGCCAAACCCAGGTTCCTTTGATTACAAGCTTCCAGCTAATTAGAAGCCTGACAGGCCAGAGGAATGCTCTTTTGGGATAAGATTACTTTGGATTAATTGTTCTGCTGGGTCACTCATTAGAAAAAAGTCACATGAACGGAATGAGGGTGCGTTTCCATTCTGCTGCAGAGGCAAAGTTCTAGTTGAGAAACTTTCTGAGTTCCAGACTCAGAAAGTCTGGAGACAAATTGATACTCAGAGAGCGATTCATTTTGTTAAAAGGCTCTCTTGCCAGGGCTATGAAACTAAAGTACCCCGCTCCTGACTCTGACCCCCACAGCAGCCCAGCGGGCATCAGGAGCACGAACTGCAGCCCTTCTAGCCTGAGCAGCTCTCCCGAACGCCCTTGACCTCGCTTTGTGAACCGTGTTGATGGTCTGGTTAAGCCTCGGCTCCTGGCTGCCGAGAAGACCTGGGGCCTCCAGAGGCCCCCCAGAGTGGTACCCAGAAGCCTAAATCTGTCTGGGCTGCCAGATGGGGGCTGGGACCTCCCTGGAGCTGAGGGGGTCGCTGTAGACAGCCCTTGAGGGCGTGGCGCTATTCTTGGGACAAAACCACCGGAGATTCATTCATCCAAGTCCAGTGGCAATCTCTACTGACTTTCCTTTCTGGCCAGCTCTGGGCATGTGGCAGACTCTGCGCTGTTATTCTTTGGGTACCCAGAGGGGATGGTTGCCTCCCATCCTTTCTCTAACCCCCTCAGTCCTGTCTGGTCCTCACAGGCCAAATACAGCTGAGACAATTCTAAGTTAAAATGCAATATCCTGGGACGCCTGGGTGGCTCAGTGGTTGAGCATCTGCCTTTGGCTCAGGGTGTGGTCCCGGGGTCCTGGGATTGAGTCCTGCATTGGGCTCCCCACAGGGATCCTGCTTCTCCCTCTGCCTGTATCTCTGCCCCTCTCTCTGTGTCTGTCATGAATAAATAAATTAAAAGTCTTTTAAAAATAAAATGGAATATCCCTAATATATAAAGAGCTTTTATGAATAGAAAAAAAAAAAGTGGTGAATAATGCTATGGAGAAATGGGCCAAAGATATGAAAGGACATTTTACAGAGAAAGGAATACAAATGGCTCTTAACCATGTGATATTATGCTCCAACTTGTTCATAAGAGAAAAGTAAATTAAAACTACACTAAGATAAGGTTGGCAAAAATCCAAAAGTATGACAACTACTATGCAAGGCTGTGAAGCTGATGGCATTGTCATGCTTTACTAGTGGGAATGCAACATGGTACAATCCCAGTGGAGGGGAATTTGGCACTACATGACAAAGTGACATATGCTTATATCCCATAATCCAGCAAATTCCTAGGAAGCTCTCCCAGAGATACACTGGCAGATATAAGAAAAGACATATGCACAAATATGGGGAAAGTATATTTAAGAATGGAGGGGTACTGGATAAATGTCCCTTCTTTGTTTATGATGATAAAAAGATTGAAATATAAATCATAAAATTAAAAAGTGATTTCCTATGGAGGAGAAGGGAAGGGACTAGATTTCTCTGAATAAAGCTTGTTTTGTGGATTTAACTTTGGAACCATGTAGAATATTGTACATACTAATTAAACAAAATTAAGTTTGTAAAAAAGAGCAGTCCATAGAAATTAAAAGCAAATCGACTTATTAAGCCTAAAAGTATACCTAGTTAGTGACATGATCACCCAGAGAGAGTGGTTTGGTCTTTTTTTTTTTTTAAAGATTTTATTTATTCACGAGAGACACACAGAAGCAGAGACGTAGGCAGAGGGAGAAGCAGGTTGGTTCCCTGCGGGGAACCCAATGGGGGACTTGATCCCAGGACCCTGGGATCACGACCTGAGCTGAAGGCAGACACTCAACCACTGAGCAATCCAGATGCCCTGAGAGAGTGGTTTTGAAACATAGCGATTTGAGGATAAAAACAAAAACAAAACAAAGATTATCTTCAACTTTTCAGTGATTATAATGTTGGTAGTAGGGTTATTATTATTATTAATTATTATTATTATTATACCACTGTATACAGAGTGTGGGATAAAGTAAAATGTGCTTTCAGGAGTATTTAACATCTTGACCTCCTGGACATGGCCAGTAGCTTTCCCCCAAACACTGAAAACACTCTGCATGTGTCAGACACCCCCTTAGGGGGCAGCATCACTGCAAAGAGCCAATGCAAGGGTAAAGCCTCAGTTTTACAGATAAGGCATCCAAGGATCCTAGATTCTAAGTCACTTGCCAAGGTCAAGTGCTTGAGCTGATGCCTGAGGGGGCACATCTGGAATTGAACCTGAACCCACCTGGCCCCACACTTCTTCTCTCAACTCCTACAATGTATGATGTCCTCCTATTTGGTCTTGGCCTCTCCTACCCACCCTCTACTTGCTCTGAGGACATTTACTCTCTGTGAGGACTTCCTATTCGTGGTAGAAACAAGGCAGCACAATAGCTGGTGGAAGGAAGGACTCAAAAAATACTGAGAAAATGAATGAATGAATGAAAACCAAGAAAATTGTCTTCTTTCCTGTTTAGACCAAAGGCTAGAAGGAAAAAAGAAAGGAGAGATGATTTTAAAGACAGGTCAGGACACAAGAGACCCTGAGAGGCTTCTGTGTCAGGTGGTCCCCAAGATCACACTGAGGCTCTGTGATAAACCTGAATTAGGACCCAGAAAAGCAGCTATACTCACAGTTATGGTTTACTACAGTACAATGATCGAGATTAAAATCTGCAAAGGGAAAGAGGCATGGAGCAAAGACCTGGAGAGATCAGGCACAAGCTTCTAAGCATTGTCTGCCAGTGGAGTACTAGGGGTAGGTGTTACTCTCCCAGCAGGACCTATGACAACAAGTGTGCAGTGTTTTCAATCCAGGAAGCTTATCTGAGTCTGGGTTTTTATTGGGGGGTCGGTCATATAGGCATGCAGTGCCCTCGCCCCCTCACTGGCTGACCTCAGTGACTCAAACTTCAGAGTAGAAACAAATCATGCTGTTAGCAGAGACTCTAGTCAAGGTAATAGGAGGTGACCCAATGCCTCAGGGATACAAAGCCACTCTACCAGGGAGAACATCCCAAGAACTCAGAGCTCTTTTCCCAGGAGCCAGCCAAGGGCCGTTCCCAAAGATAGGTCTTTCTTGGAAATATGTAGGTTTGAGCAGCTCAGGCCTGCTGAGACAACCCTTTACTTTCCAGCTCCTAAGCAGAGGGATGCAGCCCCCCCCCCCACCCCAGGGTAATTCCAATACTTGCTACATCAACACCACTTGAGGATCCAAGCTCATTTCCATAGTAGGGTTTGCAAGGTGATCCACTGGGGTTTAGGAGGAAGACATTAGGATTTCCATTTCCATGTTTTTCAAAAATTGTGATATAAAATATAAAATTTATCTTCTCTACCATTTTTAAGGGTATAGTTCCGTAGTGTTTATTATGTATATTCATATTGTTATGCAACAGATCTCAAGAAGTAAAACTCAATACTCCTCGAAAACAACTTCCCATTTCCCCCTGCCACCCACACCTGGGGACCACCATCTTACTTTTAGGTCCCACATATAAGTGGAGGCACATGAGATTTGTCTTTTTGTGACCAGCTGATTTCACTTAGCGTAACATCTTCAAAGTTCATCCAGGTTGTAGCATGTGTCAGAATTTCCTTCCTTCCTCCTTGAGGACAAATAATATTCTTTTGTTAGGGATGCCTGGGTGACTCAGTGGTTGAGCATCTGCCTTCAGCTCAGGTCATGACCCTGGGGTCCTGGGACTGAATCCCCAACTGGGCTCCCCACAGGGAGCCTGCATCTCCCTTTGCCTATGGCAGAGACATGAATAAATAAATATAATCTTGTCTCTCATGAATAAATAAATAAAATCTTTAAAAATTCTTTTGTTAGCATATGTCACATTTTGTTCATCTGTCCATCCATTGATGGACATTTGAGTTACTTCCACCTTTTGGCCATGGTGAATAATGCTGCAATGAGCATAGGTGTGCAAATATCTCTTTGAGAGCCAGCTTTCAATTCTTTTGAATATATACCCAGAAATAGGATTGTTGGATCATATGGTAATTCTATATTTAATATATTGAGGAACTTCCATGCTGTTGTCTGCAGCAGCTGCACCATTTTGCATTCCCACCAACAGTGCACAAGGGTTCCAGTTTCTCCACATACTCACCAACACCTGTTATTTTCTTTTCTTTTTTTTCCATAGTGGCCATCCTAACAGGTGTGAATTTTTTATGTTTTCAGTTTATGAAAATAATAAAGAAATTAGCCTTGATCAGTATTTCATAGCTAGACTGATGCTGGCCTTGATTTGTATGTATGCAGGGAAATGAATTGTAACACTGCATAACATGATGCAAAATGTAAAATAATACATTTTTTCAGAGGGCCAAAGGAGCGTGTCACCCTTGGGGCAAGGAATGCCACTGGTGATACAGAGGCTCTCCCTCTCGGATTCACTTTAATTTATTACAAGTATTTCAGCTCAGTTAGTGGGTTTCAGGATTATGTTACCTGGTTTTAATTAATCTTTATTTTAAAAAATTGTTATTTATATATTCTTGGGGTGGGTGCATGCACTTGAGAGAGCGATTGGGGGGAGGGGCAGAGGGATAGGGAGAGAGAATCTTAAGCAAGCTTCATGCCTAGTTTGTAGCCTGATGAGAGGCTCAATCTCACAATCCCATGATCATGAGTGTCCGACTGAGCCATTTGGGTGCCCCTAACCTAATCTTCAAATTATAGACAAGGAACTCTCAAATATAATCTACAAAACCCCCCAAATAAAAGACAATATTATTAATGCAAACCTGTGAAAGAAACTGAGTGATACTCTTCCTACCGTTCCATCGAGCTCTTTGCCAGCTAAGGTCTTTACATAAAAACAATGACCATCTGATAAGAAATTGCCTCCTCGCCAAAAGAGGAGGAATTAAGAAAACCATTGAAAATATAGATTTGAATCCACTTAGGAATAATGAAACCTACTTGAAGGATGTATCATGCCTCGAGATGTCAAGACATCATCAGCTAATGATAGTGTTTGTGTATGTGTATATGTGCCTATGTATGCACACTAAAATTTTTTACTAATGGGGCACATGATCAAAATACTTGGAGACAGCTGCTCTAGATAGAGGTTTGGGGATTATAGGGTCTCTGTTTTTTATTACTGGATTTTTCAGACCATGACCCATGAGTGTGGAGGAATGACTCAAAGGATATTGGGAGTATGCTGAGACAGTTGTCATATGGAGAAGGTAACTTGGCATTGTTAAGAAAAAGCGTGATCTTTTAAATTTTATTTAAATATTTTATCTATTTATTTGAGAGAGAGAGCAAGAGAGCACAAGCAGGAGAAACAGCAGGCAGAGGGAGAGGGAGAAGCAGACTCCTCGTGGAGCAGGAACCACCCCCCTCCATGTGGGACTCCATCCCAGATGCCAGAACCCTCAGATCATGACCTAAGCCAAAGGCAGACGCTTAGCCGACTGAGCCACCCAGGTGTCCAGAGAGTGACCTTTAAATAGAACCCCCAGATTTCCCAAATCACTTATGATTTCCTTAATTACTTAAACAGTTGACCTCACTGTTACCATAACATGTCCTTTGTGGCTACTTCTTGGAATTCCTCCCACCTTTATTTATTTTTATTTTTATTTTTGAAGATTTTACTTATTTATTCATGAGACACACAGAGAGAGGCAGAGACACAGGCAGAGGGAGAAGCAGGAGGACTCCATCCCAGGACCCCAGGATCACGCCCTGAACTGAAGGCAGATGCTCAACCGCTGAGCCACCCAGCAGTCCTGGTGCCTTCTTTTAAACATATCCTCTCTGGGCCTCAGTTTCTTTATCTGTAAAATAGGGGCATTGTTAGCACTTCATCAGGAGGGTTGTGGGGAGGTGCTGGGCTTAGTGCCCTACACAGCAAGCATTCTTCAGGAGCAGCTAGTCTGAATAGTGCACTATTTTTTTTAAGCTTTTAGAACCAGAAAAATAGTATACACATGCCTTGTAAAAATCTTATAAAGAGTATAGAAAGAGTTGAGAATTGCTCCTATATATGTCACACTGCAATAATAATAAAAGAAGAATCACCCCAACTCTTCCCTCAAGGGATACCCATTTCAGTATGTTTTCATTTCCATGAATGACTCCAGGAAATAGTCTGAGATCCTGATTTTTTTTTTAACTTATTCCTTCTCAGGGGTTTTCCTGTGTCAATAAATTCACTGCAAAGGGAGGGAGAGAGGGAGGAAGAGGGGAGGGAGGGAGGGAGGAAGGAAGAGAGGAGTGTCTGCACACATCTCCAAGCTTCCCTCTTGCTTTCCCTGGCACTCTCCTGCTAATCCTCCAAGCCCTGGGCAGAGGCCCCTCTTCCATGCAGCCCTCTTAGACGGCAACCCCCTGTGCACAGTTTAACCTTTACAGCAACCCATATGAAGGAGGTCCTGTTTTACTGTGGCTGATAGCTGGGGAAACTGAGGCTCAGCGAGTTTCAATGACTTGGCCAAACTCACACAGTTGGGAGTGGAAGAAGCAGAGTTTGGGCTCCTTCTCTCTTACCCCGGGGCTTCTGCAGCCCAGGGTGGGAGGCCAACCCAGGCCTTCCCACCAGGATCCTGTCATCACTTCCCATTTCTAGTTGGAAACTCCTCTAAGAATGTGACCCTCTGAGGCATGCCAAGCCCTGAGCAGAGGACAGGCAGCCCTGCAGCCTGAATGACTGAACGAAGAAATGCATTCTTGCTGGCTGGTCCTAGTCCTGAACTTTCATCTGATAGGGGAAGCATCACATTTTGGAAAAACAGCAAGTGTTTTACAACACCAGTTGGTGCCACAGCCTCCGTGGATTTGAAAAAAATTCAGAGAGCAACTGGTGTCTTTTTTCCTTCCTTTCATTTCCCTTTGTTAAACTGCCATGTGTTCCTGGTGACCATATTTCAGGCTGCAAGGAGACAGAAAAAAGTAGGAGAAGGAGACAGAAGGCGGGCTCCCTGCTTCCCCAGGACCTTTGCAACTGGCGGGACTCAGGGTTTTTTTGAGGGGTTATAGGCTCTGCATGGGCGCTCAGCGTCCCATGGGGCCTTGTCATTCCTCGAGCTAGCACAGCACCCTGGACTCTACCGTGGTCAGGGTGGTTATACCAGGCTCTGTCCCTGCCCTCCAGAAGCACAAACACTCTGCTCTTCTAGCTGAGAAAGTGTGCCAGTCCGGGAGGCACAAACCCCTGGCTCCCTCCATGTTTGCACAGAACCTACGCTCTGTGTGCTAAAGCAACCAGCCCTTCTCGGCAGAAAGAAGGCCTGCCTTCTGCTTATGCAGAATGTTCCACTCACCACTTCTGACAGGCCTCAGGCTCATCAAATTCTACTAAATGTCACTTTCAATAAATCCTTGCATGACTTTCTCAAATTAATATGGATTAATTATAAGCATTGATCCCTCATATAAAGCCCTGACTATGTGCCAGGCACTGTGCTGGGCACTTTTGGGGAAACCCTCTCTCATTCAATAGTCATGAAAACTCTTCCGACTTTTCATTCTCCCCATTTCACAGAGAATTAAACTGAGTCGCACGAAGGCTAAATAACATGCCTGAGTTCACCCAGTGAGGTTGGCAGAGCCAGGTCTCAAACCAGCATCTTCCTGACCCCAAAGCCCATGCCCTTCCCTGTGGCACTGTAGTTGGCCACCCCCCTTCTGCCCCGCACCCTACTTGTTCTAGGCTGAGGGTGGTGACGATCATCAAGTTGGCTTATATTTGGTAAAATTCCTTTGTCTGCCATGGGCACTGTGTAGGTGGCCCAGGACACCAAAGTGTGTGTGTGTGTGTGAGAGAGAGAGAGAGAGAGAGAGAGGGAGGGAACGAGAGAGTGAGCTGATTGTCCACATGAGGCAGTACCTGGAGACTCTCTCCATAATTTCAAGTTAGAAAAAGTTCCTCAATATCCCAAATCAGATTCTGACTGCAGTCCCAGGCTATGTGTGGCACTTTCAAGCTCCATAAAGAGCTGGATGGATGAGTGGGCAAGCATCTGAGACTCCGCTAGGCCCCATCTCCTTACTGACCTGAAGCCCCTCTATCAGTCTGCTCGAGCTGCCATAACAAAATTTCATAGCCTGGGTGGTTTAAACAGCAGACATTTATTTCTCACAGTTCTAGAGGCTGGAAGCCTGAGATCAAGGTGCTGGCAGATTTGGTTTCTGGTGAGAACCGTCTACCTGGCTTGCAGGTGGCCACCTTCTGGCTGTGTCCTCATCTGGCAGAGAAAGAAAGGCTCTGCTTGCTCTTCTTCCTCCTCCTCCTCTTCCTCTTCTTCTTCCTCTTCGTCTTCTTCATTTATTTATTTTGAGAGAGAGAGAGAGAGCGCGCAAGCGACCATGAGGAGGGCGAGTGGCAGAGGGAGAAGCAGGCTCCCTACTGAGCAGGGAGCCCGATGCAGGGATGCAGGGCTCCATCCCCGGACCCGAGATCATGACCTGAGCCGAAGGCAGATGCTTAACTGGCTGAGCCACCCAGGCGACCCAATAAAATCTTTAAAAAGCAAACCAGAACAAAAACAACAGAGGTGTCAAGTCACATGTGGAATGCCGTCCATCCCACGCTGGCTCTGTGAATTCCGAGGAGGCTACAGTTTGGCTTCCCTGCACTTTCTACTTTGGCAGGAGTGATGCCATGACCCTCTGCGAAGCACAGCCTCAGACAGTGTTAGGGGTCAAGCATCCTTATAAAATGGGGAACCTGGACTCAGAGACAGACTCACCCAGAGGGAAGATGACAGGAAGGCCTGCAGAGACCCTGCAGGAGCCCAGGGCTGCCTGTGGCTCTCGGGAGCTGGAAGGAGCAGGTGAGGCTACAGGTTCAGAGGGAGTGTGTGCCTGCCGACACCTTGATTTTGGACTTCTTTCCTCCAGGCTTGGATAATCAAGTGTGGTCCTCAGCCACCCACTTTGTTGTGACAGCCACAGGAAACTCATGCAAGGGAGCCCCCCAAAAGCTGGTCCCGAACCCAGGCAGCGGCTGGGACACCTATAAAATGTCCAGGGGTTTGCTTTCTCTCTCCTCCCAACTTTCTTGGTGGCAAAAAAAAAAGCCAAGGTAGGGAAAAAAAAGAGCCCCCCCCCTTCCCCCTGTGGCCTGCTTTGGCCTGGGCTTACACATGCCAACCCAGAGGCGGAGCCGCCTGCATTCCTCTGTGAAGAGGAGGCGCTCACCAGTGGCTGCTGGGCCGACTGGGCCTGCCTGGCTCAGGGTGGATGTGCCCACCTCTCCGGCGTAGCGCCTTTGCAGGCTTAGTGAGCGTAAGTCATCGACGTTTCCACTGATGACTGAGCAGCTTCTCAGGGAACAGCTCTGAAAGCAGATTCCCAGGCAACTCCATTTGGTTCTGGAGCTCCTCTGCAGCCTTTGCTCAGAGTCAGACCCCGTAAGGACCCCACCAAGTAGAAGAAACTAGTTCTTCGCAGATGTTTGGGTTCTGAGAAGCAGCCTGGGCCCAGTCATGGCCTCCTCACTGTCAAGACAAAGGCAAAGATGCCTAAGAGTGATGCCTTACAGGCCTTGCTTCCTGCACTGGGAGCAGCCGGAGGGGCCGGGCCTCTGCAGCCTCCCTGCTCCTTGTCTCACTCATTCCCCACAGGAAGGGGCAAGGTGGGGACACAGGAGTTGGAACCTCCTTGGTGTGTCTGGCCCTTGCAATGTCCACGTGGAGGCTTGGCCTGTTTCCTCCACAGCCGTCCAGGCCACTGGCCCTCCTCCCCACCTCCCACCACCAGAGTCAGGCAAAGGAATTCCCCCTTCAGGCCCCAAATGGGGATGTGATCTAGGTGCTTACTTTTGGAAGAGAACAAAACTGGAGCCAGGTGAGGGAACTGGGTTTGGAGCAGAGCCCCTCAGGAAGGCTGAGCTGGTTGAGGACTGACCCAGACACCAGAAAGTCGGCCAGAAGTGCCCCCCCCCCCTCCAATGCAGCAGACGCAGACCCGCAGGGGGCACATTGTCCCTGCCTGTCCCCTCTGAAGCTGAGGGCAGGGCCCTGGGATGTCTTGCCTGTGACCTTTTGGGCAGGCCTGACAACCCCGGCTGCAGCCTCCATCCAAGGATGCACACTCCTGGATGTCCTGAAGTGCCAGGGAAGGGAGTCAGGGAAAACAGAGGTGCTAATCCCAAACCATCCTGGTGACAAGCACGGCTCCTGGAGCAGGGAAAGGACTGGGCCTCTAGGTTCCTGATTTAATGTTTCCCAATGGGGACTAGCACATGCCTAACATCTCACTCCCTGGCTTTCTTCCTTCCAGACTCCCACCTGTGAAGGAGGGTCTTGCTCCCTGACCTTTTCTCCACAGCCCTGCTTTCCTCTCTGCCACCCTGTCACCCCACCCTACTCCATCCAGATCTCACCTAGACCCATGTTTTTGCAGTCCTGACATGCCGCTGTCTTCCCAGGATCCTCTCTGTGAGCTCCAGACACACAGATCCAAGGAGCCAGGTCCCTCCCCTTCAAACTCAGCAGGTCCAAAGTCCTTGTGATACCAACAAGCCCACTCCCACCTCTATCCTCTTAGGAGGCAGCTCTGACCCATTAGTTCCCTGTGCACAATCCTTTGCTGGCTCCCTTCTGCTTTAGCTAAAGTCCAGCCTCTAGCTGAGCACTCAATCTGGCTCTCACAGACTTTTCTAGCTGCTGTTCCCATCTTTCCCCATGTGTAGTGCTCCCCGATACACCCTTGGTGTTGGTGGGTTACTTGTCAAAATGCTGGTGGTGCTACAGGCAGTTAATGCTCAGCTGAGTCCAGGGGTGCTAAGCATCCTGTCCTTGGAGGTGCAGGACACACGGAAGAAGGCTTCCACTGCCCCACGCCCACTGCCCAGCGCCAAGTCACACCATTTTCCCAAAGACTCGCCCTCGTGCTCCCCTGTGTCTCTGAAGTCCCTGCCCGGCACCCCCTTCCCCTGCTTCTTCATCTGGCTTGCTCCCATCTGCTCTCTACATCTCCCCTGCCTCCCTTTTGCAGACAATGTTCTAGCAGGCTAGGTCAGATATGCCTCAGGTGTACCCACATCTCAATGGGACGGGCTTTCCAGGACCTTGAGAGGCAAGAACTGTGTCTCCTGCTGGCCCCTCACAGCAGCAGCCATGTGAGCTCCTTGAGGGCAGGGTCAAGGCCCACAGAAGGCTCCTGGGCACAGAGTGAGTGAGTCCAGGGTTAGCTTTTCAGGGACTCTCCCAGGAAGAGTCCAGGAAGGGTGAGTCTAGGGATGCCGGGGTGGCTCAGTGATTGGACATCTGCCTTCAGCTCAGGGTGTGATCCCAGAGTTCCAGAATCGAGTACTGTATCGGGCTCCCCGCAGGGAGCCTGCTTCTCCCTCTGCCTGTGTCTCTGCCTCTCTCTCTGGGTCTTTCATGAATAAATAAAATCTTAGAGAAAAAAGAAGAAAAAGAAAGAAAAAGAAAGAGAGAAAGAAAGAGAAAAGAAAAAGAAAAAAGAAAGAAAAGAAAGAAAAGAAAGAAAAGAAAAAAGAAAAAAGAAAAAAGAAAAAAGAAAAGAAAAAAGAAAGGTGAGTCTACCTGTTTCTTTCTGCAGGAGCTGTCCAAGCTGGGCCTGAACAGCGGCATGGAGGTGGAGCTGCGGATTCTTCAACTGCCTGTAGATTACAGGGAGGTGAAGCAGAGGGTCACCAGAATCTGGGAGGATCTTCAACCACAAGTAAATGATGGCGGGGAAGGCCCTGAGGCTGGGGGTGGGGTGGGGTGAGGGGTGATGCGGTGGTGGAGCTACAGGGCCTGTGAACCTCTGGACCCTGGACCTAGGGTTGCTGACTGAGGTGCACCCAGCCCCCATGTCCCCACCAGTACGGTCCCAGCCACTTTTCTAAGGTTCTGGGTCTGTTTGTAAAAGTTTAAGTTAAAATTCAGAGTGGATCTTGGAAGAAGATTTGGGAGAGCGAAAAGGAGGAAAATCCATGGAAACTCTATTCCTTGCCAGGACTCAAAGATAGTTTCCACCCAACGGCTAGGCCCTTGGGTTATTTCCCAGCCCTGCTCAGACAGGGCAGGTCGGCTCTGAGGTGAAGCTAGAGACTAGGACTTGTGGGGCCTGGAAGAGCGGCTGGGAGGATGGCCCATCGGGAGAGGTCCCATCTTCATCACACCTGGCTTTTTTTTTTTTTTTTTTTAAATCCAAACAGAGTCATTATTTTAAAAACTGGTACAAATATCCACGAAGGAGGAAGGCCGGATGATGCGGTTAACACAACACACACCGCCAAACCATTAAGACAACCGTCCTAGGTGTTTTGATGAAACGCTCTGTGGCTATTTTCCCAAAGAGGAAAAATAATAATCAGCTCTCAAAATCCTAACAATATTCTACCACATTGTTACTAACTCCTTTATTAGAGTTTCATACAAGAGATGGAAGATTCCCCCGAAATGCTAAGCTCCTCCGGTGCTAGTCTTAGCTGCCGGGGACCCCCCGGGAAAGCAAGGGGTGAGCACCGCCCTGCAAGAGTATCTGCCGGATAAAAGGAGTCCCAGTAAATGCCACGCGGGTCTCTCTCCAGCTGTTTTCCATTCCGGCACATTCATGAGGGGAGGTCAGCGGGGAAGCCTGCAGCTTGTGTGCCAGATCTGGGCCTTAAAAACAAACAGATTTTGTTTACTCACTCATGAGAGGCACAGAGCGAGGCGGACGCAGGCCGCGGGAGAAGCAGGCTCCCCGGGGAGCCCGCCTGGGGGGGTGGACCCCGGGGCGCCGAGGCCCACACTCGGCCCCTGAGCCCCCAGGCGCCCCCGAGCTGGGCTTGGCCCTGCGGCCACAGCCCGGGAGCAGCGCCGGCCTCGGTTTCCCTAACCCCCGGCTGCCGCGTCTACTGGCGCAGCTCGCGGTGCACGTGGGCCTGGACGCCTCGGCCAAGGCCATCCTCCTGGAGCGGCGCGCCAAGAACCACGGCTACCGGGACGCCGACGTCCGGGGCTTCCGGCCGGCGCGCGGGGAGTGCCTTCCGGGTGGCCCGGAAGTGGTCGCGTCCGGGGTCATCGCGGGGGCGGCGAGCAAGCGTGCGGCCCCGGAGGGCGTGGCCGTGGCCGTTTCTGGAGACGCTGGCAGGTACGTCCCGCGGGCGTCCGGTCGTGGGGCCGGGGACGGCCGCGTCTGTCGCGGAGGCCGCCCGGTGCCGCCTGGCTGGGCACTTGCCGCCCCGGGGCAGCTGCTGCCCACGTGCGCCACGTCCCCGCGCCCGGGTCTCCGCCCCGGGGCCCCCAGGCCGCCCCGCCCCGCCCGGGCCTCCGGTGCGTGGAGGCGTGTTTCGAGGGCCACCAGCGTTTTGCGGATGCTTTGTTTCTCTTTATTGGGCCCGGGTGTGAGTTCACTGTTCTGCTTGAGCCCCACGTAGAGATAAATTCGCCTTGGTCTCTAAACTCTGACCCCCAGTAGGTAGTTTTTCTCCACCCCCCCCCCAAAGAATGAATATGCAGCGAATCACTGTACAGTGACTCAGTAGACATGAATGAGGGGGGTTCGGGGTGTAAAGGTGTATTGGAGTGGTTGCTTGAAAATCGGGTCCCTTCCCAGGCCCCGCCACTTGCTGGTTGTGGGACCATGAGACCAAGAATCAGTCTCTTCCTGGCTCATTCCCAGCAAAGGGGTCATTCAGAGGCAGAGCAGCAAAACCTGTCTCCCTGGGTGGCGGTGTGACTTCCTCGTGCCTTGGGGATGCTGCATTGTCCCCTTATATTTTTCTGGGGTTAGAGGTTGTCCCAGGGAGTAACAACATGGCATTTCGTGTGGTTGCAGATATGTCTGCGAGTACACCTACTACCTGTCTTTGCATCTTGGAAATGGGCGTGCGGCACTCATCCACGTGCCTCCGTTATCCCATTGGCTCCCAGCCAGTGTGCTGGGAAAAGCCCTGCAAGTCATCATCCAGGACATGCTGGAGGAGATGAGAAAGCCTGAGCTCAAAGCCTGGTTTGCAGAAAACTCAACCTCGGTGATTCCAGCCCAGGGGGGCCAATTGGGGGATTGCCTCTTTAGAGAAAATTAAATGTTTCAATCTTGTGTGCAGAGTTCAACTGTGCTTTAAGAGACTTTTAAAAAATGGCTTGTAAAACCTTTTACACAGAGGAAGAAAGCTCTGAATTAGCCCAAAGAAATCACAAAGGGTTATTTTATTGTCAGAAGAAAGAAGAACACTCAAAGGCAGACATTTCACAAGGGATTAACTAGCTTCAGTTATGGTTTTCTTGACAATAAAATGAAATCCTAGTAATTTTTTTTTTTTCTCTTAAAACTGTGCAGGAGCCAGTGTGATCCTGCCCAGATTGCCAAAGCCACAGACCTGTTGGGCAGAGCTGTATGTGATGGGTTGATCTGTGACCAGCTGGCCAGGGGGACATACAGGCGGAGTGGCCACTCAATACCCCCTTTCTGGCCCCCAGGCTCATGCATCCAGGTGTTGTGTGCAGCTTCTGATCACTGAGTCTCTAGTGTTTGGTTTTTCTTTTTTCTCCTTTTAAAAAAATTGTGTTTAATATACATACATGAAATTTACCCTTTTCACCAATTCACTGTGTACATTCACTTGTGCAGTCATCACCACCATCTATCTCTAGAACTTTCGCAACATTGCCAACTGAAACTCTGTCCCCATTAAACCACATCCTCCCTCCCCCTAGCCCTTAGCAACCATCATTCCACCCTCCATCACTGAATTTGACTACTCTAAGGACCTCGTATAAAGGACACTGTTTGTCCTTTTGTGACTGGCTTATTTCGCACAGGATAATGTCTTCGAGGTTCATCCACATGTATCAGAATTTCCTTTTTTTAAGGCTGTGATATTTCATTGTATATATAGACCACATTTTGTTTATCCATTCATCCTTTGGTGGACACTGGGTTGCTTCTACCTTTTGGTTATTGGAAATACTACAACTGTGTACACTGGTGTGCAAAGATATGTAGAGTCCCCAGTTTCAGTTCCTTTATTTATATCCCTAAAGGTGGAATTGCTGGATCATAAGGTAATCCTACATTTAAGTTTCTGAGGGACTGCCATACAGTTTTCCATGGCAGCTGTGCTATTTTATATTCCTATTAGTAGTATTTGCTCTTAAAGCAAAGAATACTAGCTAGGTTTGGCTTCTCTGTCATGTTGGGTGTTATCCCTACTTTTTAGAAAGAGAATCTCCCCTTTTCAGCTGTCATGTTGCCTTTGGGCAAGCACTGCACTGGGTCTTGTGCCAAGCTGCTCAGAGCAAGGTCTTACATGTTTAGTGTTTTCTGGGGGCAAACATCCATTGAGATACATTGATTTTTGGGGGGAAGGGGTTGAGGTGGCTAAGGTCTGGGAAATTTCTTGTTACGGTGTTGTGCTCACAGCTATCACTTTCACATAATTACATCTAAAAAAAAACATCGTTTACTTAGTGTCTAGATTCTTTTTTTTTTTTTAAAGATTTTATTTATTTATTCATAGAGACAGAGAAAAAGGCAGAGACACAGGCAGAGGGAGAAGCAGGCTCCATGCAGAGAGCCCCACGTGGGACTCAATCCAGGGTCTCCAGGATCACGCCATGCCACCAGGGCTGCCCTTTTACTATAAGGAAAAGCATTTGCAACTTAATAATAACAAAGGAACCGGGCAGGCCTTGCTTGTTTTATCATTAGCTCTCTAGCATACTTGAGCCTTTGGTACAGACTTTACAGAACCTTTTTTGCAAATGAAAACTGGCTTATTTGACATAAAACAGATCAGAGTCACATTGCAGCAGACCAAAGCCAGCCAAGTGGGGTGGGATGGTATGGCCAGCATGTGTAGGTCCAGCTGCACGGTTGTTAACGTGGAAGACCCTTCTGCATTTGTAGGCAAACACCTGCTACCCAGAGCCCTGTCCCCCTCTCGCATTGTAGCTTCTGTCTCAGGCCCGGGGCAAGCAGGGGGCTTTGAGACCCTGTCTCAGTGTTATTTCAGATTGCTTGGCACCAAGCCATACACATACACATTTTATAAACTTTCAAATGTCACCTCAATGGGGAGGCCCACCAAGACGTTCCCTCTTGGTGAACGTTATCATCTCTCCCTGTGTGCCCTCCAGTGTTCTTGAGGAAGAATCCCAAAGGCCCCATTCACCTCCTGGTCTAAGCAGCCTGCCATCTGCTATTGGTGCCTACTGGGGCCTGTTTACTTGTGGCTGATACGTGGTGGTTCTGAGTCTGTTTGAAAGCTGACGCAGCTTGAACAGCTTGAACTCGGGGGTTGGTCACTTACTGGGGGATGGGGGGCGTCTCTGGGCACTTCTGCGTGCTTGGTTATCTATTAAAAAAAATCCTTCCTTTGCAGAGTTGTGAACATCCGGTGAAACCATTCCATCAGTGATGAGCGCATCCTGTACAGACACACCCAAGTGCGGGCTTGTAGCTGGACCTGTGAGGGTAGATACACACAGAGCCCCACTGGATCTATGGCCTTAAATTGGCATGGTAGAGGAGGTGTTAGCACTTGTGAAGACTCAGCACCTTTACCCAGAGAAGAGACTGCTGCTGCCTGGGGCTGAGGACAGGTGGCCAGGGTGCCGCAGCTAGCTGAAAGCACAGGTTTACCTGCCGGGGCACATAGGAGTGCCATGATGGACTCCTGGGTCCCCCTTACTGGCCGCTCATAGGCTTGCTCATATGTACCTTGGAAATGAGCCTTGAGCTACTTTGACCATTGAGTGCCAGCCACTCCGTGACAATGGTGAACAAAAACCCCAGGGCAACACCAAGGGCTTGAGAGAATCCTCTGAGAAAGGCCTTTTGTCTTTAGATCCAAATAATTGTGAGACTCACTAGATCTTAAATAACTGTGGCCTTTGATTTGTCTCCCGCCTCCACCTGGCTCTTTAGACTTTTTATATGGGGCCTGGCTTTGTTCCTGGAGTAGAGTTTCCTATGATGAAAGTTCAGTGAAATGATCAGCTTGCCCTCCTGATGTGTCTATACATTTCTGGTGTGATTCCACAACACTTACAGCTTGTTCCTTTGAACATATATTCACATTTTTTACTATGGCCATTTCCCCTGGGGGAAAAAAAAAGATGCCTGGATGGTAGAGGCCCGGGGACAGGCCAAGATCATCAGCTAGAAGGTAACCTTCTGAACACCTCCAGCGAGCCACGTCCTCTGTGCGCTTGCTTACTTGCTTCTCCCCTGCGTCCTGAGTAGGTATGGTGGCTGTGAGGTACCAGCCAGGACAGGAAATGTGAAGTTTAAGTCCTTTGTCCCAGAGTCACCTACAGCAAACCTGCCCTGGCCTGACTTGTCAGTGGAAGATAGAGGAAAAGTCTCCAAATCAGTCAAAAACAGATTTCTATATTTTATGTATTCAAATTTTCTTCTAGCTGATTTAATGGAGTGAGAAACAGAATAGCTTCCTTGTCTTCCCCAGCAATTTGCATGCTGAGAAGGTTCAGCTGTCAGAAATAAAGCAAAGCCTTCACACAGAACACCTCCAAGCGACATGTGTGAACACACATGCCACACGTAGCTCAGCTTCCCTGCCTCAGAAGCGTGGTGATCCTTCCAGAAAGGAAGAGGAACGAAATCAGAGACCAAAAATGCATACAGAATTCTTTTATTTAACTTAAACCATGTAGTACTTTAACTACTAGAAAAAAGCAGAGTAAGAGAAACTAAAGTTGCCTTAGCTTCAGCCATTCAAAATAGACAAAGTTTCTTTTTTTTCCCCATAATGTAAAGAATCCAGAGTATATCGCAGTAACAGGAATAAATTCTTACAACAGAATATACAAAAACATTTTGAAATTTTTTTCATCTACTGATTTTTTTTATATAAACAGAGGAATTTTTTTTTTTAGGAATAATTTATACACAGAAAGTCATTTTATGTAACAAATTGGCCATGTTATTACTTTTTTTTTTTTTTTACTTTTTTAAAAAACGTTTTTTAAACAAGAAAACTCAGAAAATGCATTATTTGCGATGCATCCATTCCATTGCGCCTTCTGGTTTGATTTTTTTGTTTGTTTTTTTTTTTGTTTGTTTTTTGTCCCAGAGGTAGACATACTCTGGCAAACCTCTCACCTCAACCTCACTGGCTTAGAAAGCAGACAGGTGTTTTTGCCAAGCATCTATTCCACCTGTGGATGTGTCTATGCAACGCCAAACATCTGACTGAACAGTTGAAAACAAACAAAAATGTTTCTGGACCTTTCTCCCATGTAGTGCAAAGCATCCAGATGTTTCTAATGATAGAGATTTTTGTGGAGAAGTGTAGACATGGCCAATAATCCATTGGGAGTTAGAGGAAATGGAGTCCAACTGAAACACATTTTCATGTGTGTAGTTTTTATTGAAAAGGACTTGTTTTGGACTAGAAAAATGTGTCTTCAGTGTTCTGCCTTAAATAAAATAAATAGGGTCTCTTCCTTGTTATAACAAAGCGCTAATCACAATATGAGGCATGTAAGCAAACGGCCTGTGTGCACCAGAATTACCATCATTCATGTGATAAGTCTGTATGTATGCTGTGATCACTGTGAAACCGTTAGTTGTGCCATCAAGTCCTTCCCTCTCTGGGCATTGCACGACAATGGGAACCACCAAACCAGATGCTCAGGAGAGCCAAACGCACTGCTGAGCTGCAACACCTTTGCTGTGTCCTTGGCCAATGAGGTTCTCTCTGTTAAAGTAGCTACACTCCAAAGGGAAATGACCAAAGATGATCCCAACCAGAGGGTTCTGGAAGACCAAGATACTGAAGATACAGAACTACTTCTTAAATCATCATTCTTTTGTTATAAACTAGGGCACAAAGCATGGGGGAAAAGAGGGTGAACCACGGCCTGGGTCAGGGAAAAATCTTTTTTTTTTTTTTTTGGCATATTGTAAAGCTAGCTAGTAAACAGGTGTCCTAAAAAAATGGATCACAAACACATATTTGCACACACAGAAAAAAAAGTGTCTTTAAATTATTTTCAGCAATTATAAACTACAAACATTTTATAAAATTATTCTATGTTCTTACAAAAATGCAATGAAACATTTAATTAGTTCTTGTAAACCAGATCTTCGTCAACTGACTACCCGTAATCTACTGGACTTAAGAGCCCTATTGAAAACGCTAATGAGTGACTAATTAGAACAATGTTTACCAGAAAGATGTGGACACACACAAACGTGGACATACAGATGAGTGATTATGTTCTTGCATAAACAAAATAAAACAAAACCCTAACATCATGCCTCAGAACTGACAACTGACGGGTGCAATGCAGTTCGAGTTCTTTGAACGATTTCACTGAACTCTGCAACAACAGTTTCCAAAGGAGGATGTCAGTTTCTTTGTTGAAACCAAATGCCCATGGATGACTGTTGAGACTTGATGTGGTCTGATACCTTCAGAAACCATCAAGTTCAAAACATGGCCCACACTTCTTCCCAACCCCATACCCTTCTTGCCATTCTTGGCTTCATGTCATGTCATGACCCTGTTAACAGTGGTTTCCTACTGCCTCATCATCCCACTGTCAAAGAGTGTTCAGTCTGCTTTTTCTTGAAGTGAACGAGTCATGTAAGCTGGAGACCCAAAAGGAAACCCTGTGGCCTAAGGTCTGTATCTTCAGCATCTCTGGCAACAGAGGTTCAATCTAAACAACATCCTCTCTTGAAATTCTCATTTGTACCACCGACTAGTCAGAGGGGAATAATAAAGGTTGACTTTCATAACCGGTGCTTAGAGAGTGGATCTGGTCCGTATCTCCCAATGCTGCTTAGCCCAGGAAATTTAAAAAACAAAAAACAAAACAAAACAAAACAAAAAAACAGCCAACAAACACAAAAGTAACAGTAACAAAAGAACAAACCCCAGACCTTAAATACATTAGTGGGACTGCTGGAATGGGCCAAGGCATACTGTGGAGCTTTACTGTCAACAGGAGGGGGGACCTATGTTTTGGAAAGGAGTTGCCTTTGACACCAGCCCCTCCTCCCCCAAGGAAGACCCAGCAGTAACAGCTGAGGACCTGGGACCAAGCATCCTAGACTTCTCACCGATCTGAGCTAGTGTGATCTTTCCAGCAACAAGATGCAACAGCAGCCCGCATCATATGTGCAGCCACCTGCCAATGGAGGTGAGCTGCTGAGAAAAGGGCTTTGGTGGAACAAACCGGCCTAGAGTTTGGCATATTTGGCTTGTAAATCTGTTATCCCAACCACAGCACGCCGCAACTGCCAAGCATTTTTGCCGTTGGGTAGTTCCACAATAGCCACTTTTTTTTTTTTTTTTTTCCAATTTTACCAAGCCACTTTTCCTACCATTGAAATGTTTTCCCAAGTCACAAGAAACATGCTGGAAGGAGAGGCCAGTGTTGGCCAAGAACACGGTCTTCTATCTTCCAGTGAGGAAGCACATCCCAATTGTGTGTCAAATGTCATGACATCCCATAAAGAGAGAGCTGGGGTAGTCTGGGTGTCACACAGCTGAAGTTTGACAGTGTCTCCAGAATACACCAGCTCCTGCTGCCTCAGGGAAGGGCCGTGTGTGCTAATGTTTTAACGCTCACATCAATTCAATGATGTGCCTCAGTGGTTCACGTCACTTCAAGCAGTGTGAGCCGCTGTCAGAAGAAGGTTGCATGGAAAAATGCCACAACTCAGCTTGATTAGATTATTTGGAGCGTACAAAAGAGAAAAATCAAGAAGAGGTTGGAAAATCAGCATAAAATTAGGCTAGAACTGTGGATAGATGATGCCTTGGGATAGTCAAGGTGGGTGGTTTGGTCCAGTAAAATGACTGCACCATCACACAAGCAAAATTTTTTTTTTTATTTAAGTGTTTCTGAAGCATTGGTTATGATGGGCACTACACTATTAATGTTTTCTTTCTACTTAAAGAAAAACCACCTACAGAAGACAAAAACAAGAGGACACCAACAACTCGGACAGTTTAAACAAAACCCTTATAACCAGCTGAATGATCTGTAGAAATCCAGTTGTGGAAACCGGTAGATATGTGCAAAAGAGGAGCGGCCACTATTCCAAGGGGTCATCTACAGTGTGGAAGAAGAAAACCCTGATCCAACAGTATTTCTCAGTGACCTTAAGATGCCAGGGGCCTTGGGAAGAGAGCATAGTGTTCTCGCAGGAGGAAGAGTGCTCCTGAGCTTCACTGCAGTACTGGAACTGAAAGGAGCCATCCACACTTTGGGAAAACCCCCACCACGTTTCCCAGATAGAGTCACCAGTGCCTGTGAGAGCAGCTGCTGGAATTGGGGCATGTGCCATCCATCCCTGTGAGCAGCAGGAGGACGGGATGAAGGCACAGCTCCGGCGGGTCGCACACCACCCCAGCAGGAGGCTGGGCGCCGACCACCGGCCCCCCTATCCAGCCTGGAGGTTTGGTCTCTGTTTTCCCCTGGGGGAGGAGGAGGTGAGGGTGAAGTGGATGAACAATCTGGAGAGAGGGGGACTTGTCTCCTCTGTACATCCTGAATGGGACTGGCTAGCAGATCAGGAACCTCTGCATTCTCCAGCAGGAGGCCTGGCGGACTAAGCTCTCAAGAGTACTGATGTGGCTGCACCACAAGATGGACCCAGAGCAATGACATCCTGTCCCCACCTCGAGCAGGCCTGGGCCACTGTGGCACCTTGCCAGGTATGATCCTAACCCAGAAACTGCCTGCCTGCCCCCCTCAGTACTTCCAGTCCTCAAAACCAAGGAAGCGAGTGCTCTTCCAATGACAGAATCTGTTTGTCATTCAATCTGCACAGAGGCTGGTTTAAAGACAGCCGGCCTGGGACTGCCAAGCAGCAGCACCCTCCCCCCCCTGCATGCTCTGGCCCTCTGCTGCTCACCTCCCAGCAGACAGCAGAGTGCAGCACCCCCACCCCCCCCACCCCAGGCCGAGAGGAAGGAAATCCTAACACCTCACAACCTCTTAGGAAACCAAGTTAGGAGAAGAACAAAAGCAACACAAAACGAGATATCCCAGAAAAAGGCAAGCTGTCTGACATAAGTGGAGAGGTGTATTAGTGTTGCTTCGACCCAGGAATACAGCCTGGCCTCTCCCTGCCTCGCCTGGTGTGTGTGGCCTGTGGTGTGGATGAGGTTACCAGTATCAACGGCATATTGTCAGGTGCTGAGAAATGTGAGATGTATTCTTTTGTATATATACACATATAAAAAATAAGAGTGAGGTAGATAAATGTTTGAAAAACAAAACAAAAACCCAAAAACAAAACCCAAAAAACCCAAAAACTGTCCTGTCTTACACACATACACACAAAACCCTTTTCTCAGTATTTAAATTCATAATGGGGCTTCTTTACAGTGATTGAAACTGATATCACAAAATAAATTAAAAGAAAACTCCTACATATAATACCTTCTTAATTAACTTTTTTCTTTTTTCTCATTTTTTTAAGGGAAAAAACTATGGAACAGAGGCTAGAGAATATTGTAGGACTGAAGCTCCAGACAAGCAGAAACGCACTATGCACTTGCTTTCTCATGTTTAATCTCCAGTCATAACTAGCAATCCTCATATTTTAGCTTTGTTCTTACTCATAATTTAAACATTTCCATCCCAGAAGCAACTCGTGCGCTGTCATCACTCTGGTGAGAAGTGCTAAAAACTAAACAAAACAAGACCCCAAGGCCCCTGAAGACTTGGATTCCTGGCCAAGGAAAAGCAGGCCAGGCTGGGGCCCTGGTCCCCTGGGAGCGAGCAGAGGGGCTCCCCAGCCACTGTGGCTCTGCGCTCACCCCGACCTGGCCCTCTGGCCACGGACATGGGGGGCGTCTGCCCCTGCACACCCTGCGCCCCCTGCAGTGCCAAGGAGGTGCCTGGGGATTTTCTGGTTCTAAAGACAGGTAGGTTGGTCTGGAGGGTGGTGGCGGAAGCCCTGCTCCACTGCACCCTTGGACTCAGCAGCTCTTTATCGTGGGATGGGAAGGATTAAATATCCATTTAAAAAAATGAAAAAAAAAAAACCCCAAACCCCAAAAACTAGTAATCCAGATGCCTAGTGTCTGCAGCTAAAACTGCTGTTGTACCCAAGAATTAAAAAAATAGATATATGTGTGTCACAACCGAAACAAAGGTGAGGGCAAGAGAAGGTGAGACTTTCCAACAACGGTGACTTGAAACACTGAACAAGGATGTGCGAAATATTTAACCTTTTTTTTTTCTGACCTGAGTTTGTATCATGTCTTGCACTGTAACAGACTCCAGCGCTGTGTGGGAGCAGGCTGAGGAGTGGGGGGCCTTCCCACTGGGGGGGCGCCCACCACCCTCAGCCTGCTTCCTGCGCCAGCCTCGTGCCCACAGAGCCTACGGGTTAGAACGGAGCTAACGGGTAGAGGGAGCGGGGAGGGGAGGGAGTGTTTATAAAAAGGCATCAAACAGTTCATGGCAAATTATGTTATAGAAGTATTGGTTACTGGGAAGAGAGGAAGAAAGTCACGCACGCTAGTACAAAGCATAAGAAGTTTCTTGGAGTGAGCAGAAAGGGAAGAAGGGTAGACCTGAAGGTTTTCATAGATTAAATCCACAAAGATAAAGGACAAAAAAAATAGCAGCTTTTTTTTTTCTGTACAGACGTATAGATGAATATCTGAACCGTAAAAAAGTTATAAAAGTGACATTAAAGACGATGTGTATGCAAATGTTTCATGGTCTAACATAGAACTGTAAGACCCATGAAGAAGTCCTAGTAACAGAGAGAATGTCAACAAAGCTTAGAATGCTTGAATCTGTTTACTGCTTTTCTTCTTACTGTTGTGGTGGTGTTTGAATTTCTTTCCTTGCAAACCTGCACCAACAGTTGGGCTGAGTCCCTGGAAACTCCTTCCCGTCTGCATCCTGGGGGGCCGGGAGTGGGGGCCGCGGTTGAGGGGTGGGGGACAGGAGACTGGCACGTGCGTGACCTCCCCTTCAAGCCTGTCTGCCAGACTCTCCACAGGGCCTGTTTCCTCCAGAATTGCTGGGGGCTGGCGGGCGGGTGTGGGGTAGGAGGCTTCCGCCTCTCCTAGGCTTCATGGAGAGACGCTCCCCATCTGCCCACTTCTCCCCAATATTAACCTAGTCAGGAGCAACTAGACCTGCATGAATGTAAGACTGGAGAGGAACACCAGGGGTGATCGGATGGACTGCAGCCTCAGCAGGCAGACTAGATGCCATGCTGGCCCCATGCCTCTGGGAACAAGGGAATTGGTGCGGGGCTGGGAGGGAGGAAGTCAAGGGTTTTGGCAGAATTTGGCAGCATTAAAATGGTAACAACCTTGAGTGAACGATGACCCTTTTTCAATTTTGTATGTTCCTAAAAAGGTGAGAGATACAGTTAAAAAAAATCCGTCTCAATGTGTTCATGTGTATGTTTGTTTATAAAGACCTACGGTGACAGGCAGGTGTGTCCAGGGTGACGTGGGGCCGCGGGGAGGGACAGCCAGTTAGTTCCTTACTCTGATCAAAAGGGTGTCCCAGATGGACTTGCGGCAAAGGTTTTTCCATTTTGAAGCACAAAGAAAGAGAAAGGGGAGAGAGAAAGAGAGAGAGAGAAATGTGAGAGGGAGGGAGGGAGGCAGGTCTGAGAAGAGACGGGGAGTGAGGAGACTCGATTCTCGAGTGTTCTGTTGCTATTAAGTGTTGTCATTAAGGTTCTTGAAGGCCCATGTCAGTTAAGGGTTTGGGTAGGGAAATAAAAAGCTGCTTGCATATTGAAAAAAGGAACATCCCAAACGTGTTTACTGCAGAGAAGCCGTCTCCCGCGGGCAGCATTGGCAGTTCTGAAGATCCACTGAGGTACAGGAGGCTGTGGCTAGATTGTTAGAACTCCCCCCCACCCGCCGCCCCGCGTGCACACACGTTACTGTCTGCACGGGATTCGGGCTCCAGGGATCAGCAGGTTGAAGACTGGGGCAGAGGCAAGGCCCGCTCGTTCTTGCGGCCCCCGTTCATGTGCGCGTAAGGCTGTCTCTCATCGAAGCTGGCTCGCAGAACCAGCACGCCAGGGCCTGGGCCGTTCTCGGCCTTGTGTCCTGAGAGTCTGTCAGGCAGAGGCAGGGACGACGAGGAGGCCGAAGGGTCCAGGGGGACACTCTCCATGTTCTCCGGCTCCAGGTCCAGCTCCTCCGGCTCGGGCGGCTTGTTCTCCTCGCTGTAGTAGAAGGAGACCTCCCGGAAGCCGGGCTCCATCTCGTCCTTGATGCTGCTGATGATCTCCAGGAAGGAAGGCCTCATCTTGGGGTTGTACTGCCAGCACATGCGCATCAGCTCAAACCTATGGTGCACACAGACAGGAGATGGGCCGGGCTGCAAACGGGATGTTCGCTGTGGTCCCCCCGCAACTCGGGCACCCCGATGGCACGGCAGCTCGGAGCCTCTGCCTCTCCCTCCTGGTGGCCCGAGCGAGCAGCCTTCCACTTCTCCCATCTGCTCTCACTTCCCCCTGGGACTCGGGCCCTCTGTGAGACAAAACCTAAACTCTCGTTTCCAAGAAAGCACAGATCCAGGGCCACACGCAATCTGTATGGTGAGAGCTCTAAGACATAGGGGGCGGGTGTGGCCAGGTTTCGGCTCCAGTCGTGGTCTCCGGGTCCTGTGATCAAGCCCCGCATCTGGTTCTGCACCCAACAGGGGAGTCTGCCCGACACTCTTTCTTCCTCTGGCCCTCCTGCCACTCTCTCTAAAACAAATAAATCTTAAAAAAGAAAAACAAAAACCCTACATAGCCCCAGGCTGCACTGAATTGAGTGACAGTCCCAGGGGAGACCTGCAGCCAGGGCCCCACCAGGCAGGGAGGGCCAGCCTGTGCAGGAGATCCCCCACCCCCCCAAGCAAGGGGCAGGCGGAGACACAGCGTGATGCCCAGGCTGGGTCTCATCCGCTGGGCATGATGGCACCAGGGCTGCCAACCTCTGAGAAGCCCTCAGAGTCAAGTGGACCACCACCAAGTCCTGGCAGTGGGATGGAGCCCCCCACTGGAGAGCTGGAGGCCTCAGGCCCTGAGCCAGGGGTGGAAGGGGTGCTTCTTACTGAACCACAGGACAGAGAGACCCAGCTTAGGAGACCTGGGGAGCAAAAAGGAGGGTGATGGCACAAATATCCAGGCTGGCCACAGAGCTGGACGAGGCCATGGTTCTGAGGAGGAACTGGCCAGTGGCCCTTCTCCTGTGATCCTGAAACAGAAGAACCTGCCCTTCTACTGCCGTTCTCGCCAGAAAATTCTATTCTCCATTTTGTTTGAGAGATTCTAGCTAGAGAGATGTTTTTTTAATAAAAATGGCTAAATGGAACTCTCCATTTTTAAGAAGCACAGAACACCCCAAATTGGCTTCTCGCTTCCTGTTAGACTGACCGCTAGCTTATGTCTGGCCCAGGGGAGAAGCCAGGGGGAGAAGGCCTGTGGGACACAGAAACCAGCCTGCAGGGAAAGCTTCTAACTACCTTGAAAGACCTGGGGGGAAGGGGTCAGGTGGTGGAGGGCAGAGTAGGTGACCTTGAAGGAGGGTGGGAACAGGAGCAAGGCTTTCTGCTTGTGCTGCTGCCTGTTCCTATAAATCACGTTTTATTGGGACAGCCATGCCCACTTGTTTACATACGTCCAGGCTGCTTTCAAGAGACAAGTTCTAGTTGAGTGGTTGGAACACAGACCGTTTGGCCTACAAGCCCAAAGTATTCGCTGCATGGCCCTTTACCAAAAACATTGGCCACTGTGCTCTAGCAGAAAAAGATCTGGACAAAATATGAAGGCTGACTAGATTTTCCCCCTCCCGACAAAACCACCTGCACCTTGGCCATGCCACCAGTCCCATGGCAGGGCTGTGCTTCGGTCGATGCATCCACTGGGTGGCTGGCAGGCAGGGTTTTACGCCGTGAACTACTTTTAATCTTCACAAGTTGAGAAGTAGGCACCTTATAATATATCCCCACTTTGTAGATGAAGCAGTGGAAGCACCAAAACATTAAAAAAGTTATCCGAGGTCCCCAAAGCAGTGAGGGCGGAGTGGGATGGAGTTCTCAGGGAAAGAGTAGGGTTGTGCTTTGAACACCACCTGCCTAAGGAAAAGAGGCATTTTCTCCACCTCAATAAAGGCAAAGGCAGTCCTCCTAGGAAAAGGGTTCCTCTCCTTCTGTCACAAGTGCTGTGGGGGATTTGCACTGATAAGCAGGCAGCTCCTGCCTGGGGGCAGATGGCCAACAAGCCTTCCCTGACCCCCCATCACTGCCTAGGACCCCCCGCCCCCTCCGCCCCACCAAAAAATAAATTGGGCCATAAATACAGGAAACTCCTCTCTATGGCTCAGCTGTGATTTCCTCTCCCGCTGACTGACTCATCCCTGAGTAGCAGTGCAGCCAGGGCCAAGAACATGTGAGGTGCCCTGGCTCAGGGTGGCTGTGGTAAGGGGTAGGGTGGGGGGAGGGGGTGCTAGAGGTGCCACCAGCCAGGGAGCGACTGGCGTGACATCAACACATGGGCCATGTGATGCTTTTCTCAAACCACTCGAGTCACAGCCCTTCCAGGGCTGCCCATAAAAGGAAGCCTTTTTTACTCTGTAGGATTTGAGAACCTTGTTTACACTATCTCCACAAGAAAACTTTCCAGTAGACTCTAGAAGGATTTATGGGCTGATTAAACTCCCCTTTAAAAAAAAGCACGTTTTACAACTAGGTCGCTCTGTTGAGGCAGTGCAGGTCTTTCCCGGATGCCCCCTTGTGGGGGCGGAGGGGGGTTGCGCAGGCCCCTCACTTGGAGCTACTTGCTGCCCTACCCTGTGGGGAAGCTGGTAAAGCCAATTCACGGAGATGGTGGGGGGGGGGAGAAGAATCCCAGGGGGCAGTGTGAGGCCCACCCCCTCCCAACCTGCACACAGAGGGGCCTCTGGATTGCCACCCTACTCGGCCCTGTTGTCATGCGCACAGGCTGGGAGCAGAAGCCAAGGTGTGAGAGGCCGCCCAACCTTGGTCCATGTGACCACTGTCCCAACAAAGACCAGATTCCAGAAAGACCCCAAGGGGCTTGGTATGCCCCTCCTCTGCCTGACTGTCTCATGAGCCACTTCTCTGCTGGGGTTGGCAGTGCGACAGCAGGCCTGCCTGACCCCTCACCCCAGGCCACTCTGCCTTTGGACCCATATCAAATGCAGGGCCCAGGTACCATGGGACAGCCCATGGTCGCAAGGTTAACCGGGCAGGAACAGCCATTCTTGACTGGATTCTATTCAAGTACCCGATTCCCAGAAAACCAGCACAGGATTACTAGGGATGAGGGATGAGGGAGCTTTAGTCAGCAACAGGAAAAAGCATGTCTGAAAACCGCAAAGCAGGGGTGCCTGGGTGGCTCAGCCTTTGGCTCAGGTCATGATCTCTGGGTCATGGGATGCTCAGCAGGGAGTCTGCTTATCCCTCTTTCTCTGCCCTTCTCCCCTGCTGTACTCTCTCTCCCTCAAATAAAATCTTAAAAAGGAAAAAAAAAAAAAAAAAAGAAAACTGCAACCCCCCCAGCCCCCACCCCCGCCCTCCCAGAGACTACTGAATCTGTTTCAGACTCCTCTATGGGTGACTCTCAAGGCAAGAAGTTCAAATTCCTTCTTGAGCACCGGATACTGAGGCCCACCCTGGCCAGGGTCTGGACATGTGACATTGCAGAAGTTTTCCCCAAAATGATCTGGCCTCTTGGCTTATGAACCCATACAGGTCTTTGCTCTAGCTTTATCCTGCAGCATTAGAATCCAGTCCTTCTGCCGCCGGACTTGTGACAGCTGGGGCTGTGCCTTATAGTCCTGTCTCTGGGATGTCCGCAGTCAGCACCTAGCCACAGGGACTCAAGGACATTCATGGTCCAAATACAGAGTCATAAGATGAGCTCTGTTGTCAATTTGAAATGTGGAACCACCAGCGAACCACAAGCCAAATCTGATCTTAATGCCACTTGTTAAATTAATTCAGATTGAGTTTGGTGTTTAGACCCTTAAGCCTGAATTCTCTGTGGCTCTGGACCATGGAGCCTTTCCTCTAAAGCCTAAGTGCACTGTGCTGTTGAGGGCATGGGGACTACTGGGCACTCCGGGGTGGCCACTTCCCCTGCTTGTGGGCATCGCCAAGATAAGGATACTGAGCTGAGGACCTCCAGCGGCCACTGCACGCCGTGCCCCCACATTACCCTCCCAGTGCGGTGGTGCTCCTTCAGACCCCTGGAGCCACACCACCCAAGTGGTTTCTCTCCCACCTGGAGGCCCAGCAGGGCTTTTGGGCAACTCCCAAGAGCTCGGTGACTCTCTTCTCCTCTGGGAGAAACAGGAATCCATTCTTTCATCACCTATAACAAAAGAACTCCTCTCCCAGAGCACTTCTTTACCTAAACTCATCAATAAACTCAGGACACAACAGACACTCCCTATACAACCAACTAGGTTCCTTTCATTTTGTTATTTTCTCAGAAGGGAGAACAATTTGCCACGGGGGTTCTGGATGACAAAGCAGAAATGCCTCGTGAATTAAACATTTAATATCTGACGGTAACCTCTCCGTGTGAATTTCCTTGTCACTCAATGCTGGGAACAGGAAGTATACTGCCTTTCCCATGGCAGGGGGGCTGCTTCCCAGGCATATTAAATTAATATCAAAACTCCAGTCACCAGAAGGTAGATCAACTTTAGGAGTCCTGCAAGTTTTTCAGAGGCCAACATTTTTCCAAGTCAAAGATAAAGCTCAAAAACAATACTTCTCCTCTCATCACCCCTAAGCCACATGAATGAAACACACACCGGCTTTCTCAGACTATTTCTAAGCTACTACAACACCACGGATTCCAGCCACAACCTCTATTCTGGCACTCCAGACACTTGGATGCAAATTCAATGGGCATCACTCCTCATGCTCCATTAGTTAGATTTTTGCTCAGAAGGAAGATTTTTCTTATGATGGGCTGACAAGAAGACAGTGACCATACTGTTCAGACAGAACAGTCACCTGTGAGGGAATCTGGGAGTCAGTGGGGTATGGTAACCAGCCCCCACAGTGATCCCCACCTCCTGGTAGGCCCCCTGCAATCTCCTCTCACATCAGGAGGGCTGCTCCTGATCAGGCCATAAAGGACATTGGGGCTTCTGCTCTGCTTTGCTCTGGAATCATTTACTCTTGGGCAGGGTAGGCAAGCTACAGGCCCATGGCCCAAATCTAGCCTACTGTCTGATTTTGTAAAGCCTACGAGCTAAGAATGGTTTTTACATTTAGAAATGGTTGAAAAAAAATTAAAAATAACAGTAATATTTTGTGACATGAAAATTATGGGAAATTCCAATTTCCAGATCCCCAAATCAAATTGGGCCATAGCCATGCTCATTCACATGGTATCTGTGATTGCTTTTGCACTAGAACAGGGGTGAGTAGCTGTCACTGCAACTGTATAGGCCCCTGGAGCTGAAAATATTTCCTCCCTGCCCTTCTAGAGGAAAAGTTTGCTGAGCCCTGCTCTAGAAGTCAGTTGCATGGCACTTGGCCACATGAGTGGGCCACCTTGAAAGGGGGTCTCAGCCCCAGTCAAGCCTTCTGATTGTAGCCCTGGCTGAGAGACTGAGCCGGAGCCATCCAGCAAAGCTGTTCTTGGGTTCCCAGTCTTCGGAAACTTTGTGGGATGGTAAATGCTTCTTGTTGTTTTTAACTATTAGGTTTGGGATAATGTTGAACTGCAGTAAAAAACTGGTACAGGCCAGGAGAGGGAGCGTTTCCATGCTAGGCAAGAAAATGCACTGCTTTTTTGTTTGTTTGTTTTACTAAATGACCTTCTGAGGCTCTTCCATCTTTGGGTCCTGAAGTCTAAAGAAGCTAACTGGGTCTCTTCCATCTCTGGGTCCTGAAGTCTAAAGAAGCTAACTGGGTCTCTTCCATCTCTGGGTCCTGAAGTCTAAAGAAGCTAATTGGGAAGGTTCTGGAGGGATCTGGGAAAACTCACTGTCTCCCCACCTGTCTCAGCTACCCTCCCGCATCCCATATGCACTGCCCTGCCCCCCCCCCCCCGGGAAAAGTGGAGCTTCCTGTCACTCATGGGCCTACTCTATGCCCCATGTCTAGGACCATGCAAATTTCCTACTCTCGGCCCTACTCAGATGACCAATGGATTCCCCTGCCCCCAAAATGGATGCAGAGGTGAAAGGACGCTGCCTTCCCTACAGTGATCTTGGGTCTTCTTTCTTAATTCCATGCAAGCTGTCCAGGGGACAGAACAGGTTTCAGCTGAGCAAACATTCAGAAGCAGCAGTTACAGAGTACAGGGCTCAGCTAATGCACTCCAGAAGTGCAGGGTGCTGTACCAAGTCTCCTCCAGCCTGCGGGCCCCGCAGAGCCACGGGAACAAAGCCTCCCATATCTACATGGAGCTTGGGAATTCCGCTTCGGGTCATGACAAGGTGTTTTGGGAAAAACACACAACCTTGGTTTGTTGACGGACTTTGGTTTCTGCTTCCCAAGCTGTGGTCGTCAGACCCTAAGATGCTCCCCAAGATCCTTGTTTCTGAGGTAAATGCCCTGTGCAGCCCCTCAACCAGATGTGGGTTGGACTAAGGAAGATGATGGGATTTCATTCTGTTAGTTTTCTCATCAGTTGCCTCTGAGTTACCCAAAAGGGAGATCATCTTGGGTAGATATGGCTTAGTCAGCAAAAACCAATGGTAAATACCCCAAAGAGACAGGTTCTTTTGCTGGCTCTGAAGAAGTAAGCTGCTCCAGGGAGAGAAGACCCATTCTTTGGGAGGACCCCCATCCTGCAGCCACGGGGCTGAATCCTGCTGACCACCTGGAGGGCAGGTAATAGGGAGGCCCAGAGCCTCAGATGAGGGAGGCCCCAGCCTACGTCAGATGTCAATCTGATGAGACTGAACAAGGGGCCAGCATACCTGTGTCTGGATTCCTGACCTGAGGAAACTGCTGAGAGATTCTGACAAGAAAAGCTTTCATGAGGGTTGAGGCCTCAGTTTCCCTGCTAGCCACCTAACATGCATCTGACTCATTTGCAAACCAGCCCAACACCCTGAGGCCTAGCCTGAGGCAGTGTGCACTGGAGGCCTGGGGCATACAGGTAGGTGGCAAATCCAGGGCTCCTCCACACAGACACAGACACACCTTGACAACTCCTCGGGGATCTTCCTCACATGAAGCCAAAGACATCCTGAGAAGCACTTGTGGAAAATCCCTGAATTGGTCCCGAGGTACTACTAGTGGTAGCCTCCCTTCCACCCTCTGGGACCCAGTGGCCCAACCACAGAAAGAACACCTTCATACCCTCCTCTGACAGACAGTGAGGCCCTCCGACCTCTGCTGACAGGGGGCGGGGGGGGGGCGGGGCATTGGGAACACTCTGCCAGGATTGGACAAATCTCAGGAACAAGAAGCTTGTTTTTGTTAGGAAGTGGAGTGAAGTGATGGATCTGCCAGTGCCCCACGCTGTGCGTGCCCCACGCTGTGTCTGCAGGGAGGTGAGCTGAACTGAGGGCCAAGTAGCCCATGGGTCCCTGGAGGAAGCCCCAGAGTGCATGTGGCTCCCATGCTTTATGACTTTTGCAAACACTCAACAAAGAAGAGACCTGAGAGGACCATGGTGGCGGTAGCGGCAGTGACGTGGGGCAAGAGGTCTGAGGTGTGCCCTACATGGCGTGCCAGGAGTGCCACCATCACACTGTGTACACAGACTGGAGCATTCTTTCAGGCCTGTGGTGGCAACAGGCTCTGGAATTTGGGCTTCAGAGCACTCAGTCCTACTGTTGCCGCCTCCCCCCACCTTTTAAAACTTTGCATGGACAAGATGGGTAAGGATTGCTTTGGTTAAATACTTCACAGAGATGTGTGGCCTGAGAAACCGCAGTGCTGACTGTTAAAGTAAAAGGGAAGTGAGGGGAAACTGAGGTAGCTCCCCAAAGGCACAGGTTTCTTCCATCAGGATGACCCTCTTCTAAACGGCCCACCAGGCATCACGGCACCTGCCAGGCCAGAGACACAGGTTCTCAGGACCACTGACCCCCTGGGTCACTGATCAGGGAACTCAGAGGGTGATCCCGGGTGGAGGGGGCCCAGGAAATACGTACAGCATGTCGGGGCAGTTGTCCGGCTTGTCCAGAAGGCCGCCCTCCATAACGAAGCGAAGGACTTGCTCGTTGGACAAGCCCTGGTATGGCTGCTCAGCCAGCGTGGCGATCTCCCAGAGAACGACCCCAAAGGACCTATGGTAAAAGAGGGAATGTGAGGGCTCAGGAAGGGAAGGGCAGACCACATGGCCCTCTCCTTCCCAGCGTCCCCCTGCCCGGGTGCTGAGCAACTGCCTGCTGTGTGTGAGCCCGGCCCCGGCTACACATGGACCTCCATCTTCACCTGTTGCTGCTCATGTTTCCTGCAGGGGAGAAGCAGCCCTGGGGCACAGTGGAGGAAGCTGAAGTGGAGGGAGTTTGCAGGGTCCCCTCAATGACAAGGAAGCACCTAATCTCTCTCCTGGGAAGCCCAGGCAAGCTGAGTTCAGGGCCTCAACAAAGCCACAGGCCCAGCAGGACTATCTCCTAAATGTGCTTCATTCTCTAATCAAGGGCAGATCCCCAGGCCCCTGCTGGGACAGTGGGGCAGTGGCCTCAAATCCACCCTGGGACAATCAAATACCCAAGGAGATCTCGATGCTGGCTGCATAGGAGAGTTTTTAAAACACACTGATGACTGACTGCAGTTCTGATGTCATCGGTCTGGGGTACTGGGAAGTTCCACGGGGATCTCCCAGGTCCAGTGGGGCTGGTGGGAAGAGAAGGCCATGGGGGCTGGGAGCTGCTGGCCTGTGGAGGGCTTAGCCTCACAGCATGGAGAGTGAGGGGGCAGCGCCAGCTGGTGATAGGGCTCCTGAACAGCCAGGCATCCTCAAGCAGGGTTGAGCTGTGGGGCAAAGTTCTGAGGAGTACATTCAGGAAGGGGAGCTGTGAGCGACTGTGCCATGCACGCACTCCTGCCTGCTGGTTTACAAGATCCAACTACTGGAAAACAAATTAAAACACACAGGCACACACACAGAAATTTTAGGCAGATACTGTTTAGAAAGGCAATGTTGTAATCTGCCAACTAAAGGTGCCTTCCCAACGCACACTGCCACCTTGTACAAATTTTCCTTGGTCTATTTGCCTTTATGTTTGGTTCATTTCAGCAGAATAAAGCAGGCTCGGCAGCGGCAAACAGCCTGAGGGGCTTCTGACAGGACTGTGGAAAGCCATGGGTGCTGGCAGAGCCGCACCGAAAATTCTGGGGCCGGCACTTCCCGCTGAGAGCTCTCGGATCCTGGCTGGGAGCCTGCAGGAGGAGGGCCTCGGACTCTGTACCATAACGTTTTATTCACAGCTTCAGCTAGAGCTACTTGGCCATGAACAGAAGGTTTCTGTGCAAATGGGTACCAAGAGTAGATGTTAGACACAAATAGGATCTTAGCTGAGGATGGACCCACCCAAAGTCCTTTTAAATTTCTGGTGACCAAAAAATAGCCTTTATGTTGTACAAGAGACCTAGAAAAGCCAAAGAGCCGGAGGCCTAGCATGGCCTTCAGAGGCCTGGGCTTGGGGCCGCCGGCTCCTCCATCGGCTATGGTGGTGGGCCTCCTGCAGAAGCAGGCCTGGTCAGGTAAGCAGCTCGCCCCGGAGGCTACTGCTCCTCACCGTTGCATCCATAAGGCGATGTAGCTCTAGACATGACAAGCCTGCTGTTCTTACTGACTGCAGGCCTGGCCTGAGGGATCATCTGAGAACACAGTTTCCTCCCAGACCCACTTGCACCCCATGGGCTCTCCTAGGGGTGCCAGCTGCTCTCCAGAAGTCCGTTCTCACTCTGGCTCCCACATGGACTCCTTCAGCCCCAACTACTCTGGCTCAAGCTCCCGGGTACTTGGCTATCCATACACTTCATGAGTCTCAACCTGACATCTGCCTCACACAGTCCCGCTCTTCTGGCCTAACATGAGCAGTCAACCCGAGGCCATCCATGCCTCCGCCTCCTCAGAGTCCACCGCAGTGCCCATGGTCCTCCTGGGGCCCAGAGCACTCCTCTGCTTTGGCCAACACTCTACTCCGTACAGCATTACACTCTAGTGAACATGATCTTTGTAAATGACAGCGCTAGGTCACATTCCTGTGTCACTCTTTCTTCAAAAGCTTTACATGTCTTTATAGAACCTCCAGGATCAGGCCCAAGTACCTCACACAACATCGGAGGCCTTACTTGGTCTCTCTCTACCCTAGCCTCCTCTCTCAAGGAGATCCCACCATCTTCCACAAGCACCAAGTGCGTCCTGCCACCATGGCTTCCCCAGCATTCCTACTGCCAGGAACCCATATCCTTATTGCTCCATAGGTGACAATTTGTACTTTAGGGTGTCCCACAACCCTATCTCTTCTGGCCAGCCTTCCATGACTCTAACCTGTCAGGATCCCTGCCTCTTCTCCATAAGACTTTATCCCTCAAGGACAGGGAGTGTGTCTCTGATCACCCCGTTCTTGTACACACCGACCATTTCCTGGGCCAAACCAGGTACTCGTGATCACACCCGTGAAACAACATAGCAGGTAACAGGCCCAGCTCTCCATAAATGCTTTCCCTGGGGTGACTCTTGTGTGATGTCAATGTCACTTGTTAGCGAGGGCCACTTAATGCTGGAGTCTGATCATTCCTCATGGGATGTGACCAGCTGTATGAAGTCCAGTGTATGGAGACTGAACCATGTCTACCCAACACCAAGAGGCCAGGCCTCGTGGCACCACTAGTTGTCACAGGAGCCATTTAAACATTTATCAAGCCACTGCAGATCTCATAGGGAGTGTAGATAGACATTCCTAAATAGATTCACCTCACAGATGGAGCAACCAAAGCCCAGAGCTGTCCCATGGTTTGACCAAGGCCACACAGCCAGTCAGGAATGCTAAGAAATATGCAAAACCCACATGTTTTTCAAAGTAGGAAATTTGCAATGAGGCACTGGTACAAATACCTTCACAGAAAACCAAGGCATGAATTTTGTAGATACATTCCATCTTTAAACATTGGACAAATGCCTTTGTGTGACATCTATTCTGATTACAAGCATGGATTTCCCCAGAAATGGTACAACTTGTTGTGAGTCTCCCATGTCAATACAAGTGCTGCCTGGGGTCCACATTCAGTAACTGTGCCTCTGTGCACCAATACAGGATCACGTCAGTGTCCCACCCAGCAGCAAATCAAGACCTACAGAGATATCTGTGTTCCCTGTTAACATTAATTAGCTATTAAAGAAGCAAATGATTTTGATTTTAAGTGGGGTGCAATCAGTTCTGGATATTTGTGGCAGTTTGGAAACCTTAGTGAGTCAAGAAATAAAGACTGTTGTAGAATGACTCAGATGCACAAGAAGGGAACACACTATGGGTTCCATCTCCCTACTTCTGTGCTTGGGTTCCTTCAGGCCTGGAGGGCCGCTAGTGTCTTCTAACCCAAAGGAACCACTGACAGGGACACAGTGCCAGGGGAGCTGTAGGGGGAGCAAACATGGTGCCCAAGGGCCTGGGAATAGAATCTCAAAGGACAGCAGAAAAAGTGGAAATGTCCAAACTAGAGAACGGATACCATTTCCTTGTGACTCCAAGGTGTCTTGTCAAAACACAGCAGGGTATACAAATGTGTCACAGAGAAGGCCCAACGGATGTCACCAGGAGGGCAACATAAGCACAGCATGGGCAAGACTCACAAAGAACAAAGATATCTTCAGAAGTAGGGTGGTCTGTTTTCATGAGGGAGGGAGTAAGCAGTCCCTGGAAATGTGAGTGAAAGCTCAACAACCAGCTGCCAAAGATGCTGTGGATGGGACTTGAGGGCTGGATGTGACCATAGAGATACCTCCCAAACCTAAGATTCTGGGGTCTGTTTTACAAAGTCAAATAAAACTCTTTCTGTTCCTTTGACAGGGAAAGCTTTAGATCCTAGGCAGCTGAGAGACCTTCTCTATTCGCCAGTGTCCTGGCTGGCCTATCCTACATTAACCTCAAAGGCCGTGTTAAAAAAAATCTAAAGCACCCTTAATGCCTGAATATTGACTGGAATGAATACCAAATACCCACTCTTGTTTATATACACATATTATTGATTGATAATGTCTATGCTGTCAGGTGAGAGAAAACTGGCAGGGAATACCCTATATGTCCCTTTGTTGCTGCTTGTTGCAGTCATTGCTAACTACACTTTGGGGAAAAATTAACCTGGAGTTATTAATAACTCCAGTTTTATCTTCTCATTCTGCCCCTCATTTTCCCTGGCTCTCACAGTTTTTTCTACGTTATCATACTGTAAGCTGACCTCAGAGTTTTTGGAGGCATGGCGGCTAGAATAATCAGACACATGAACAGACCCAGGCCTGTCGTCTCCCCATCATCTCTACAACAAAAATGATGGTGAGCACTTTGATTTGACAGCAAAGAGGTAACTATGTTGGACAGGCTGATTGCAAAACAAATCTCATACGTGAACTCGAGAAGTCACTGCACTCTGCTGGGTCATATTCAAATGCTATTTCCAATTTGCACCTGTCTTCAAAGTAAGATCCAAGGCCCTTGAACCGTGAAAGGTTCACGAGGTTAAAAAAAAAAAAAATGATGTCGGTCACTATTTAAATACCTCCTCTATGTGGTCATCCAGACAGTAGGAGTAAACAACTACCATTTCTGTAACACACCAGCAGTGGGATCTCCTGAGAGGACAGCCAAGAAACTGGTTGACGTGCCAGAAGGTAGAAAACTGTGAGAGCCAGAGGGTAGATGTGCCAGGGTCTCAGCCTGCCAAGGACCTCGGTTGTATTTGAGAACCTGACCTCCTCTCTGCAATGTTGGTGATGAATCACAATAAATGGCACTACTCAGAGTCCTCTGCATTTCTCAGCTGGTAAGCTTTCTACCCCAAGGTACATTTATTAAGGGAGATATTCTGCTTTCTATACCATCCCTGTGTCAACACAGGTCAATGATGGTGCCCATTGAAAAAGGACAGACAGCAGATAGGTCCAACAAGAAAATACATCCAGACTTATAATCTTTCAGTCTAAATAGAGTAATGTCTGCAATCTCAAGTTTTAATTAGATGAGGCACACACACACACACACACAAACACACATCTGTTGGGAAAGATAAAAATGAGAGCAGGCAGGCAGGGGAGAGGTGAAGTTCTCTGCCATGTCCTGGCTCCTGGTATCCTGGCCACTTAGTGAGCAGCTAAGGACTGAAAGAGATGTTGGTCCTATAAATTCTTTAGATCCAACAAATGCCCATGGTCCTTAGCTGGCCCACCCACAACAGGAACCCTTAGAAATGCAGGAGTGTGACCCACATAACACTTAGCCAAAGCTGGAAATAGGCTAATGGTGAACAGAAAACATGAGAAAAATAAAGCCCTCGGGACTGAGCCAATGGGATCTGTGGAGGCTGGAGTGCTCCATGCTTGTGTTATAGGAAAAGTCTCTCATACCAGACGTCAGAGTGAGTGGTGAAGACTCCATCCTTGAGAGACTCAGGTGACATCCAGCGCACAGGCAGCAGCCCCTTGCCTCCTTTCCGGTAATAGTCTGTCTCATAGATGTCTCTTGTCATACCGAAATCTGTAAGGTAGAGAGAAGGCACCCGAGTGATATGCTTGGAGCAGCTCTCAGGGCAGAAGCAAAGATGTCCTGCCACTGTGGCAGGGAGGGGGGGATATGGATGCCCATATCCAAGGGTGAGGCACACTTTAAGGAGGCTGGACCTCAGTGTTAGCGATTGTATAAGGCAGAATCAATAAGGAATGACTGATTTGATTAATCATGTGACAAGGAAATACCAAGAAATCTCTGCTTTCAAGTATGTTTATAATTTGACTCTTTAAAAAAGCTAATTCCTGGGGCACCTGTGTGGCTTAGTTGGTTAAGCGTCCGACCCTTAGGTTTCAGCTCAGGTCATGATCTCAGGGCTGTGAGATTGAACCCTGTGTTGGGCTCCACACTCAGCAGGGAGTTTGCTTGAGATTTTCCCTCTTCCTCTCCTTTTGCCCCTCCCCCTGCTCTCTCTCTCTCTCTCAAATAATGTTTTTTAAAAAGTTAATTCCAGGATGCTTGGATGGCTCGGTGGTTGAGCGTCTGTCTGCCTTCGGCTCAGGTCATGATCTGGGGTTCCTGGGATCAAGTCCCACATTGGGCTCCCCATGGGGAGCCTGTTTCTCCCTCAGCCTGTGTCTCTGCCTCTCTCTCTGTGTCTCTCATGAATAAATAAAATATTTTACAAAAAAATTTAATTCCAAATAAATAGTTAATTCCTTTATTCATTTAAAATGAGAAGCAGTTTACAAATTATCAAGTCTTAGAATTTATCAAGAAAATATATACTGTGTAGACCAAAGGACATTTTTCCTTTTTTAAAGATTTTATTTAGGGCAGCCCAGGTGGCTCAGCAGTTTAGCACTGCCTTTGGCCCAGGGTATGGTCTTGGAGATCGATCGATCCCTGGTCTCAACGGGGATCGAGTCCCACGTTGGGCTTGCTGCATGGAGCCTGCTTCTCCCTCTGCCTGTGTCTGTGCCTCTCTTTCTCTCTCTGTCTCTTATGAATAAATAAATAAAATTAAAAATGAGAGACACACACAGAGAGAGGCAGAGATAAAGGCAGAGAGAGAGACGCAGGCTCTATGCAGGGAGCTCCATGCAGGACTCGATCCCAGGAACCCGGGATCACGCCCTGAACCGAAGGCAGATGCTCAAGCGCTGAGCCACCCAGGCATCCCAGACCAAAGGTCATGTATACGTGGTTTTCAAAGCTGGTGAAATAAACAAGAGCATGTTGACTCTTATTTACTTGGTAGCACTGCCCCACTGCCAGAGGAAATAAAGTAGTTTTGCCACTTATTAAGGGGGAAAATATTGAAAGTACCAATTCACGGGGGAAAAAAGTACCCGGTAAGATGCCTTGGGGATGCTATTTACTAGGCCCCTGGAGGCCCTCAATAATGTTTTCAACATAATACTCCCACTCATTTTTAAAAATTTCTTCCATTTTCCATGTCTCTAGAAGATGTCACATAATTACATTTGATGGCAGGCTTGCTTTATAATCCTAAACTATTGCTTCTTTGTCAGATTCTGATTTTCCACTCAATCATATAACCTTTTTCTTCCAGGGACTCTTCTGTTTTCCTTCCTAGGAGAAAGGGCTGCTCTCCTTTCTAAAATGCTCATTCATGTCTCTATCTGTGCCACAAAGTGGTAAGGCTACAGAGCAAATTCAAGGAATAAATTTCCTTGGACATTAAGCAACACAATTTACTTGTACTGAGCGAAGGGCCATCAAATTGCCTCTGGTAAAATTACTTGTCATGTTTGTAATCCATGAGACACTGGGCATTGGGACAACAGGGTTTTTGAACCCTAGTGAAGAATCAAACTGAAATGTTGAAGTCTTATCTCAGAATTACTCCAGTGATATGCAAACGAGAGTACTTGCCTTTAATTGCACAAGAAGGAAAAGAAAAGAAATCCCAGAAAAAGAACATGATCTATTTCTGAACACAAAAGAAAATTTCAAATTTCAAATTTTAGTGAGAAAAACCACAAGTACAAAGAAAATGTCACTGTAAACGTACCACCTGGTTAAATGGCAAATATGGTCCTTGCTGATTTGGACTTCAAATGGCAAGTGGCACAATAATAGCTCTCCCACCGTGAAGTGGAACCAGGAAGAAAGTAGCATGAACTGAGCTCCTACATGTGCCAGGAAGAGGGTGGGAAACACGATGTCAATGACTGCAGGAACTAACACCTACTGAGGACCTGCCTCATGCCAGGCATGCATTTGGAGCTCTCCTGAACCTAGTTCTTTCCACCATCTCATGGCTTTGCTATATCAGCAGGCCCATTGCAGAGGGAAAGAAACTGAGGCTCATAGAACTTCAGGCACTTGCCCCAAGTCTCATCTGTTATTGGCAGAACCAGAATTTAAGCTCAGACCTTCTGGGTGCCCTACAGTTGGGGAAGGGGCACTGGTTGGCATCTCCATGGGAACAATCTGATTCTCCACAGAGAAGGGAAGGGAATGGAAAGGGAAGAGGAAATGAGCATGGAGCACAAAGAAAGCCCAGACAGCAGCCAGAGAGGCTCTTCTCAGAGAGGCTCATCCCAGAGCATGAAGGCCTCCCGGGCTTCAAACACACCAGATGTGTGGATGCTTCAAAGGGCCAAATCCAGGGACACTGTTGACTCCTGAATGAGTAATTCTAATGACCAAGGGATGTTTCCTCTATGATATGGTTCCATTCATCACCTCTGTCTCTCCAAATGAGAAATAAAGACACTCACCCATAATTTGATAATCATTCTAGGGGGGATACTCATTATTCACAACTAAAAGGCCAAAACAGTTCATTCAAAAACTGCTAAAGAAAAAAATTACTGCTAAAGAAAGGTGAGCATTTCCAGAACAGGATAGTTCAAGAATTAGACAAAGAGGTTAGTCTTTTTTTCCAGTACTTTGAATGTATCATGCCATTCTCTTCTGGACTGCAAAATTTCTGCTGAAAAACCAGCTTATAGTCTTATGGGGTTTCCCTTGTAGGTAACCATTTTCTATTGTCTTGTTGTTGCTTTTAAAATTCTCTTAATCACTACTTTTAGCCATTTTAATTATTACATCTCTTGGTGTAGAACTCCTTGGGTTGATTTTGTTGAGGACTCTCTTTCTGCTTCCTGGGCCCATTTCTTTCACCAGATTGGGGAAGTTTTCAGTCATTGTTTCATCAAACAATTCTCTTCTCCGTTCCCTATAATGTGAACATTGTTATGTTTGATAATGCTGTTGACTTCCTCTAACCTATCCTCATTTTTTGTTCTTTTATCTTTTTTTCCTGTTCCATTTGGTTGCTTTCAATTATTCTTCCAGCTCACTTCCTCTACTTATTCCCTCTAGTATATTTTTAATTTCAGTTATTGACTTCTTAACCTCTAATTGGTTCTTTGGTATATTTTCTATCACTTTGCTGAAGGTCTCAATGAGATCCTCCACTCTTTTCTCAAGCCCAGTGAGTGTCTGTGTGATCATTACTTTGAATTCTCTATCAGGCATATTGCTTATCTCTGATTTGTCTAGCTCTGTTGCTGTGATTTTGTCCTGTTCCTTCATCTGTTCCCTCATTTTGTCTAACTCTCTGTGTTGGGAAAGTCAGCAAAAGCCAAAGAGGTTAATTTTAAATAGATTTCAGATGTAAAGTGTCCCCCTGCAGTTTCTCAGGATAAATATTTGATGTTTTTCTGAGCCATCATCATCTCATAGTAGCAAGATAAAGGTCCTGGTAAGAGCAGGTGCTTTCCTGAGCATCCCTGAGGATGTATGTGTGTGTGTGTGTGTGTGTGTGTGTGTGTGTGTGTTTTAATCAGGGTTAAGAGATCAAAGCAAAGCCCAAATCTAAAGGCTGAAATGAATTTCTAACTATCACCAGAAATGCAATCCAACTCCCTTTTTTGGTGTTTCAATAAGTGGTGGCAAAAAGAGCAGGTTGGTTGGTTAAGTATTCTAAGTGATAGGTCAAGAGTTTACAGGTTGGCCAGCCCAGCCTGGATGTGAACCCCAATAAGCAGTGATCTTCCCTTCCCTGAGGGATTGCCACCTCCCTGTCATTGCTCCTGTTCTGTGTAGGGGCTTCATCATTAGGGGACCTCACTTCTTATAAAACTCCATGGACCAATGGGAAGACAAAGCTCCTTTCAAGCTAGGAAAATTGGGGGAACTATTGGTAGTTTTGGTGGCAACTTTTATTCCCAAGTCAAAATCACCTTGAGGATATTGCCTCAATTATTTTTGTAACCAATGCTTAGAACTGTTCTGTCAAGAAATGCCTTAAATGTCAAGAGAGGCTACCTCAGCGATCACAGCCTCAATTCACCCTTGCCCACTACTTGTTCCGCTGTGCCCACATGTGCTTTCAGGGTCTGAGCCAGCCTGGCCAAGTTTGTGATTGACTATCAACTGGAAACAACCACATTATTCCCAAGAGCAAGACTCTGGACTCATGGGATGCACTGGAAAACCTCTCCACAGGTAGGCTAATGCCAACTTAGTCTCTGAAACACGTGTGAGTTTAGTCCTTGCTCAGATCTGGAAAGCTAAGAACATACCTCCAATTTTGACTGTGAAATCTTCGGCCACCATGCAGTTCCTGGCAGCAAGGTCTCTGTGGACGAACTTGTTGGCGTTGAGGTATGCCATGCCATCAGCAATCTCCCCAGCCATCTGGATCATCTTGCTTAGGCTTGGAGGTGCGAGGACTGGATTATTCTGTTGTATAGGAAAAATATAACATGAGAATTTAGGAGTTTTTCCCACCCTACATTCTTTTAGGATATGCAGATCCATCTTCGTTCAATCTGAGCACCACAGGTCATTCTGCTAAGAAACAGGACTTGCTGAAAAGGAACATATTATTATGGAGACCATAGCATCTGCTTCGTGGTAAAGTCATGCGCTTGCTCACTGACCACATCACACAAAGCTGCAAGGAGAAACACCAATTAGCACAACTTGGGACCAGCATTTTCTATTTTGGGTAGGGCAAGAAATTATTTAAAGTGGCACTAACAATTTTTGATATTAAAGAATTCTTAGTTACTCAAATTTTTATTAGTTCATGCATTTCTTTTATTTCTATAATCAAAGTACAGGTAAAAGGAGGGAGAAAATACTACAAAAGCTATGTGGGAATAAGCAAATATGTTTCCCAAATGGACACTGTAGGCTTTATATCTCATATAAGCATTATTATAAATTATTTGATGTTTTTCTTTCTCTTCAACTTCCTTCTAAAGTACAAAAATATCAAGGTTAATGTTTTCACCTTACAGCGTGGCATTCCTTGGGTTATTATTTTTCTGTGAGCACCAAGGAAAACAGACACTTGCCAATTAAAGTCCAGGTGAAGGGGATCCCTGGGTGGCGCAGCGGTTTGGCGCCTGCCTTTGGCCCAGGGCGCGATCCTGGAGACCCGGGATCGAATCCCACGTCGGGCTCCTGGTGCATGGAGCCTGCTTCTCCCTCTGCCTGTGTCACTGCCCCTCTCTCTCTCTCTCTGTGACTATCATAAATAAATAGTTTTTTAAAAAATAAATAAATAAAGTCCAGGTGAAGCTTATTCTGGAGGGGGCTGAATGTAAACTAGTGACTAGTAACATGGATAAGCATTTTTTTGCAGAGAAGGGCAACATACTGGCTTTAGAATTAAAGAGAAATACCTCCAAATAATAATAAATCTATTTGGAAAAACGTTTATATAAAACATGTGCCCAAATCTCTCCATCCTAAAAAAAAAAAAAAACCAAAGTCAATCAGCTTGCTACAGTTGAGATGCTAACTACCTTTTACTTGCATTAGCACAATTGATTTTAACTCTGGTTCCCTGACTACGAAGTATCTGTCACAACACGGCAAAGCCATGTTGCTCTGATAGGTCCCACATGCCACCTTCCCAGCTCAAATCCTGTGGACCATGGGCAGAGCATCCCTGGGTGGGGTCACTGCTGGGACGATGAGCTGGGATCACGCATGCAAAGTGCCTGCTAGCACCCGGCCAGGGTCTGTGTTCAGTGGAGGGTGGCTTTGCCCAGTGATGTGCTAGTTTCTGTTGAAAGCTGGCTTCTAGAAACAAGGTAACAGCCCTCCAAGTATTTCCTGGTTAGTTCCCTACACTTGATATACATGTACATTCTGAAAAGACTATCAACACTACCTCTGGTGATTTAAAATACTTACCACTGAGTTTTCTGGGGAAGTGATATGAAGTCCCCAAGGGTAAGCCCCAAACCACTACTATCTTTTACACAGGAGGTTTGTACAATTTTTTTCCCTCTGGACCCACCATTGCCTTTTAACCTTTTTGGGGCTCTAGATATGCATGGAATGCAAGGAAATCTGCAGGTGAAATGTTAAGTTTACACTCATGATACTTAAGCTGTGGAGTATTAAGTATATGTGTTTACTAGAAGTAGTCATTCATAATTAATATGAAAAACAGAATCAATAAAAGGAACCAAGTTATAAGTATCGGAAGAGAGGGCTGACATTTTGTCGGTTCATGGTGCTACAGTGCAGTTCTTTCAGACATTTTAGAGAGCGGAAATCTTTAATTTGCCTAGAGCTACTGAAGACATGTATACACAAACACCCACATTTAGCAAAGTAAATGAGCAAATCTTCACTTGGGGAGAAGATGCCAAGTAGAATATAATGAATCTGCAGGACAAGCATGTGTATTTTTATACTTGACATGAGTTAGAAAGAACAAGTTTAAATTTGACAAATCTAAGAGTGAATTTTAGATCTGAAAAGGACTTGGGTAATTATCTTGTCCAACCCGCTTATTTTACACGTGAGGAAACTGAGGTGCAGAGGCCCATAGCGGCTGCTGGAGGACTACAGAAAGCCAGCAGCGAGAGCCAGGACTCAGATGACGTGTTGCAGATGTTTATTCTGTGCCTGATGTCGGGGATGCAGAGAGTGAGTGTTTCATACTTTTCAGACGTGCCTTGAATGAATCTGATATGAAATATGCTGCCACATATCTAGCCACCCATCTGATGAAGCGTTTCTCCTTTGTACTGGCTTGTGTGTTACAAAAGTGAGCCCGGGAAAAGGTATTAAGATCCAGGGGAGCTGGGGACCCATGCTGGTAGAGCCTACCAAGGGTGGGTGTATTGTAAATCACCCTGCTCTTGGGGCCCTGGGCCATATGGCCACACTTGGCGTCATGACCCTCACAGAACCACAAGCATCATCTGCTGTGAATAAAGGAAGCCACATGTGAACAGGTGCTTGGAATTCAAATTAAGGAACTACTACTTGGGGGATAATTAAGTTTCAGATTAAAAGAAAAAAGATTAAACAGAGAAAGGCTGTAGAAATTCAAGAGGGGTAGAGAAAGGGTGAAAGTGAGGACTTTAGACCCACCGAGGAGGCCCAGTGAGAGGCAGATGTTGCTGGGATTGTTTATTTACCAGTTTATCCTCAGAATCCCCTCACTTACAAGTCATGCTGCCATATGCTAAAAAGCTGGCTGGTGGGTTCATGCTATAGAAGGGGAGATACCACGGTGACTAATGGAAAATCACATAGGACTTCAGCAGCTTTAGAATTTGAAGTTCATAAAGCAAACTGATCTTTTTCACAAGATGAATCAGGGACGGCAGCTGAGGCGATTATCATTCTGCCTTGGGATTGAGCCTGATATGTGGATGCAGAGTTTGAGAAACAGACCTTCCCAGTCTCAGAGGCATAGACTGTTGACAAGCATAGGGGAAGGTGTGTGTGTGTGTGTGTGTGTGTGTGTGTGTGTGTGTGTGTGTGTGTGTGTGTGTGTGTGTGTGTGTGTGTGTGTGTGTGTGTGTGTGTGTGTGTAGGGGGCTTGTGAATGAATGGATGTCTTGCGCACAGAGCTGGGTGGGAAAACACCCCAGCACAAGAATCATGTCAATCTAACATTGAACTTTGATAAGCATTTATTCAAAGGCTTCCTGCCACAAACACTGACCCCTGACCTGGGGCTGTACTCGGGATGAAAAGCTGAACACGATGGGGTGGAAAGGCAGTCCACCGAGGGAACCAAAGAGGAGAAAGTCCGTGCTGGAAGAGAAGTCAGCAGAGGAGGAGATAGTTCCTACTGGCCAGGTAGGGGCAGGAAAGGCTTCAGGGAGGAAACAGCTCTGACAAGGGGTCCACAGGTGGAAATCTGGTAGTGTTGGCAGAGGACAGAATGCAGGGGGGGGGTGTGTGGTTGGAGCACAGAGGGGTCAGGGAAAGAGGTGTTTGAGGAATGGCAAGTGCCTCCTACAAAAGCTAAAGGTCTCCCTCTAGTCAGGGAAATCTTTCACATAAAGGACCTACAACCAAGCGAGCAGCAAGACACATTTAATGCTGAAAGTAAGTGGATTTAAAAACACTGTATCTTCTGGAGGAAGGCTCCAAAGAAGAAAAAAACAAATAACGCACAAAGTCAGTTAAAATAAAAACTGACCTCTATTTCTGGCCTCAGAGACCTGAGATAACTTTTGAGATCCCCTCGTGTCATCAGTTCCATGATGACCAGCGTCGGCTGGCCCTGGGACACCACACCCAGCAACCGCACCTGGGAGGAATGGCAAAGAGAAGGACTCAGAGGGTGAGGTTGCCCACAGCTGTCCCCACCCATGCTGCTCGGACTATTGGGTGCTGGGACATGCAGAGCCCAGATGAGCAAGTCACAGGGGCCTCCACTGGCTGGTGTCTGCATCCCATCCAGAACCTTCCCAGGCACAGATGTGTAAGGGCAACAGTGAGGTGATGGGGAACTCTGGAAGGCAGGGAGGAAGACACCAAACCCCCCAAGTGAAGCCACAGACACCCTGTGCGGGGGCTCCAGTGAAGGGTTCTCCCTGTGTCAGGTTCTGGCTCCTCAGTGCTTTCTCTTACCACATGGTGACAATTGAACTCCTTCATCACTGAAGCCTCATTGAGAAATTCGATCCTTTCACGCATGCTGGCAGCCTCGTTCACTGTTTTAATGGCCACCCTTGTTTCAGGCTCATCTTTAACCACACCCTTGGCAACTCCTTCATATACCATTCCAAACGAGCCCTGGCCCAGCTCTCGGCTCATGGTGATCTTCTCTCGAGCAACCTCCCACTCATCAGGTACATACACTAGAGAAGAAGAAACCAGAGCTGAGACAAGAAACGCAAGGAGACCCTGGGCGGAACATGCTTTGGGCAGGGGAGGGAAAGCAAAGAACACAAGATGCCACTTCTTCTTAAAACCCACAGAGAACATCAGGAAACAATGACACAGCTTGTTCTGAAAGTTCTGTAAGACAGCTATATGATCAAACACTGGCATTTCAAGTCTTCAAGGATTCTGTGATAATTTTAGGATACTAATACCATATAAGAACCAGGAGGGACACCTGGGTAGCTCAGTGGTTGAGCATCTGCTCAGGTAGTATTCCTGGGGTCCTAGGATCGAGTCCCATATCAGGCTTCCTGCAGGGAACCTGCTTCTGCTTCTCCCTCTGCCTATGTCTCTGCCTCTCATGAATAAATAAATAAAATCTTAAAAAAAAAACCCACCAAGGAGTCCAATTTGAGATGTGCTAAGTATAGAATTCACAACTGGTTTCAAAGACTTAGGGGCACCCTGCTGGCTCAGTCGGAGGAGTGTGTGACTCTTGATCTCAGAGTCATTGAGTTTGAGCCTCAAGTTGGGTATAGAGATTACTTAAATCAATAAAACTTTAAAAAATAAAAATAAAAAAAAAACTACAAAGACTTGGCACAAAAAAAATCATGTAAGTATTTAAATAGTTTTTAAACTGATTTACATATTAAAGTTGATAATACTTTGCATATATTGGGTTAAATAAAGCATATCATTAATACTTATTTCACTTGCTTCTTTTATACTTTTTAAAAATCTAGCCACTAGAAAAACTTGAGGTTATATATATGGGGCTGGCATTGTATTTCCATTGGTAGCTCTGTTCTAGTCTAGACAAGTGTCTCAGGCCTCACCAAAGACCCTGGGGAGTCTAAAGGGGTCCAGAAGCAAGGAATATTCCATGGTGAGCGGGTTGGAGGGGCAGCTGATGAGCAGAGGGGTCTCCCCAGGGCTCAGGGACCTCCCACAGCTGGGATGAGGGGCTAGCAGGTGGGACATGTCCAGACTCTCCGTCGATCTGGTTTAAGGAATTAAATACGTAATTTCAGGCAGGAAGGAGAGATAAAGAGAAGGGAGAAGGGAGGTAAGAAAGAAAACAGAGGATCCATCCCACAACTTGGATGGGCAGAATTAAAACTAAAGACAAACAAACGAACCCAACCTATTTCATAAGCTCCATAAGAATTTTCAATTATAATGACATTCTTTTAATGTTGTGTGCTTACATCCCAGCCTGAGAGCGGAATCCCCAGCAGCCTCCCTGACTATTATGAAGGAGGTAGTCCTGCAGAAATGCAAGACTGGGAAGCGTGGATGGTATCTGTGTTTGCTTTCACACTTCTGGACATTAACCTTGTGCCTATGGTATGTGAGACAAACAGGGCTGACAACTCTATTCCAACATCCCCAGGTCCCATGCATTTAACCTTTAAATGGCGTCTTAAAGGAAAGATGTATATAAGCTAGGCCTAGGAGATACCACCAACTTACACCTCTGAGAGGTGTCCAATATGGCCTACATTAATCAATCTAGAATTTTCTCATACACATTTTTGGATTTTATTGCACATGTGTTCTGGAATTTCATAAATGGAAGTCTACCCTCTATGTGGTTTAGATGCCATATAGCCCCTAAGAAGTGGCCAATGTTCGCTTAGATGAGTAAGTATGCAAGACGAGCTGATAGATAAGACTCTCCACAACACCACCCCTCAGAAAGTATAACAAACATTGCTTATGTCCATTTATATCTGAAAATCCAGGCTTGCTTTTAATGAGAATTAACTATGTAGCACACCATAAAACACGGGGTTAAAATGATTCACATTCCTTCCTTGAGAGGTCCCTGAAGTCAATACTTGCAATCCTTTTCTCTAAATTCAACCCAGCAGCTCTGACTTGAACCAGCAGTTCTAAGCCCTGCCAGCCAGCCAGCCGCAGGTTATGTGCACAATGTTATCAGCACTTCCCTATAGGGGATTTTCGGTGTACTCTGGAGAATGGTGACATGCAGATTAGCTTTTGGAGAAAGAAGTTTTTTGAAGCATTTGCGAACTGCAATGTCATTTGTCGCACCTTGAGGAAACTAGCTATAAGGTGCTTGTCAAAAAGGCCAAATGCTTTACGTTCAAATGAGGTGAGTGTTCCTACCTGTTGGCATGGGTGCCAAGGAGATTGGGTTTTGTTTATTTTTAAAGAAGAATCAAGGCATATTACAAAAGTAGTCTGAAAAGATATATAATTTGAATTCAAATCACCAGCAGAATCTGATATTATTGTGTTAATGCTCTTTCCAAACTTCCTGGACACTTCATAGTCAAAACTACAAAAGCCAGTCTCCTGTGCTTTATTTCAAAGCAGAGCAAATTCTCTGGAATAGTCTTCTTCCACCTTCACTGAGAGGGAGAATGGTCTTGCATTTCCCCCACAAATTACATTAAGTGTGTGATGACTCCTTACCTTGATTTTTTTTTAAAAAAAATCTATCATTTATACAAACAATGCATAAAAATCTTTTTGCCTTCTTTTCTATTTTATAAAGAAAAAGATCCTCCCTCCACAAGTAACTACTATTTTAGTTTGGTGTGTTTCCTTCCAGAATGTTCTCTATGCCTTACATACATACATACACTATATTTAGGAGTATAGAGGTATGTGTGTATGTGTATGTACATATAAATATACATATATATATGCCTATTAAAAATAAAAGTTTTTGACATCTTTATAGAATCAAGAATAATGTCATTATTCTGCACTAGATTCCTCCCCTTAAGGGAGGATCCTTTTGACTGGCTTTACTGTAAACAGAATTGAATTAGAAATTATTAAAGAAATCATAGTGAAACTTTATACATTTACATTGTCCTTTTAAAATGTCAGTTTTCTTATGTTTTCCATTTGATCAAGATAATCAGTTAAAAGAATCACAGATCTATTTTACATCTCCTATACATCTATATCTATTTTCACTTCACCTGAAGCCAAGAATACATCTACCCAATACCGTGTACTTATTTATTCACTTGACGAACCCAATCCAGCTCCTCCCTGGAAGGGTCAGCTTCCTTGCCTACCCCAAGGACCTCACCATCCTTTTCCACAGTGACTGCATCACGCTGTCGACAAGATGCCAGGGTCTGTATCACCCCCAACTTCTCAATTGCTTAGCTATGTGACCTGGGCAAGCTTCTCTGAACCTCCCTGCCTCACCTACACAGAGGCAGGCACAAGAAAAGCCATCTACAGGGATGCAGGGATCAAATGGGATGGCATTTGTAAAAGCTCCCAGCAAAGTGCCCAGTAATGGTGCTAGTATCACTGGATCCTGGGACCAATGCTCCACCCTGACTTAATTTGAAAGGTTTGGATTCAAGCCCACTGGGGAGAAGAGACAGCAGACAAGGAAAAAAGGAAATACCCACTGAGTAGAACCCAACTTCCAGGTCAGACCTTCTCAGTCACTTAACTACATGAGTTATTACCCAAAGGTATGTGAACAGGCCGTGAGGGTGTAAATTGTGTGATCCCAGGCAGGAGGAGGTGAACAGAAAAACTCCAAGATAGAAAAATGCAGGGAAGCACTAAGGGATCAAAGTCACAGTGATACGAAACTCAGCTGAAACAAGTTTAAGCGCACTATTTGGTCAGCTGTGGCATATCCTCTGACTAGATGTCAACAATTAAACAGCTTTTGTCATTCTAGCATAACATTTCAGGCAATTAAGTAAACTGATTACTGCACTGACCAGTCACCTCTGAAGCCTGTTTTTCTTTGGGGCTTTTCATACAGTCCCAAATTTTCAACATACTCAGTGAACCGCTAAAAACTTTGATTAAAAAAAAATGTGTTAGCAAAGATGGATTAGAGGCCAGAGTTACCTCAAAATAATGCAAACCTCTTCCCCCTAAATTAGCTACACTCCTGAAAGCTCCCGGATCTGGGACCTCCCTAGGCAGTGACCCTGGCTTAGCCTGCTTACCATCGGCAGCACTGAAGTATTCTGGGTTCACGGAAGCATACAGCACTCCATTCCCCAGCCTGCTGTTATTTCTGTCAAAAGGATAAAATTCAGGTTAAAAACCCCCATATCCACACGTCATCTTTGCTCTATCAGTTTTATTTGTCCTGTTTCACTAAGCATCCAGAGGAAGGGAGCGAGGGGACACATAATGCCTGCTGGCTCTCACCTACACTCCCCCATCAGGCCCAGAGTGAAGCCATTTGCTAACATGTCTTTGGGTTTCTTCGGTGGCCTTAGATTACAGCTTTTTAAGAAACATTTGTTTCTTCACTTCATCAGAAATTGAAAGGTTAGTGGACAGAAAATGCGGGACACTGTGTTTGGAAAAATCTTTGCACAAGCAGGGGTATCTGTGTGAGGGAGCAATCAGCAAGAGGATGAACTGTACTGGCCCCAAATACATTTTCTGTTGATGCTGAATCATTAGGAAATGCTCTCTTGGGTTACCTGGGTGGCTCAGTGGTTGAGCACCTGCCTTTAGGTCGATCATGATCCCAGGGTCCTGGAACTGAGTCCTACATCGGGCTCCCCATAGGGAGCCTGCTTCTCCCTCTGCCTGTGTCTATGCCTCTCTCTCTGTGTCTCTCATGAATAAATAAATAAAATCTTAAAAAAAAAAAAAGAAAGAAAATGTTCTCTTTTCCTGTGAGGCAATGTGATTGGAACATCAGGTCTCCCAATCCATAAAATATTTCTTCAAAATCTTTAAGACATTTCCCTGAACTTGGGTCCACATTATTAGACCACACAACCACAAAAAGTTTCTGAGCTTTTTCATGTAGTCACTCACCTTCTCCTGTGGAAGACGTACAGCATTATAACCAACCCTCCCACTATCAATAGCACAGCAACGGGCAGAGCAATGATCAGATGGATGAAGTTTTCATACGTTACTGCAGAAATAAGGGAAATGATAAAATATCACTAGGTGAACAAGCTGGTCATTTTTTGTTTTGTTTTTTAGCAGGAAGTATGAAAAAAAAATCTCTGGAAATTCCTTTACTGCCCTATCACAAACTGGGAATTCTGAAGGCAAACAGTATTGGATATAACCGCAAAAAAGTCCGAGTTATTTGAAAGAAAGAAAAAGATAAAATAAGTGCACACTAAAGAGTATACTCATTTTTAAAGTTCTTTGTATCCTGAAATAATAGATCAAATGGTAGCCTTGAGTAAAAAAGATGTTTGTATGCAATTTAATAACTACTAATAGATATACATATACATATGAAAAATATATATGAAAATAAAATGAATAGATTCTTACATATAGACAGCTCAAGCTGTACTGACCCTTGTACTTAGATCATAAATATATTATTTAATCTGCTTAGTATGAAATTGTGTCTTAGTAAGCTGTACCAACCTTCACCCATCTTTTTTTCTATAAATTTGTTTTTTATTGGTGTTCAATTTGCCAACATATAGAATAACACCCAGTGCTCATCCCATCAAGTGATCCATCTTAATATAGTTCCATAGACACTTTAAAAAACCCTAACTGGATGGCACCCCTTGCCAAAGTTGCTCTGAATTCTCCCCAAACATTAGGGTCTAGTTACAAGCCTGACCGCAGCACCTGCTCATCGCCATCACCAGCACTTATAGGACAGGTACCAGGCTGGACATGGGGGATGCTGTGGCATGCCCCTGAAGATTCCGCTGGATGTGGGAAGTCAGTGCATTTGCAGGTGGTTCAACAACCAAAAAGGTAGACTTCACATGTTGCAAGGATGCAGAGAGGAAGGGAGTGGAGAGAAGCAAGTCAGGGGAAGCCTTCCAACTGCAGAGGAACAGTTGGAAATGACACTGGAGGGAAGTCAGGTTGGGTCCCATGGGGTCTGTTCAAGCCAAGCAGTTTGAATCTCATTCTGTGGATTAAAGGGAGCCAGTGTGAGCTCTCAGGCCTGCACTAAACTGATCAGATTCATGTATGGTGGGATGGCTGTGTCTGAGGACAGCCTGCAGGGGGCTGGTGGTATGGAGGAGGCATGGCTACATCTTGGAGGGTGCCAGGGGGCAGGAGGGGACCTGGCTGTGTTCTGTATTATCCAGCCCAGGCCTCAAGAAGAGACCACAGCTCCTTTGCTACACATGAAGAAGACTCATAGAGATGAACTGTCCTCCCCAGGGTCACGCAGGCAGCTGGTAAGCCATGGTCCCAGGACTATTCCTGCCCCCACAGCTCAGACCTGTTCCCCAAAGCAAGCATCCTGGAGGCTGGAGCTGAAGCAGTGGTGAGGCAGCAGGGGCTGGATTTAGTGACACAGAATCAATGGGCCTGGGGTTTGAATGAAAGATGGTGGCTGGAGAGAAAGAAAAGGTGGGGGGGGGGGGGCGGTTGTAAGGTTCTGTGTGTGGATTATGGCACCACTGAGTGACTCTGGGAGCAAAGGACAGAAAGACACTATGAGGACGCCAACTGTGGTTTCAGTTCTGAGCACAAGAGTGTGAGGTCCTCATGGGACACCCAAGTAAGAGATGTCTACGTAGAAGTGATGAAACTCACTGGGGACCCAGTGACACCTATTGTAACACACATCAGTGATTATTTTGCCACTAAAAATCATTGTCATTGTTATTACTCTTTATGGATTAGTAAAGCTATTTTAATTTTTAAAATTAAGGACATTTTCATCAGATCCCTCTCAACACGGATGCATCTCCTGCCTTTGCTAATTCTTGAAAACACTCTCAAGTTATCACTGCCTTTGGGAAGCCAGCCAAGTTTTAGTTCTTCTTCCCAAAGACTACTTTTTGTATTTGCATCACTTAGCCTACTGGTCAGGTTGTACCATGTTCTGTCTGAGTTTCACATTTCAGCGGGGACATGGAGAAACTGGAACACAGCCAGAGAAGAGCAAAATGATTAAATGGCTAGAAAATTGGTCTCTGCGACTGGGCACAAAGAAAAGGCCAAAGGACTGGAGATTATTTAGTCTGGAGAAGAAAAGTCTGAAGAGTCGTTTAATAGCATTCAAGCACATGAAGGGTTCCTGAAAGGACAGCAGTTGCCAGAAAGCTTGCAAAGCTTCCATCTCCTCTGAGGATTAAGCAGGAGGAAAAGAGACGATGCTGTGGCAAGAGCGTCTTGTCTGACATAAGGACAAACCTCCCAACAGCAAAGCAGGCACACAGATTTCATTTTCTTGCAGTATGTACCAACTTCTGCTGGAAAGAGTCTACCAGAGGGGCTCTCAGGTTTCCCTGTGGCATCCCAGCACTCCCAGGGTTAAAGACAGGGTAGCAGTGGTTGGGGGGGGGGGGGGGGGAACATGCCCTGTCTGAAGAGAAGCCAAGGCTGCTATTTTAAAGACTGCAGCCTTGACACTACACTACTAACCTAGGCTCTGGTCCTAAGAGTTGGATGCAGAGAGGAGAGAAGGAAAAGGCCAGCCACTGCTCTGGAGAGGGTTCTAGGCATTACTGTGAAGGTTCTAGCACTGGACTGGTTGGCATAGGCTCCTGGTAAGAACAGGTTAGTGGACCATGGAGAATTCAGACTATTTCAGAATTATCTGCCTAAGCTATCTATTTGCCCTTAAATTCAGGCCCAGTGCCAGGCTCATAAAATGCTACCTCCAGGTCTGTAATTCTATTCACACCATCCTTCCTTTGGTATCTGTACTCTTAGGATTTTCAAATACCTGTCTTTGACTGTTAGGCACTGACCAGGTAGACCACTAGATAGGCTGAATCCTGAATTTTAAAAACTCAGACCTCAGGTCAGGACAGCACTGATGTGGACACCAGGAGGGACCAGGGATGTGGGGACTACCCACTGGACCCACAATTAGCATCAGTAAGCAAGGTGGGCTGCTCTTTCACGTGGGGCAGTAAGGAACAATGTTATGCCAAATTTGATCCCATTATCCAAACCTGAAATCATCTGAAAAACTGGGTTTCTAATAAGAAATAGAAACTCAATATGGAAATAATAAGGAATATTTATGTCACCAAATAAAATACTCTACTTTCTTGGCCAAGCCAGCACTGGGCTCTTGGTGTACTCATACATTTCATAAAACTCAGTTTCCAAATCTGAAATCCTTGCTGAGTATGGCCTTCTAAGAATTTTGTCTTGTCAACAGTTTGAGCATGAAATCACAACATGGCCCAATCTCTGTGTACTTTCAATGCATGTTGGTACTTTAAAAAGCGCATCTGTATTTTACCAACAGACAGTAAAGGGGACATCTCAGTCTGAGATGCTGTCACAAGGACTCCTGCCCTGGAACAGGCTGGGCCAGATGGCTCCCAGGTTTCTGTCACTCCTTAAGATTCTAAGCCCTAAATCTGAGCCCGGACTAGCAGCTAATTGGACAAGAGCTGGAATGGTCAATTCAGTACTTTGTAAAATGCTTCAGACATAAAACAAGTTGCAAGCAAAGGCCTCTTGCTGACTGCTTCAAAAGGGGCTCAGATCCTCTCCCTGCCCACCAAATGAGGTAGGAACTCCATGAAGCCATTCCCTTGCTTGAGCTCCCAAATGAGGTGCTGGCTGAAGTGTGACCCTTCTGAAATTTGGCCAACTTTGGTTCCAATGGAAAATCAGAAAGTCAGAGAGAGCCCCGACAGCCCAGGCTTTCCCAATCCCAGCCCGACCTGCTTTCGGGTTTTCCAACTACTCCTTGTCCATGCCTTACTTTTGGCTGGGACATAGAAGAACACAGGATCCGTCCACGACCCATTCCCAGAGAGAGAAGTGGCCTGGATCCGGGCTGTATAGTTCCCCGGGTTGAGCCGGTTAAGCTTGGCACCTCCATACTTCCTGTACTCCTGTCTGGATACACATTCCCGCTGATCCTGGGGGAAATAAAACATAAGTGCCAACTTTCCACAAGCATGTGAGAAATGGGTGCCTCCTGCCACCCAATCTCTCATGTCCCACCTAACAGTGATCCCGATTTGCAATAACAGGGAAGAAACCAACTGTTGAATGGCAATCTTCCAGTAACTGTAAACATAACCAAGTTCTAACCAAATATATATATTTGGTAATCAAAAAGAGTTCCAGCAAGATGAAAAGTTCTTAAGACCAATCTAGCTCATGCTGAAAGATCATTTTATGTAACAAAATAGTTTCTGAAGGGTGAGAACAAGCCCCTCTCCTCACATACTGAGTATTTTCCTTAGAGCTGGTAGAATGATGTAACTCCTCACTGACTTACCTCCTCATTTTAAGTTAAGTTCTCAGCTAACCAGGAGGTGGTCTGTACTGTGCTGTGGCATATGCTCTCAATTATAATGGCAACACAGCCAGGTGGGGACCACTGCCCCAGTCTTACCTCGATTTGGGATCCATATTTTATTTCATACATTAGAATCAATCCATTGGGATTCTCAGGTTCTGGCCACTTTAAAAAGATGGAGTTTTCAGGCCTTGACTCCCAGGTCACTGGCCCAGGAATGTCATCTGCTCCTTCTGTGCAACAATTTAAACAAGTGATAAAGTGAGATTCAGGTTCCTTGGGGTGAGCTAACCTGAGCATTATCTCTGTGCATGAGGGGCCCAGGGCGGTCACCACATACACTCCACAAAAGCCAACTGCTCACACATAGCACGGGGGTTTAGCGTATGAGCAATCTAACGACCCAGAAGTCTCAAGATGCCACAATACCTTCCTTCCCCTTGGACCTTACCCAACACCTCCCAACCCCCCGCCATCAAAAAAGCCTGCTATAGAGTACAATAGGAAAATCCTGGCAGCCTGAGTCACTTATTTCTGGTATTTGGCTTCTACCACTTGAGAAAGGAAATTATGTGATGCCATTGAACACAAGCAGCATCGAAAAGGTGCCTTGTAAGTACAGGTGGTGGTGGCAAGCTTCCAGGCCATGACACGGACCCTTCCAGGTCTGCATCTGCATGAGGCAGACATAGCTTTGATGGAGGCCTGAGGGACGGCCCCCAAGCCAGGCCTGTGAGGAAGCCTCTGGGAAGCTGGTGCTGAGAGCCAGCCAGTGGCCACTGTCAACCCTTCCCCTCCAGCAGATGCTAGCTGAGGCTGGGTGCTTTGCTCTCTTGCTTCTGCTTAAAGCAGTAAGCCAAGTGGTGAGCAAGAGTCACTGCAAGTTATAGCTGGGGAAAGCTTTGGTCAACGAGCTAGCTTCTGTCTCTCCCAGATGAGTTGGGAAACTCAGGCAAGGGAAGTTGACAGCTGCCTTGAGACATGCATGTGCAACAGCCAGAATTGTGCCCTGGAGGCCTCCCTTCTAGGCTCTTCTTCTGGACTCCTTCTACTTCCTGCTGCCTCAGGCAGGAAAGAGAATGGGCAGTTGGCCCATCCCTGAAGATGGATGGCAGCGTGAACAACTTCCAAGATGGATGGCAGCTTCTAACTTCCAAGGGGAAGGTGAAGACCCAAGAGGCAGCACCAAAGGCAACACAAGCAGTTGACCTTGAGGAGTGAAGGTACCACTCTGAGTCAAGGCAGCTAATGGATTCCACAGAACCCAAGGACTCAGGAGGGACCAGGCAAATTTACATGTGCACAAATGGGGAACAGGGCCGTGGGAATGTACAATGACACCAAGTAGGAGGAGAGTTAACCTAGAAGGGCGCTCCCTCCCTGCTCTTATAGTACTCTGTGCAGAGACTAGGTTAGAAATGATGTCATTATGAGTGGACTCCATTCCCTGGGCTGTTGGTCTACCATGCTGCCTAGAGATGACCACTTGTTCTTTAGTAAGCACAACAGAGACTAAGGGTCATCGTCCTGGAGGACAGACCCTGCGTCCATAAAACACAAGCTTCTCCACAGGGCTGTGAGCAAGTCAGGAGTGGGGTTTGCTGGATCACACCCTACCTGCAGGCATGGTTCTTGCAAAAACAAAGTTGGAGGCACTGCAGCCCAGCTTCTCAGCCTCATGATTGCAGCTGTGGATGTCAATGCGGTACAGGGTAAAAGGCCGGAGGTTAGAGATTACAGTTCTCTCCTTGTTATCCACTCTGCTCTCAAAGAAAGGGTATTCTGTCTCGAGCTCTTCTGGGTCTGTGATATTATAGGTGTCCACCACCGTGGTGTTCCTGCTTCGGCTGGACATGGTGGTGTTGGTGACTTGTGTAACATCTCTACGTTTCCTTTCAGGTCTGCAAGGAAGAGAGAAACTTGGCTTGTAAGTGCCTCTACCTCTTTTGTCCCTTCTATGACTTGGGTTAGAGTAACGGAAAGGAAAGAAAAATCTGAACTTTGGATGAAAGGAGCTATTCAGTCCCTCTGGATAAGAACCAACACATTATATGGGGATTTCCTTCTTCATTATTTATATTCCTTTCTCTACCCTGCAAACCTCAGAATCAGCACACAAGCTGCCCCCTGGCTCCCAGAGAGGTTCCTTGATTGTATCAAGAGGCAAACAAATGCTTCAGTCACCCCTGACCCTGCAGCAGCTTGGCCCTTTCATCAGAATGTCCATGCTATGTAGTCCACTGGCCTCATAGCTAAGCATTGAAGATGACCAACCTGCTGGTCACACTAAAATTTATTAATGGGTGAGGTGAGAGGCGAGGCATGTGGTAGAGGCAGGGTGGGTGGTTCAAAGGCCTGGGGTTGGTGGTTTCTCTGACCCCCTTTGAGGAAAGAAATATACCGGGCAGAGAGCACTTGCCTGGACCCCCAGACCCTTCCCTCTGGGGCTCCCACTGGCCCCCTCTTCCTCTGAGACCCTAGTGTCTGTATTTCTCACACTCCTGGAGGTCTCTCCAGCCTGACTTTGCCTCCCACTCAGCAGTGACCTCCTGTGTCCTCTCCAAGGCCCTGCTATTGACTGAGATGGAGTCACTGTCATGGACTTGACTAGGGCTTTCGATAATAGCCACAAAAGCAATAGGACAGCAAAAGAGAAAAGAGAATGTCTGTGCCCAAAAGGGAAGATGATGCGGTCCATGAAGCTGGAGGGGGTGACCCTTCCTTCCAAGAGCTGCTATTGTGGGATGTGGGGATAAAAGGGCTCTGGGTTCCCCCTGAGGAACCTTAAAAACAAGCCCCTAGCATTTACAGGAACCAACAGCAACAGAGGAGGAGGGTAAGCACCCAGATGACAAACAGCCAGCCTTGGGCCGGCCACCAGCAGCAGTGAGAACCGAGGTACTGCCCATTCCACACTGAGCCTGTCAGTGGGCATCACTTATCCTGTGCACAGGCAAAGGGTAGAAAGGAAGCAGAAAAAAGTTCATCTGGAAAAGAAAACTGAAATCTCATGGCAAGAAGAAAGATTAAAAAAAAAAATGGGAATGCTCATCAGTTCTTGCTTACGGGAGAAAGAGAAGTCCCACAGGGAATTAGGGCACCTGGGAAGCCATTTGTGGTTCAGCTGACACTCAGCAGGTTTCCTGTGGGTCCTTATTTGCTTGGACGTGACAGACCTGGAAGGGAAAAGCAGGGGGCTTGAGCTCCCCAGGCTGCCCAGCCTGTGGATTCCCCTGCAGAAAATGCTGTCACCACTTTTGTGCAGTGACCCATTGGGTCCTAACCAAAAACATGAAGCACTCAACCCATATATGCTCATTCCACCAGATAGAGAACCACAGGGAAAGACCATGTGCTAATGGCCCCACTGAATTCGCTTTCATAATATTGGGGGAGGAAAGGTTAGGAAATAAGTTAGGAGACTGATAATTTTCTATCCTCACACACTGCACATCAATCAATCTTGGAACAGAAGGACACAAGGAATTACATTTATTGCTATGGAGATCTTTTTGACACCTACCAGAACGAATGTCCTGCCTTCTTTTCAAAATCAGTGCAACACATAAAACCAACACAAAACTTGGGTTTAATCCACTGCAAAATAATACTCTGCCTAAACCCTTCCTGAAGCCCATCGCCATTTACCTGGGATTACAACTATTACTGATGACACCAATTTAGGGACTGGGCAGAGGTAGGCCACATGGGACAACAACAGGAACATAAGATATGGGACAAGCAGAATGGCATGCCCATGATTTCTGTAAATAGTCACATTTCCAAGTGGTATGACCAACAGCAAGTATCACTGAGAGCTTTCCCTATTCCCACTCCATGACACAACTTACTCCATCAGAAAAACCTTTGAATCTTCAACATGTGTCAACATTTCAGTTACTTAAACCCAACTATGTGATTTAAAAAATAAAGGCTAAACAGACACATGAAAAAATGCTCAACGTCACTTGGCATCAGGGAAATACTAATCAAAACCACAATGAGATACCATGTCACACCAGTCAGAATGGCTAAAATTAACAAGTCAGGAAATGACAGATGTTGGTGAGGATGCAGAGAAGAGGGGAACCCTCTCACACTGTTGGTGGGAAAGCAAGCTAGTGTAGCCACTCTGGAAAACAGTGTAGAGGTTCCTCAAAAAGTTGAAAGTAGAGCTACCCTATGACCCACTAAAGCAATTAGTGGGTATTTACCCCAAAGATACAGATGTAATGATCCAAAGGGGCACCTGCACCCCAATGTTTATATCAGCAATGTCCACAACAGTCAAACTATGGAAAGAACCCAGATGCCCACCGACAGATGAATGGATAAAGAAGATGTGGTATATACATACAACGGAATACTACTCAGCTGTCAAAAAATGAAATTTTGCCATTTGCAATGACGTGGATAGAACTTGAGGATATTATGCTAAGTGAAATAAGTCAATCAGAGAAAGACAAGTATCAAATGATTTCACTCATTTGTGGAATTTAAGAAACAAAACAGAGGATTATAGAGGAAAAGAGGAAAAAATAAAACAACACAAAATCAGAGAGGCAGATAAACTGTAAGAAACTTTTTTCTTAAAAGATTTTATTTATTCATTCATGAAAGACATGAAGAGAGAGAGGCAGAAACATAGGTAGAGGGAGAAGCAGGCTCTCTTGGGGAGCCCAATGTGGGAGTTGATCCCAGGACCCCAGGATCACTACCTGAGACAAAGGCAGATGCTCAACCACTGAGTCACCCAGGTGCCCCACCATAAGAGAGTCTTAATCATAGGAAACAAACTGAAGGTTGCTGGAGGGGAGGCGGGTGGGGGATGGGGTAATTGGGTCATGAGCATTAAGGAAGGCACATGATGAAATGAGCACTGGGTGTTAGACAAGACTGATGAATCACTGAATTCTACCTCTGAAGCCAATAATCCATTATATGTTAATTAATGAAATTTAAATAAAATTTAAATAAATAAATAATAAAAAATAAAGGCTGTGGTCAATAAAAGATATTCACTACCAACTCTAGTTTCCATTCTATTTCAAACCATGTGGGACATGTTGGACAATATTTAACATACCAAACTTGACTGGTTTGAGCCCCCAAACAAATTGTTCTTAGAATGAATTGAAAGAAATAAAAATCGTCTTGGGATAGTTTAGTTGTAAAACAGAAAACCTTCCTTTATGATTCAATCATTCTGCCACTTAGACACTCCTTCTATCAAAATTGTGTTGCAAATTGTGTGGATGTGAGATTCACATCCTCAGTAAAAGGCATTAAAAAAAACAATATGAAGTTTGTATAAATTGTGGCTGCTCACCGTGGGCAAATGTGGTATTTATATTCATCCTATGAAAAGACTGAATAGCAGGTCAGACTTATCTTAGGAGAGAGAATGTCCGGGCCAAAGGGGTGGATGCATGCATTCGTCAGGGGTAATTTGGCATGAGAGGAAGCTTATTTTGAATTCACCAACACGAACACAATGCATTAATAATATCTGTGTCAGCCACAGCTCTGCCTTTACATTGCCCGATCTTGTGTTCCCCATCTGATGAGAAAGAAAGGTACTGCTTTGTAACTACAAGCTGAAAGCTTGGGGCCCTTTTGCAAAACTTTTCCAAAGCCTGGACTCACAATCTGAACCTCTGGCAGGTCGGTGGGACAAGATAGCAATGCAGCCGACAGCTTTTGCTGGAAAATAAACAGACAACTCCTGCCCAGCCTATTTGGGACACTCTAAACTCACCTGCATCTGTCCATAGGGAGAAGCTCTAGCTGAGTCCCTGCTGACATGGGGAAAATGGCCCATGTGTGTGCCACTGGTGTGTCCAAAGGAAGGCCAAGTCCCAAATGGTTCGTTAACTAATTAGGCTGTTAGAGAAGTCACTAAGCCTGAATTCTAGTTTTTACACATCTTTGAGCTCCTCAAATGCTCTTATTCTTGGAACCACACATGACATACAACCTAGACTAACACTTGATCTGCAGCCCTATAAGGAGATGTCTCCAGTGGAGCAGGTGGGGAGGACCTATGGTGGGCTCTCACACCTTCACACTCCTAGAGAGGAGAAAAGGGGCAGAAAGGCACTAAGCAACGAAGAGCTATGTTCTGAAAAGAATGCTTGCAACTCTAAGAGGTCTTCACTTCTTAAGGACTTTTCAAAGTACAATGGCTATCTTTGACTATTACACAAATATCAGAAGGTCACTTGATGGGAAAAAAATCACTTTAAAAGCCATTCGTTGTTACAGTCTAAGTAAGCCTTTAAGGGCAAAGTTATTACAGAATAAAAAGAAGCTACAGACTTCTGGTGCCTCTCAGGGGCAGGGGCAGGAAGGACAGTGATCATAGAACATGCTGGGCAGTGGGCAGGTGGCTGGGACGCCGTAGGAGCCAGCAGCATGTAGATGCAACAGAGTCCAGTTCCTCCGCTCACGTTTCAGGCAAGAGGCTGTTTGTAAACGCCACACTATAATCTTTCAGGAGGAAAAAGGAAACAAGGACCACCACTCTGTTTCCATCTCCTTCCCCAGACATTGCAGGGCTACCCTGCTGGACTCCCCTCCATGTTTTTTTTAAACCATTTCTTATTGTGGTAAAATAAAATTTTTGAATAAAAAAAATACCCACATCTTGCCATTTTGGCCATTTTCAAGTGTATAATTCAGTGGCATTGATTATATTCATGATGTAATCACCATCACCACTGTTTCCAAAATCTTTCATTGCCTCAAACAGAAGCTCTTGGACTCATTAAAGCCAAACTCCCCGTTTCTCCCTCCCAGCCCCCTAGCCCCTGGAAACCTCGAATGCACCTTCTGTCACAAATTGGCCTCTAGTAGATGCCTCATATGTGTGGAATCCTATAATATCTGCTCCTTTTGTGTCTGGCTTCTTTCACTTAGCATAATGTTTTCAAGGTCCATCCAAGTTGTGCCCCTTGTCAGAATCTCATTCCTTTTCATGGTTGGGTAGTATTCCATTGCGTGGATAGATCATATTTTGCCTATCCATTCATCTACTGATGGACACGTGGGTTGCTCCCAGCTTTGGCTACTGTGAATAGTGCGGCTTTGCATATTTACCTTCCTCCACTTTTGTCCTCACTTAGTGGAAATGGGGACCGGGGCAGGGGAACAGATGGATTCCTGGGGACAGAGACTGCTTTACCCTGAAAGGCTGTCCTCTACGCTGCTCCTCAAACGTGTGTGTCAGGGATGCCTGTGGCACCTGGTTGTGCTTGGAGGTTGGGGCACTTCCAAAACTCACTCTGGCTTCACTTCCCAACCTGGCTTTGAGAGGCAGCAGGGAAGAGTGGTGCGATGGACAGAAAGGGCCCTCCATTCACTGGTGTCTGAGGGTGTGAGCCTCTCCAAGTTTCACTTCCCTGTCCCCACAGCTGAGAGTCCACCTGCCTCTGCGGGAGGCTGTGTGGCTGGGGCGGCCCCTCCGTCAGGGCTAACCGGCTTCCACGGCCCCTACTTCACTCAACCAAGCTGATACCTTGTTTTGTTGGTCCTTCCCCTGATGGCCACAGGTTCTGCCAGGAGGCTGCTGACCTATAAACCCTCCTGAGTGGGGACAAAGCAACGGAACCTGCCTGAGGACCAGCAGCCTGGAGATGTTCTCAAATGGCAGTGGTACCTGGGCACGAAGATGGAGTTGTGCAGGAAATTCTCGAACACTTTGCGGTACTCGGCCTCCTCCTTCTCAGCCTGCTTCTCGGCCTCGGTTTTGGGGCAGGCACAGCAAGGCCCCTTCTCTCCACCACATACTTCGGTCTTGGGATTCTCTGTCACCTCTTCGACATCAATGGTGCCATCAGCATACTTCCTGATGGGGATTTTATCTACTCAGGAAAGACAAGCCCAACAGGAATAGAAATCAATAGGTTGTATGTGCTGGGGAGGAAAAGGGGTCGCCACCAGCACACTCGGTGGAGAATGTAGCCGAGTTCTGACAAGGGACTTGCACTGTCAAGGGGCTGCATGTTACATTGGGGCCTGGATCCATTTGGATGCTGGGGTTTGGTCCCAAGCCCCCTCGCCTCTATCCTTCCCACTCACCTTTGGAGCAGTAGTTGTGGCGGTAAAGGTAACTGTCCTGGGGCTGCCGCTGCCACCTCACGATGTAGTAACTGAGGTTACCGTTGGGCAGAGAGGGTGGGTTCCACTTCACAATGAGCTGAGAAGAGGAGTTTGACGCAGAAAGAACATCCAGGGGAATGGAAGGAACTGGAGAGAGCGACAGAGGACATTTCAGAACATGGAATGAACCCCAAACCCAGGCTGGCAGGTAGTCGTAGCAAACCAACAAGAAGCCACAGGCATGACCTGGGTGAGGACACAGTGAACATAGATCCATGAGATGACAAGTAAATCTTTCTTTGAAATCGTATTAATTTAGGGGCACTTAGGTGGTTCAGTGGTTGAGCATCTGCCTTTGGCTCAGGTCATGATCCCCTCATTCATTCACAGAATGAATGAGGCAGGACTAGGAAAAGCAGTCCACAAACCCAAGCATACACAGAGCCTTGGCTGCAAGCAATAGACTCTGTTAGCAGCCAAAGAATACTGATTTACAGATAAAGCATAATAATCTGGTCAAGCTTTATGTACTACTGCCTCCCAAACCCAAACTCAGAGCTGCCTTATGTATAAAGGGCAATCACATCTCAGGACCAGCAAAATCGTATTTTCCTTGGGTTCACAAGAAAACGCTGATTTTCGTGGGTTTTCCAAAGTAAAGAGTAAAGAGACCTCTTTACTGTAGATCACTTACACAACATGGCCATCCAAGCCACTTGTAAAATTTCAAAGGGCAAAGAGCTTGAGGGTACTTTAAGGCCCATAATATCATACACAAGATTCTGAACACCTGTTTGGAGTGATGCTTAGGAAGAAGTTATGACTAATGCCAGATTTTTCAGGAAAAACATAACCACGGGATGCTCGGCCACTTTCAGATTTCCAAAGTCAATATCTCAAGAATAAATAGCATACCCCTCGATGTTTCAAGTCTAAGTATCACAAAAAAGCTGAAGCAGAGGACTTACTGGGCCTTCCTCTCTTTCTGCCACTTGAAAGGACAGGGGCCAAAATGTAGGGAACTGGCCCAATTTGTATGGTGCTTAGTTTTCCATCTTTGGGGAAGGGAAATGGGTTTAAGAATGCATCATATAATAAGGGGTGCTTGAGTGGCTTAGTCAGTTGGGCAGCTGACTCTGGATTTTAGCTCAGGTCATGGTCTCAGGATCCTGGGATGGAGCCCCACATTGGGCTCTGTTTGGTGGGGAGTCTGCTTGAGGACTCTCTCTCTCCCTCTCTGTCCCTCTCCCCCAGCTCACTCTCTCTCTAAAGTAAATGAATTAATCTTTATTTTATTATTTTTAAAGACTTTATTTATTTATTCCTGAGAGACGACACAAAGAGAGAGGCAGAGACACAGGCAGAGGAAGAAGCAGGCTTCCAGCATGGAGCTGATATGGGACTTAATCCCAGGACCTTGGGATCACAACCTGAGCCAAAGGAAAGGCAGACACTCAACCACTGAGCCACACAGCTGCCCCTGAATGGATCTTAAAAAAAAAAAGAAAAAAAAAAAAAAAAAGAAAAAAAAAGAATTTGTCATAATAAGGAAAGATTCGTATTTTTCCTGAGCTGGCAACAATAATTTACTTCCAAACCTTAGGAAGCATAACTTGTTTTGTTGCCTTTGAGCCTCTGCTATACTACCCACATCCAGGATCAGAAGCCTGTGCTAGATTTACTTCTATAAACACTTTAGGATCTGTGACATGATTGTGACTACTTATGGGATCCCTGAGATGGAGGAAGGGAGGAAGAAGCAGGCATGCAGGAGCCAAAGGTTTTCCCCATAAACACTTTTTCTTTACCCTCTCCACCATTTAAACTTGTTTTGTGCTACCTTAAGGGTATTCTTTAAAAACCCCTATCATCCAAGGATATTTATCATTGTCTTTAGAAATGATGTGCATGAGAAAATGCTCTGCATCACTTGCCATCAGGGAAATACGAATCAAAACCACAATGAGATACCACCTCACACCAGTGAGAATGGGGAAAATTAACAAGGCAGGAAACAACAAATGTTGGAGAGGATGCGGAGAAAAGGGAACCCTCTTACACTGTTGGTGGGAATGTGAACTGGTGCAGCCACTCTGGAAAACTGTGTGGAGGTTCCTCAAAGAGTTAAAAATAGACCTGCCCTACGACCCAGCAATTGCACTGTTGGGGGTTTACCCCAAAGATTCAGATGCAGTGAAACGCCAGGACACATGCACCCCGATGTTTCTAGCAGCAATGTCCACAATAGCCAAACTGTGGAAGGAGCCTCGGTGTCCATCGAAAGATGAATGAATAAAGAAGATGTGGTTTATGTATACAATGGAATAGTACTCAGCCATTAGAAACAACAAATACCCACCATTTGCTTCGACGTGGATGGAACTGGAGGGTATTATGCTGAGTGAAGTAAGTCAATTGGAGAAGGACAAACAGTGTATGTTCTCATTCATTTGGGGAATATAAATAATAGTGAAAAGGAATATAAGGAAAGGGAAAAGAAATGTGTGGGAAATATCAGAAAGGGAGACAGATCATAAAGACTCCTAACTCTGGGAAACGAACTAGGGGTGGTGGAAGGGGAGGAGGGCGGGGAGTGGGGGTGAATGGGTGACGGGCACTGAGCGGGGCGCTTGATGGGATGAGCACTGGGTGTTATTCTGTATGTTGGTAAACTGAACACCAATAAAAATAAATTTATTAAAAAAAAAAGAAATGATGTGCATTTTCCTACCTCTAAGCTGGTTTTCATATACTTAGCTAATACACAGAAACGTCTGCTTTCATTAGTTCCAGACTCTGGGGTTGAGAAAAATTAGGTGGTTTAGAAAATGAAGACAGAGACAGAAAGAGGAACACTTTTACCAGTGAATATCTGGAATGTCCACAACATACATACTCTGTCTGACATTTCCAAATTCTGTCTACCTTCTTGGAACCCCTGTCCCTAAGAATGAAGATGGAAAACCAAGTAGCCACATGAGGTAAATGGGACACGAACTTAGCATGATTTCAGCTCCTGGAGGTTCAACTATGAAAATAAAATAGGGGGCTGTATCCTGGAGGGGTCCTCCGAAAAAAACCACCCCAACCTCCTGGAGGACCTGGGCTCACTGGTGCAGAGCAGACAGATGATAGGAGATGGGTCAGAAAATGGCCCAGGAGAGCCCAGGGTATTGGGACTGAGAAAAATAGTATGACAGAGCATTAGTTATTGGTAAGAAAGATACATAAAAAGCAGACTGGTTCAGGTTCAAGAGAAACAACAGGCACATGGGTTGCTGGCCCTCTGCCTACACTTGTCATAAGCAAGCATGGTGAGCTTGAATATGGGATGGGCGGTGTGCGGATACCTGAAGCATTGGTGCGAATGTACAAGATTTCACTCTTAGCCCCACGGATGTGGTCATTCTCCACCATGGTGAGGGTCACCGCCTTGACATAAACCGCATACTGCGTCCAGGGCTTCAGTCCATGCAGTAAAATGCCAGGCTCGACGTCCTTGTTGGGAGGGAGGTCCACATCTACCATATTCCAGCTGTTGGAGCCACAGGCATCCTGCCCATCATACTCCGTGACGTTTTTAAAAGGTCTGCAAGACAGTGGGTGAAACTCAGAGAAAGTTTTAGGTCTCTGACATCAAAACTCTCAGAAACCTTTCCCAAGGGCGAAGCACATCACACTTTCTATTTTTAAAAAAATATTTTATTTAGGTACTCATGAGACACAGAGAGAAAGAGGCAGAGACATAAGCAGAGGCAGAAGCAGGCTCTCTGCAGGAGCCCAATGTGGGACTTGATCCCAGACCCCAGGATCATGCCCTGAGTCAAAGGCAAACACTCAATTGCTGAGCCACCCAGGCGTCCCGTCACACTTTCTATAATGGGAATTAGAAATACATGGTCAATTAGATTTGTACAGAAGGATAAAATTAAGCAACTGGACCCCAGGTTTCACCACATTTACAAACACACTGTAGAACTGCATACTCTGCCTCAAGAAAAATAAATTCTAATTGTTGCTGGGATTGAAAACACGGCTCCTTAAGCATACAAGCAAATGCTATTTTTCTCTTTTCCCATTGTGGCATTTTTCACCATTAAGAACAAAATAAGCATAATAATTTAATGCAAACATTAGCTACTGAGGAAGAATAAAACTTTTGGGGAGAAAGGACTTTTGCTACAGAAGAACAGCTTCCAACATAGAGCTTTCAAAATCTCAATGGCTCGCAAACAATTGTGATTGCTTAAGTATTTTATGATATTCAAGTATTTAGCTTCCAGATTGTCTATGAAACTAACATTGACTCTGGTGAGATTACCAGGTGAAAATGCCAAAGCACTGGTGGAAGCATCAAAGAGAGAATATTTTGCACACATACTTGGGCGGGTAGGGGTTCTCCATCAATCAGATGAAAGGGTCGGACAGACCCGAGCCGCTTGCTTCTGAAACAGATGTTAACATGGCCCTCCCTGTCATCATAACAGAAGACCATGAATGACTCCCACACAGAAACACACTGAGCACCCAATAATCCTGAGACCTGCTTTTTTTTACTCCTATGACCCTTCCCAGGGTCCTGGCTATGGCAGGGGCAAGGGGACCAGATACTGCCATTGGTGGCTCTGGTTCTAGCTCTGGGGAAGCCAACGACTGGGGAAAGAGACCTACAGCATCACAATTGGAGGTGGTTAAGGAGGGTGATTAATGAGACTGGGGGAACTACATGGATAAGGAGGCAAAGAAAGGAAGAGAGAGACCAAAGAGCTGCCCTCTGGAGGAAGCGATGGCTGCTGAGGCAGGTGGATATCACCTGTAGGCACAAGAAAAGCCCCCAGCAGATTTTGGGAGAAATCATGAAAGGTTCAAAACATGAAGGTCAGTCTCCCTCCATTTTTCCTTCCCTGGTTCAGAGGGCTCATAACCTAGAGCAGAGGAGCAGGTTTTGGGAAGGGCTTATGGAGAGGAATAAAATGACAGATCTGTCTGGGGGTTACTCCTAGGGAAGCTAGAGTTCTTGGGGTTAGTGGGCACATTCTGTATTCCACTTTATGGATGTCTGGACTAACCTAATTCTCTAAAACACAAGCTTTTCTTTTTGGAATTATTTTATTCAAACCCTTCTAATGACCCGCTGAAGAATGAAAGGCCTCACGTGTCTGGGTGGCTCAGTCAGTTAAGCATCTGCCTTCAGCTCAGGTCGTGATCTCTGGGTCCTGGGATGGAGCCCTGCATTGGGCTTTCTGTTCAGTGGGGAGTCTGCTTCACCCTCTCCCTCTGCGCCTCCCCCCTGCTTATGCTCTCTCTCTCTAATAAATAAATAAAATCTTAAAAAAAAAAAAACAAAAAAAAAAAAACAAAGAGTAAAAGGCCTCAAGCTAACACTGTACACTGTGATGTTGTGGTTGTCACCACAGTGACAGATGTCCTGTGACAGCTGGGGAGGGAGGACTGAGGGTGAAGCACAGGCGTCCCCACCCACAGGATACCACTGAGCACAGAAACTCACGCTTCCTTGTAGTAGACAGTAAAGCTGATGAGGTCCCTGTAGTCAGGGGGCCGGTAACGGTGCCACGTGATGATGATGCGATTCTTCCATGTGGTCGTAGAGGTGAAGTGCAGGACGTCGCTTTCACCTGCAGTACAAAGCAGTATCTGTGACAAAGATCAAGGTCCTCTTCCTCTACATGTCTTACATGTCACCTGCCCTGCACTATTTAACCTCATCTGCAAAGCTGTCCGTACGTGCTAAGTCCCCTCCTGGACTCCTCAGGTTGGCTCTCTTATTTCCATTGAGGACCCAGACACTTTACCACACGGGGCCATAAGGAGCTTGTCCCTTTGTCTTAGCACACTTGGTCACCCAGGACCTGAATCTATGACTCCTATCTTGACAGGAAAGGATTGCCTACTTGAGCAAGGCACTGGGTCTTTCTGCTGATCCCCAAGACATGGGCTACCCAGGGGATCAGGGAAGGTGAGGATTAGCCTCTAGGCTAGGCTGCATCTTCTGTGCTGTAATAGCACCTGTCCTGTGGTTGTGGATGTCCATCTGGTTCTGTGGAACCAGCCAAAACAGGCTAACAGACCAGGTGTGCCACGGGGGGGGGGGGGGGGGGGGGGGGCGGGCACTTTTCTCCATCTGAACTTGGTTATCAGCCTGGAAGGACAAGGATGCTCCTTGAAGGCCTCCAGCTGGGGCTGACACACAATGGAAAATGAATTAGGCATTGCCAAGAACAATGCCACTTGGCCAAGCCTCCTGTGCTCTGTCTGGAAGTTGCTAGAGGAGTATGGCAGGGACTCACCCCAGGCCCCGTCTGGTACATCTGGCCAGATTCAAAGGACCATGAGACCCAGGGCAGCATTGCTGACTGCCTAACCTTCATGGAGACCTGAAAGCTCCCTAATGGACTGTCCTTTTCTTCCTCTATTTGCTTGAATCCTGACACACACTCAGCAGGTGATACAGAGGCTAAAGGCAGTGAAAACTAAGAAGTCAGTGGGGCAAAATGTGCTGATCTCAGGTTAGAAAATAACTGTAGCTCCTGCTAATGTGTTATTAAAAGAGAAAATGGGATTCTGTTTTCAGAGGAAAATAAATGGCTACCATATTCACAATCTGACAGGTCAGACCGGCTGTAGGAAGTAGGACCCAGAGTAGGAAACACTTCTGAAAATGCTCAGGCATATTAACTCTGCTACTGTTGGAGCAGGGGGACAGCATGGGCTGGGTGGGCATTTTGGGGAGAAGGTGCTGGTGGCCAACATGCCACGTAGCTTCGTGTCAGGCTTCTTCCCTCTAAAAGCCCTTCCAGAGCGGAGTGTCTACCAGGTAAATCCAGACACCAGGGAAACTAACCAAACAAATGCTAATGGTTTCCCAAGCCCTCCCCTCATGCATGTGTGGGTACCTGTGTGTATGCGCATGTGCACAAATCACTTCTGATCATATAAATTACTCTATTTTTTTTTCAAATACCCTTCCCTTATTAAAAGCCAATAGCAGAAAGACAATTTCCTTTTATAACTCTATCCAGCCAAATAGAACCACAACATTTTTAAAAGCAGTTTGATATACAGGGTTAGATGAAAGATGTACTGTTGTATCTCAGCTACGAGACCTTAAGGTAGAAGTCATATAACCATGGCAAAGTTATAATTATGTTGTTCTAAATATAAAAAGCAGTATCAGTTCAGGGAGGTAGGCTCTCTCCATCTTTTCCGTGTTGGAGTGGGAGCAAGGAGGAGGCCAAGGGAGACAGGGAACCCGTGGCCACTGTGCTGGGCTTGTAGCTAGGTCCCCTCTGCCCTCAGCCTTCCCCCTAAACTGCGGGAGACTGAGTCGAGCTTGCTCCCTGGCAGTGGAGGAGGGGACCAGCTCTTCCTTGAAAAATAATCTCAAAGAAATAATAATCTTACTGTACTCCTGTGCATTAAAAGACATTTAACCCTGTGTTCCGTGAGCACGTGGGTAAAATCTGGGTAGGAATCTATCTGTCAATGTTTAGCACGCTTCTGCACCTGCAAAAGATAATTTACAAATATGAATCTGTCACGAATCTGCCCCACTGCTGAGTCCAAAGAGACACACACAGGAGCAGAGTGCTGGGTAAGGCCTTGTGTTCCCCTCCCCATTTCACGAGGAGGGGCCTATAAGTAGAGCCACCATTCTAGATTGGAGGAGGGTCTGCTTGATCACGGCCATTGGGTCCACTCACAGGAGGCTCGCTCTCCATTGTTTCTGGTATTTATGTCTCCTTTGCTCTGGCGTCCTTTGGTCCCCGTCACTTCTTCCATGCGGTAAATTTCGGAGACGCACAATTTGGGATTGAAAGCAAAATACATTTTCCCAGCTTTGATGGTCAGGTTACGGTGGTCCCAATCCCAAAGCTGCTGCAAGTTCTGGTTGTCGAGGACGTAGAAGGAGTAGTTCCTAGAAGCACAAAAATTACCATGAGCACCCCTGCCCTTTCCCAGCATTCCCTCCTGCCTGCTGGCTGTCCCACATAGGTCCTCATCCACACGTGGCTCTAGAACACACTGCTCCTGCCCATAAGAGATTTAGTTATTAACAGGTTGTCAGGCTAGATGGTTACTGTTAACAATAGCAATATGATTCAAGGACAACAGAGTGAAATCGATAAGATGCTAATTAATTTTCAGACTTCTATTACCCACAAATAATGCTTCTCACACCAGAGGGTAGACCTGGAATCATTCCGGAGAAATGCCGTTGGGTATTTTTCTCTGAGAAGAGTGTGTATAATGCACTTGAAATCAGTCCACGGGAGAGCAGATATGCTCGACTACTCAACCGGAACAGCTTACATATTTGCTGTAGCAAGCCTGCCATTATCCTTGGGGGTAAATCCCATCCGTGCTATAAGCAGCATATGATGGGCTAGGAGAGAGAATGGGACAGGGAGACACACTCAGTGATAGACCAGCCCAGGGAGCTGCTCCCTTCTCCAGATCCACCCCATCCTGAAAAGCCACAGCCACAGCCTCTAGACCAGGTGGGGGAGGAGAAACAGCCCCCCTCCAAGACAGTCCTCCTTGGCCACCCATTCAGGCAACAGTAACTCAGTGACTAACATTAGGTTAGCTTGTATAAGACTTGTTTTTGGAGTGCTGGTCCCCACTCCCAGACTATCTTGTTAGTAGGTCTGGGTGGGCCAAGAATCTGCATTGCTGACACGCACCTAGATGAGGCTGACACTGCTGGTACTGGGATCACACTCAGAGAAGCACTTGTATAACAGGTGTTGAGCACCAACAAGGGGTTGGAGGTCCAACCATGACCAAGTGAGATATGAGTCCTGCCCTGAGGGGGTGGACAAAGAAGCACCAGCTCCACCTGCAAGTGAAGGAAAGTTGAAGGACAGCCAGAACCAGCAACAGCTATCTCTGGCTACCTAGAGAGAAATCCATTGTCTGGGAGGTGAGATAGTAGACAGCTACAGCTTAGGGGTCCAGGGAAAGATCCAGGCTATATCCCTCTTTCTTTAAGTCCCTGGGGAAACCAGGTAGGCAGTGCCATGCTGCCCATACAAGTCTTCAGTGATTAGAGGTCTGCTCCCCATGGACCTTGAATCCTTTCTCTCCCCCTCCTGGTCCCCAGCCTCGGGTTAATTCTGGAGCTCATTCAAGCACTTTATACAAAACTGAGTCTAGGAATCGGTGCAGCACTTTGAGCTGTTTCTAAGATCCACTTAACAATCCAACACACAAACTGCAGAGAAGAAAGGATCCAGCCCTCTTTCCAAAGCCAGGATAGCCAGGACAGAAGTCCAAAGCATCCTGTGCTCTGGAGGCTATGTCCATGAGCAGACACCTCATGGGGTTCCTCACATATACTCATACCAGGACCTTTACCTGCCCAGTCAATCCTCAGCTTGAGTCTCATTAAGAAGGAAGCAAAAATTATGGTGATGATGTTGCCAAAGCAGACTTGTGACACATTCACGAGGGAGTTCAGAGACAAGGATCCAGGACTACAAATGCCATTAATGAGTCACGTAGCCATAGGCAGTTCCCTTAGTACTTTGTGTAGCCATCCAGTTTCCTCATAGGCCTGGGGGCTGGGGGCATGAACACACACTCATAGGACAGTAAGGGGTACAAACATGTGAACTTCCCGTTCGTTTTAGGAATCCAAGACCTTAATGCCTGGGAGGAGTCAACAGAGGTGCGGTGGACTCTGTCCAATCTGAGCCTGAGCCTAACCCCTCCACAGGCACTGGGCCCTATCCACGGGGTGGGAGCAAGAGCTCTGCCTCCAGGGTTCTGTGAGCCAAGTGAGTCCAAAGGTAGGATCTCTTAAATCAAGTTAGGCTCCTTGCTAACCCACCCTGAGGCCCACGACACATTCAAGGCCATTGGACGAGGTGGCAAAAACCCCCAAGTCAGTACTATCTTCTTCTTAGGAAGCACTCATTCCCTGACATATATTCACTGGAAACAGAACACAAGACATTGTCCAAATCGATCTAGTCTTGGGATATACAGTGCAAGGCCATGTGTACAGGTGGGAAGTGCTGGGACATGGCAAGGTGAGCTCTGCTATCCCTTAGAACCACCCACATCTACTCCCCAGGGCCAGGCTGAAGCTAATGCCGGGTGATCCAGATAGTCATACAAGTGAAGGTGGGGTTTGCAGCTAGAAACAGATGCCTCTATGTAGGCCCATTCTTGTCCATGAGTACTTTTCAGCTCTCAAGAGCCAATACCAACCCCAGTGTGTCTTGCTGCTCCCTGTATCCTCAGCTAGCCCTGTGGGACAAAACCTCCTTGCTAGTGCAGAAACCTCCAGGCTGGAAGTAAAGGCCAATTAACTAGGTCACACTTCTGTCTCAACATAGGATGAGGCTTCTTTTTAGTAAACTAATTTCACTGGCAGGAAACAGAAACCACACTGGAAATACCTTCTGAACAAAACATGCTTCTCCCCACGGAAGGAAGCATGAATTATAAATCAGGAATTTGATAAATGAATGGCAGGCCCACTGAAATTCTGTGTGTGTGATTAATCACTTTGAAAAGCAAGATTATTTTTTTTACAGTAAACACAAACATTTTTTACAACACTGAGAAGGCCTGGAGCCAGGATACCAACATCAATAAAACCTAGGCATTATGGAGCCTCTGTGAGCGACAGAAAAATAAAAATAAAACCCTCATCAAAATAATAACCAAGCTATTCATAAGCTGTCTGTCAATATTGCTCTTGTTTTTCCATCCCTAGGTTGGGCCTGGCTCTCCCCTAATTCCCCTTCCATGACTGGGTGGCAAGAGATGGTAAAAGGCAGAGACTTGTCTGCACATTTTACATACACACACACACACACACACACACACACACATACACACACACACCTTTTCATTGTTTCCTAAGAAAATGACTATGTAAGTCAATTACTCAGCACATGTCATTTCCTAATCGTTTTTAAGCTTACTGCCTTTACATTCAAGGAATATTTTAAAAAATTAAGTTGTTTATTTTTCTGTAGCATACACAGATGCCTGGGTTTTATAGATATCGGTATCCTGACTACCAGCCTTCTTAGTATGGCAAAATAAGTTTGTTTTTGTGCTTGGGTGGGACCCACCTGACAAAATGTAGACCAAAAGAAGTAGGTTGGAAGCAGTCGATCATTTCCTTAAGTATATCTGTATATTATCTGTATTGACATTCTGAATACTTAGTACATACTACACACTCAGGTGAGATATTTTACTGATAGCTCCCGGCTTGGGGCTGTGTTACCTCTGAGTTATCAACAACCACCCACCTCTCCACCTGCTCTGATGAAGGACAGGAAGGATATGAAAGCAAAACAAAGCAAAAGTGCTGGGGATTTGCCTGGTGCACAGAAGACAACCCTGGGGCCAGGGTTTGGAGCATCACATCTGTGAATCCAAAGATCAGGGCCCGAACGAAGTCTCTACCACTTACTAAAGCAACAACACTAGGCAACGTACTTATTTGGCTTCTCCCAGGCCGGGGGCAAAGGGAGTTGAGGGCTGGGAGTCCAGATGATGGGGATAGGAAGGGATATTCCCCCCCCCACTTTCAGCTCTTACTGACAAACTGGAAAACAAAAAACAAAATCCTTGCAAATACACAACTGATTATTCCCTTTCATTTCATAGAGGGAAAAGCATGGACTCTTTCCGGCTGTCTCTAGGGGGCATCAGAATCCAGCACACAGGGACTGTCTCCCGCATTCTAGCAATCTACAACAGATACAGGATTTGGCTTTTTCACAGATGCTCACACCATGTTCAGTCTCCTCAAAATCCAATTTTACACCAACCTTGGGGTTCAGCAAAGGCAGGAATTTATATTCAAGTGGGACTAGGTATCAAACAGAAACTCGGAAAATGTTTTGTTTTTTTTTTTTTAGTAAAACGGAAAATGTTTTTGAGAGTTTTCTAAATAGCTTAATTGAGGTATAATTTACGTACCAAAAACTGTACCCATCCTAAGTATGCAGTGCCATGACCTTCAGTAAATTTTTGCAGCTGTCTCACCAGCACCCCCATGCAGTTTCTGAACATTTCCATGGTGTCAAAGTTCCCTCCCTGTCAAGGGTGGTCAATCTCTGCTCCTGCCCCCAGCCTTCACCAATCTGCTTTCTATCTCCATAGTCCTGCTTTTGCTAGAAACTAATAGAATCATACAATGTGCAGCCTTTTGTGTCTGGCTTTTTTTCCCACTTAGCTGAATGTTTCTGAGGTTCACTCATGTTGTTATATTATTGTCGAATAGTATTTCATGTACCATACTTAGTTTATCCATTTATTTGTTTTTTAAAGATTTTATTTATTTATTCATGAGAGACACAGAGAGAGAGGCAGAGACAGGCAGAGGGAGAAGCAGACTCCTCACAGGGAGCCGAATGCGGGATTCAATCCCCAGACCTGGGATCACGCCCTGAACTGAAGGCTGACACTCAACAGCTGAGCCACCCAGACATCCCTCCATTCATCTGTTGATGGACATCTGGATTGTTTCCAGTGGGTTTTTTGGGGGTGGGGGTGGGTGGGCTATAATGAATAATGCTGTTACGAACATTCACATGCAAGTCTTGTGTGGACATGTTTTCATTTCTCTTGGGAAGATACTTGGTAGAGCCTGGAATTGCTGAGTCACATGGTTGAATCTTTATTTTTAAAAGTCCCAGGAAAGTGTTAATATGTATCCCTGTTACAAACTAACCTTAGAGTTGCAGGAAGGTAGAATGAAGCACCAAGTGCTGCAAGGTCAAGTGGTGGGGTCATGACTTTAGAGGTGCCTAAAATGCACCCAAGAATTTCAAATCTTAGAACTACCTCTGCTTTAAGACTTTTTGGGGCAATGATCCTTGGTGGCATCGAAGAATCCAAAATTTTATCTCATTTTTCTGATGCCATAAGAAAATAAGGTTGTCCAACTCAAGGAATTGTCCAGGTAACAGAAATATTCTGTTTTCTCTTCAAGGGCTTAAAAATAACTCATTTTATAGAAACCTTATACAGGTGTATTACAAAACCCATTTCCTTTTTAATTAGCAGAAGAACTTTGATTTTCTTAATCTCTAAGGTTATTACTCTAGAAACATTATACAGATCGACAGACTGAGTGACATCCTCAAGGAAACCTGGATGTCTGGGTTCTTATGGACACATAGATGAGCTCTACTCCAGCTAAAATGCTTGAATTTCATGTTTGGACATAACTCAGTGGTTTGGGCTGCTCAGGAGACTTGGAGGTCCGTCTCAGTTCCAGTTTGGAAAGCCATGGTGGTCAGTTACAAAGGATCCCTGTATTATGAATTTGTCTGTTCTCCATCAAAACGAAATGCTATAAACCTCCAATCCTATTGAACCAAATGGAGGCACTTATTTATGTTCTCATTGGCTATAGAAGTTCAAGAAAAATAATACCTTTAAAAATATTTATGTATTTGAGAGAGAGAGGACAGATTGAGAGAGAGGGAGGGTAAAGGAGTGGGAGGGGGAGAGAGGGGAGAGAGAGAGAGACAGAGAGAGACAGAGAGAATGAGCTGGGGGAGGGGCAGAGGGACAGGGAGAAGTAGACTCCCCTCTGAGCAGGGAGCCCAACGTGGGGCTCGATCCCAGGACCCATAGATCATGACCTGAGCTGAAGGCCAATGCTTAACTGACTGAGCCACGCAGGGGTCCCAAGAAAAATCATATTTTAAGGCAACAGTGTGACAAGAAAATATTTAGGAAAAAAGGCCAAGTGCTTTGGGGATTCATATATGAGAAAAAGAAGTAACAGGACATAGCAGTGGTATCCAATCTTAGCTACACAGTGAAATTACTTTTTTTGGGTTTTTGAGAAAATCACTGATGCCTGGATCCCACCCCCCAAACATTCTGACTGAATTGGGAATGAGACTTGGGTTATTGGGATTTTTTTTTACCTGTCCCCACCCAATATGGTTCTAATGCTAAAGTTTGGGAACCACTGAGATAAAAGTCATCTTGGCTTAAACCAAAGATGCACAGAAATGAAATGTCCGGGCAGCTTTGCTAACACTCCTTCAGCTCAAAAGCCTTGAAAACATTCCATACCTAAATTATAACCTCCACGCCTGGGTGCATAACACCTTACGTAATCTAATACCACCAACCTCTCCAGCATTATTTGCCAGACAGGTCCCAGGATGCCCCAACTCGCTGCCTTTGCTCTTGCTGCCCTATCCTAAACTGCCTTCTTCATCCTCTGCTTTCTGAGTGTTTCTGGAAACCCTCTGAGGCCCATCTCAAGTGCCACCTCTTCTTGAAAGCCTGTGGGATCTTCTTAATCAGATTCCCTGCCTCTTTTTCATGCTCAGAGCACAGTCCTTTTCTTTCCCTCGTAGCTCCTTGCAAGTTTCGCTTTGCACAGTTGTTGGCATTTATCTATTTATCACACTCCTTTCTTCTCTGCCTCTCCCGACTCTTCCCTCCTTGCTAGAGTGAGGAAGGCTGGTCAGGAGCTGGAACTAAGTCTCTTTCCTAAGTCTGAGGATGCAAAATAAAGAATGGAGTTATTGCTACCAGTCACTTCAGATACAAAGACTTATGGCAGTGTTCATCACAAGTAAGGATGATTTATACCTTTTTTGGTCATGGGTGAAGAAGGCAGGTGAGAGAACCCAACTCCCACCAAGTGGGGCAAGATTCTCAAGCACCCCAGCTAAAGAGAGGGCCTCTAAGAAGCAACATGCAGGAAGGAAAGGCTGGAAGCCGAGCACCCTCAGAGCTTCAAGGGCCACTGATTAGCAGCAGGGTATGAAAACCTAAGGCCCATTTGCCCTCCCTTGTCATCTAAAATGTTAATGGCAGGACAGGGGCCTGAAGCCTCCTTGAACATGGAGGAGTTCCAAATACCTAAGCAATAGCAGGCATCCTTAAAGAGCCTCCACTGGGACTTGAGGTTTTATACAAGTTTCAGAGAATGAAAAATGCATCTTAAATATCCTTGCACATAAAAATTAGTCTTAGTTCTCAGCTACATACAAGGGTTTAGTACTTTAAGTTAACGCATGACTAAAAGGTAATCCCACTGTGTAATCATTCTTAATAAAAATTAAATTCTTGGGGTGCCTGGGTGGCTCAGTCAGGTGAGCATTGGACTCTTGGTTTCAGTTCAGGTCACAATCTCAGAGTTGCGAGATGCACCCTTGCTTTGGGCTTAGTGCTCAGCATGTAGTCTGCTGGAGATTCTCTCCCTTTCTCTCTCCCTCCCTTTCTGCTTATCTCTCTCTCAAATCAATCAATCAATCAATCAATCAATCAGAAAAATCAAATTCTCCTTCCAGTTTTCCCTTCTAAGTCTATCACTTGTTCAGCCTGGAAAAAGAAAATGTGTACTGTTAAGCAGCAGAAAAAGTTGCAGATACTGATCTGCCAAAAAAAAAAAAAAAGTGCTTATGAACATGAGGGACTCCAGAAACACAAGCCTACCTGGAGAGAAAAAAAAAAATTGCTAAAAATCACTTTAAAATTTATTTTATTTATTTATTTTTAATTTATTTATTCTTGAGAGATAGAAGGAGAGACAGAGCCAGAGACACAGGCAGAGACAGAGCCAGAGACACAGGCAGAGGGAGAAGCAGGCTCCATGCACCGGGAGCCCGACGTGGGATTCGATCCCGGGTCTCCAGGATCATGCCCTGGGCCAAAGGCAGGCGCCAAACCGCTGCGCCACCCAGGGATCCCTCACTTTAAAATTTAATACAACAGGGGCACCTGGCTGGTTCAGTGGTTGAGTATCTATCTGCCTTTGGCTCAGGTTGTGATCCCGGGGTCCTAGGATCAAGTTCCATATCAGGCTCCCCGCAGGCAGCCTGTTTCTCCCTCTGCCTATGTCTCTGCCTCTCTCTGTGTCACATGACTAAATAAATAAAATCTTTAAAAATAAAATAAAATTTAATACAATGAATGAAAACCATCACCTCAAAACGGCAGAGCCCCAGCTTGCCATGCAAGTGACTTGGGACACTCTGGGGCTGGGCACAGTGGAGGCCTCCTTGGATTTGCAAGGAGAAAGAAGTTTTTTCTTCTAGAGAATCAGTGTTCCCGGTGGGGAGCACAGTGTGCTTTTCAAGGATGGAATGAAGAGCTGCCCTCTCTCTTTAGCTGTATCAGATGATGGAATTTTAAGAATTTAAGACTGACCATGAGTTAGTCTGAGAAAAGCAGGGAGGCTGTAAAGAAACCCTTGTGGGGTAACTTTATCCAGTCGGGGTAGATAAATCAGCAAGGACAACCTTTCCCATGACCTTCTCACCTCTTTCTTTCCTAAATTATTTCCCCAAATTCTCTTTGGAAGGAATTTGCTCATTAATGGATATCTCTTTTTATTTCAAAGCTTAAAAACCGGCAAGAGCAGTATTTAAAGGAAGTATGAAGAGAAAGGTATATATGCAGAGGTACACAAAGGCCAACTGCTGGAAAGAAACCATAGCAATAAGCACCAGCTCTTATTTATCTTGTGGTGAAAAGTCTCTGGCTAGTTTAAAATCCCTATCACATAGCATATCTTAGCAGAAAGCAAAAATTCTGCCAGTGGTGTAAATCCTATAGGCTAATCAATAAAACAATTTTGCCAATTAAGATTTCCTTATAACGGGGATTCCTGGGTGGCTCAGCCTGCCTTTCCCTCTGCCTGTGTCTCTGCCTCTCTCTATGTCTATCATGAATAAATAAAATCTTAAAAAAAAAAAAGAGTTCCTTATAACAAAATAAACTATCCACATGTCACAAATTCACATGTAATTTTTGACATCCTCCAAACCTAACTACTAATAGTCTACTGTTGACCAGAAGTCTTATGATAACATAAACAGTTGACTAACATACTTTGTATGTTATGTGCATAATATACTGCATTCTTACAATGAAGTCAGATGGAGAAAATATTATTTAGAAAAATTATAAGGAAAATACATTTACAGTCTTACACTGTATTTATCCAAACAAAACAAAATAAGTGTTGAAGTGGACCAACATAATTCAAATGATGTTGTTCAAGGGCCAACTGTATTTTCTTTTTTTTTTTTAAGATTTTATTTATTTACTTATTTGAGAGAAAGAGAATGGTGGGGGGAGCAGAGGGAGAGGGACAAGCAGACTCTGCTTTGAGCGTGGAGCTCAAGATCCTAAGATCATGACCTGAGTCAAAATCAAGAGTCGGACATTCAAACAACTGAGCCCCCAGGAGCCCCTGTGTTTTTTTTTTAAAAGATGAAATAGTTTTACATAGTATATAGCATCCTGAGGATAAAAGTCATGTCATAAGCACCTGAGACCCATTCCTATTGCTCTTGGCACAGAGAACCCCCATTAGCACCCCTGTCTGCTGTTTCCATGGTCACAGTCAGACATGCAGCCCTTGGCTGATTGGTCACAACACCATTTTCCAAAACAGCAATATCCCAACAATAGAGAATCACAGCTGCACGGGACTCTCTGCCCAAGGAGGTGGGCCATCACACAGGTAGCACCAGCCTTATCTTAACTTCTTCCTTTCTTCTTGGTAACAAGAGAGAGCTCTAACCTTAGTAATGCAGAGTTTTAAAAGCATGCAACTTGTTTTGTAATAGGAGAATGTCAGCTCAGGAAACCTGGAGCACTCACCCCTCCAGCTGTTCCTCTCCTAAGATCTGGCGAAGGTTTTTTAGGAAGGACAGGGAGACCAAGGCATGGGAATGGCGGATCTTCACGTAGCCTGTCACCACCTCGATGAGCCCCATGAAGTTCTCCAGCTCTGAGGCAATGTTATCTGTACAAAGAGGGGGCCATGTTAGTGAGCATTCGTGTAGCATAAGGTTGACACACTTGGTTTCTCACAAACATGTCTAGAGATCGATTCCGTGGCAGGACATGGTTCCACTGAGGCTCAGGCTGCTTAGCACAGGACCCGCCATCTCTGTCAAAAACATTCTTCCCTGGGCTTGACTTTCAACAACCTCTCTTGGGACAGGGCCCCTCAGAGGCAGGGGAAGGAGACTTTCCAGAAGGCTGGGTACTGTAGCTCCCAGGCTGATTAACCGAAGGCAAAATCATAAATACCAGGCTGCCAATTAGCTAAGGCTGACAAATCTAGGGAAAGTCTTTTAATACGCTCTGTCAACAGACAGCACTGCCTCCCCAATACAAGGGCATGACTAAATGAACAACATTTTCTCGATCTCATTAGGAACCGCCTTTGCTGCATTTCTAGTTCCTAAGATACAGAGATCTATATTTAAAGAGTCTGTCTCACTAATACTGGAAGAAAACACAACAAAATGTTAACACACTAGGTTATCTGCCAGCGATTTTTCTTTTTTTTTTTCTTTTTAGAGATGTTATTTATTCATTAGAGACACAGAGAGAGAGAGAGAGAGAGAGAGAGAGAGAGAGACAGAGAGAGAAGCAGAGACACAGGCAGAGGGAGAAGCAGGCTCCATGCGGGGAGCCCGACATGGGACTCGATCTGGAATCTCCAGGATCAGGCCCTGGGCTGAAAGGTGGCACCAAACCTCTGAGCCACCCGGGCTGCCCTCTGCCGGCGATTTTTCAAAATTCATTTCTGTGCTTCTAAGTTTTCTATGATGCACATGTATGATTTTCCTAACAAGAGGACAGTTGGAAAATAGTTGATAATACTACATATGTGAAAATAACATAAAATCTTCTTTTTTTAATAACATAAAATCTTAAAAAACAAAAACAAAAACAGGGGCAGCCCCGGTGGCACAGCGGTTTGGCGCCACCTGCAGCCTGGGGTGTGATCCTGGAGACCCGCAATCGAGTCCCACATCGGGCTCCCTGCAGAGAGCCTGCTTCTCCCTCTGTCTGTGTCTCTGCCCCTCTCTCTCTGTGTCTATTAATAAATAAATAAAATCTTAAAAAAAAAAAAGCAGGTGGGTAGCTTAGCTGGTTAAGCATTTGCCTTCAGCTCAGGTCATGATCTGAGAGGGTCCTGGGATGGAGCCCCATGTGGGGCTCTCTGCTCAGCGGGAAGTCTCTTCTCCCTCTGCCCCTCCCCCCGTTTTGTGCTCTCTTCAAGTAAACAAAATCTTAAAAAAAAAACAAACCAGCATAACATATACGCACTGTATTTCCCATAATCCTGTTTAGCCTGTCTTTTCCTTGTAGTAAATAAAGAATATAAACTTCAGTTCAACTTATGCCAAAATTATAATAAATACCATAATGAATTTAGTATGGTTCAACTAATGGGATTTTATTGTATATGACTTGTTGAAGGCTTAATGAGAGGTTCTAATTTGCTCTGAATTGATAAAAATAAAAGAATAAGGGTGCTGTCTTGGAGGGCAGGGTACTACTTTTAATGTATAGTTTAATGGTTTTCTAGAAGAAACTCAAGTTATAAACACTAGAAGTTGCCCATGGTTGATATTTCAAGGAAAAGATCCTGAATTTTAAATGTGGGGCAGGACGTATGCCGTAGTTAAGGCTAGGGATGTCCTTTTCAATGAGATGTCTTTATCACTCTACATCCAGCTGATTTCTCCCATTGGACATAAACAGGAAGACAGATTTCGTCACCAACATGAATATGTACTGATTCCTTCCCAAATTATACTTCTTCGTGGATTTAATTCGTGGATTAAATGTTTATCTTCAGGCTATGAATACTTAGAAAAAAAGAAGGGGTAGGTATGAGGTATAGGTACTCAAAGGGTTTTAGGGATGCAGGCATCTTTTTAAAAATTAAGAAATCTAGTAAGAGCAAAAGGGCCAAAACTTCATTATTTATTCATTTTAAGTTGGCTCCAAGCTCAGCATGGAGCCCAATATGGGGCTTAAACTCATGACCCTGAAATTAAGACCTGAGCTGAGGTCGAGAGTCAAATGCTTAACCAACTGAGCCACCCAGGTGCCCAGGAATAAAATTTTAGAAGCATCATAAGGTTAAGAAAATTCTAGCCACATGGAAGCAAAGTTATCTCTGCGGTGGAGGGGTGAAGGGAGTTAAGAAAAATGAAGAGTATCAAAAAATCCAAAAGGACTGAACACAAATGTGTTTTTGCTATCTGTAAACCATAAGAGCATAGCTTACTCACCAAACAAACAGTATTAAGGAAAAGTAAATTCAGAGAATAAATAAATCACTCATTTTTCCCCCTCAAATTAAAAATTTCTCTGCAAAAGGATTTAGGGAAAAAAAATCCTTTCAACCTCTAGGTCTCCTTACTACTTTTATTCTAGGTTATGAAACTATCATTGGTACCTTGACTGAGTAGTCCCAGGGGTGGAGAATTTAAGGCTAGAAGCCATCGTTAGTTTAAGATCAAAAAGGATTGAAGCTTTAAATATGTGATGACATATGCTAGTATTTTTTGAGGGTAGTCTCCAAAGTAAATGTAGAGATTAACCATACTTTGGACTTCACAAAAATTTTTTTATTTTTTTTTTTATTTTTTTTTTTTGACTTCACAAAATTTTAAAGCAGTATCATTAAACTCTTTCCTTTGCTCAGTCTCAATACCTCCAAGTAATCAAAACTCTTTAGACCTGAAGCCACATGGCTCTGGCCCCAGCTAGAGGCTGCTGAGTCACACCTTTGATCCACCAGCTTCTTTTGGGGCTCCTATGTGTTAGGACGTGCATCTTCTGCATAAGATTGGACTAGCAGAAAGATGAATGATGACCCGTGGCGTGAATAAATGCTGAGCCAATGGCTACAAAATAGACTCTCTTTCAATCTGTTGTTGTTGTTTTCATCTTGGAGGGAAACTCAAAAAAGAGGTGTTGAGCATGAGGCTCACACACCATGTTGTTTTTCTAGGCCTGCACTTCAGTTGTGAGTCGTGGGTGGGAGGTAAAAGCATCAACAAAAGAAAACCAAGAGATCCAGCCATCTCTTCCAGGGGGATGGAATACTTACTGCCTCGGCGGATATTAATGAGCAAATTGCCCTTGAAGATGGTACATCCTTGGAGCATTTGAGCAGAGGTAACAGAATCAATGGTCTTTGTTTTCTTTTCTTCCTCACAGACCTTGGGACAAGGACCTTCACAAGGGATGCAGTACATGCTGTTGAAGATAAAGAATCAACCAAAAAACAGAGGACTGTGCTATGCTCCTTGCATTAAAAAAATCATGGAGATAATGTTTTTATTCTAAGTTGTTTTTATAGCACACATTACCAAAAGCAACTGTTTTGAAGCACTCAAGTGGGCAAACTGTATCTCATTCTGAAGCTACCCCAGGACAAGCCATTCAAACTGTAACCAAAGGAAGAAAGTGCTTACAAAGGAAGAGCATATTTCTGTTTCCAGACAAAATCTGTGATGCATCCTTAGGGCATGTGGTATATCATAGGCTGTCGGCTGGTGAGCCAGCTGGTTCCATGTGGGAGAAACAGCCTTGAAGAAAGGACACAGTGGTGGCTCCTCAGGCAAACAGGGCTACTCTCTAATGCTGTGGCTTTGCCCGGGACACCCTGGAGGAGCAGCTGGGAGACTGGACAGGAACAGCAAAGGGTCGTTGGTGTCTTTGCCACTGGACAGGAGTCTGGCTCTTGTGGCCAACATCCCAGCAGAACCCAGGGAGGAGGTTCAAAATACAGGTGGAATAACACAGACCCATTATTGTCCTGCTAAAGTACAGCAGAGATTATTTCTCAACAGTGTTTTGCAGAAACTTGCATATTGATTGGAGTGTTATTTTCATGCATTTGCACTGAAAGCAAGGAACTTCCATTACTTGGTCATGAGCCAAAAGGGTCCAAACACTTTCCCAAACATGATGCAGACCTCCAGGAGTCAGGGATTAGAGAGTGAGCTTGGCATTTCTCCAGCTTCCCTACCATCATTTAAGAAACAGCAGACAAAACACTAATCTGGCTGCTGAACCACAAGACCCAGGATCAAAGGTGTGTTGATTTCCTAACAAATGATACAATCTTATGGCATTTGTGTGTAATAAATAGTATGGTGAACTGGACAGCCAGGTCTGTTTACATTATTGTTCTTGACTGATCTTTTAAACTTCACAAGGGTAAGTAAAAAACATTCAAGCAAACAGTGTAAGTGATAGCTTATGTGAAAGTCTTTGATGTGAAAGTCTTTTTTTAAAATGAAACCTTACTGGATATCTAAGGCAAAGATGCAGGGGTTTGTTTTGTTTACAGACTTATAGGTAAACAAAATTTCCCTGTGATTTTCCTATTTTGTGTTGGGAGAATGCCAGGCAAGGTTTCCCAAGGACGTGGGCCAACCACAGAAATATTTCTCTTTCCTGTAACATCAAACACAACCGTCTTATTTCTACTGTGGATAATAGCTTTCCTTCAGCACTTTTTATGTTTTTGGTTTTTTATTTCTTCTAACTCACCTATACACCATCCAATGCCCCCATCCTCCCTTTAAAAAATTTTTATCCTGAGATATACATTCACAGAAAGTTACAAGAATACAGAAAGATCCCTTTTACCCTTTACCTAGTTTCCCCTCATGGTTTCATCTTGTGGAAATATAATGCAATATCAAAACCAGGAAATTAACACTGGTGCAATGTACGTGTAACTCCACATCACCTCATCTCTTGTGTCCTCTTCATGTGGTCAAGATATAGAAGTACTTCAGGAAGATTTCCCACAGAGCCACCCCCTATTCTCCTATTGCTAACTCCTTCCTGGCAACCACTAATCTGTTCTCTACTACTGCATTTTTGTCATCTTGAGACTGTCATATAAATGGCATTCTATATATGTGACCTTTTGAGATCAGCTTTTTTTTCCCCCCACACAGCAGCAGAATGTCCTTGAGGCCTCTGCAAGTTGTGTATTTCAACAGTTTGCTCTTTTTTATTGCTGAGCAATAGTCCATGGCATGGATGTACCACAGACTGCTTAACCATTTACCTACTGCAGAACATCTGACTTGTTTTCAAGTCCTTGGCTATCACCAACGAAGCTGCTAGGAACAACTGTGTACACGTTACATGGACATATATTTTCACTTCTCTGGGCTGAGTGTCTATGAGTGTAATTTTTAGGTCATATGTTAAGTTTATGTTTAGTTTTCCCTGACATTTTATTCAAATAGCAATTTCTGAACCCAACACCTTTGCTAAAATGTCTTGGAATCTTCTAGTACTTTAAAAATGTTTTTCTAAGGAAGTGCTTTGATTACATGTTTATAGATTAACCTTCCTTGAATCCATTCTGGTACAGAGAGGGTATAAACAGCATTAATAAATATTTTAAACTCTGTGTCAAATAGGCTGAGAGTGGAATTTATTCTTTCTTGTTGGTATTTTATTTTAAAATAGAAGAGGTATTATCTATAGCTTTGAACAGACTCTAAGAACCAGTAGGGAAAATAACAGCTCGATTCTTTGAAAATGCACCACAGTGGGAGAAACAACATTGCTGAAATGCACAGCACTCCCCTCCTTCTGGCCCCACTACATTACAGTACAATGTATCCCCAGGACAAAGATGGTATACTCCCAGTTCATGCACCAGCTGCCCCATCTCTGCTCCCACCCACAGGAGGAACTGTGGCATGGCCCAGGGTACTGGGAAAACCCTCCTAAATTCTAAGGTTGCCAATAAACGTGAGTAAAATGTGGCAGATTTATTCTGGGTGGAATATGCATACTTTACAGTTCATTGGGACTCCTTGGCACACTTATATTTTTAAAAAGTATTCAGAATAATTTTTGTTATTACAATAGTAAAGACATTATAACAGGTGGAAAGTTGTTCTGTGTCTAATATTGAGAAGGATTGTGAGTTTTTCTCTTTGGTTTGAAGATGAAGGAAGCATTTGGCCCATTGCAACTGAACTATTCTTTCCTAAAAGTTCTCTGCTCTACATAGAGGAGGAAAGAGCTCGAGGACCCCAAACCTCTGGTCTTCCTTTGTGTCCAGGGCTACAGTTCTATATTTTATAACAATGCCACTATTGCTTTTTCAAAAACATAAACCAACAAATTTACAGAAGTCCAGCTGGCATACACAAGAGGGATGCTGTGTGCTGTAAAGAATGTCTTTGCTTCCCAAGTAAGTCTCAGCGTTCAGGAAAGAAAATGAGAGAGACAGAGAAAATCAAGCAAAGGTGATGGTGGAGGAAGTGAGAGAGACCAACAGGTACTGATGGACAGTACGGTTACTTTGAGCTCCTGGCTACTCTTCATGGCTGTGAGCGTGGGCACAGGATGGAGTTTGTGCTAACAGACTTTTAGGACTCTGGCTGCCTCAAGGACGCTGTTTGGGGCTTGGCTTGTCCTTCCTTCCTGCACTCCCAAAGACTTCACAAGGCTGGTGCAGAGTAGCACTAAATCTATGAGTCCTCCCAGCTCTCCCTCACACCCAGCACCCCCTGATTGGCAGGCAGCCTGGCCAGTGCAGGGAGGGGAAATGTGTGATCTCCAGGTACCAAGTGCCAGCAAATCAGGTACTTAATTTCCAATGGCCAGGCAGTATACTTCCAAAAGGCAATATAAAACAAGCTGATGGGGTGGGGGAAGCAATTGCTCCTGGAATCTCATATAAAATGTCAGTTATGCCAGCCCTCTGGAGTGGACCCATTGTCCTTAACCTCCCTGTTCCCCAGGGGGGCAGCGGGTGGAGGGGGGGTGCACTGCGTGACTGACCTCTGACTGCCATTGCGGATGAACCCAGAGGGACACTCCTGCATGCACTCGCCGTCATGGATCACGAACCCCTCGGAGTCGCTGCTCTCGGCGCTGGGGATGTTGGCGCAGAAGTCGCGGTCCACGCAGCGCCAGCCCTCGAAGCGGTAGGTGTTGGGCGGGCAGGTGGGCACGCAGACGCCTGCGTAGTAGTAATGCCTGCAGGCCACACAGGCCGTATCGTTGTCCGGTGCGCTGCAGCTGCCCAGACACTCGGGGTGACAACACTCGTTGTTCTCCGTGCACGCCCGCTTCCCGCAAGCGCTCGGGCACACTGTGGGGGCAGAGGGGACAAACAGGTGAGCCTGGCAGGGGTTGGACGGCCTTCTCTGGGCTGGACCTGCTTTGACCTTGGGGCACTGGCCCAACCAGGTCGCCCTGGTGACAGACAATCGCCTATGCACCCACCCACCTACCCACGAAATCCACACATGGAGCATCTCCCGGCTCCCCAGCCCGTGGTAAACTCGCACTGACAGTATATTACAGAGCATATCCACAGTTTCATTAAGGCAGGGAGAAAATACTCTGCATTTCGAGTCCAAGGTTTAAAGTCTAGCCTCTCCTATTTACTCCCTGTTTGCTCCTGGTGAGTCATTAACTTCTCTGACCTTGATCCTCACTTTTCACATCTATAAATTGGGGGTAGTGATATCCACATTAGAGGTTTGCCTGAGGCCAAGTGATAATGTAGTAGCCCTGTGGGAACAATACAGCATATTATTCCTTTTAAGAGCATCATGCACTGTTCATTCTGCATTTTTTTTCATTCTGCATTTTTAAAAAGACTTCCTTCCTTCCTTCCTCCCTCCCTCCCTCCCCCCCCCCTTTTTTTAAGATTTATTTATTTATTCATTCAGAGAAAGCAAGAGAGAGGCAGAGACACAGGCAGAGGGAGAAGCAGGCTCCATGCAGGAAGTCCGATGCGGGACTCGATCCCGGGTCTCCAGGATCACACCCCGGGCTGCAGGCGGCGCTAAACCGCTGCGCCACTGGGGCTGCCCCCTCCCTTCCTTCTTGAGAGACATAGAGGGAGAAGCAGGGAGCCTGATGTGGGACTTGATCCCAGACTTGGTATCATGACCTGAGTGGAAGGCAGACTCTCCACCGCTAAGCCACCCAGGCATCCCCATTCTGCATTTTGAATGTGTTCCTTGAAATACCTTGAAAAGCCTTGGTGTGCACAAATGATTCTTTTAAAAATTATTTTATTACATATATTAGTAAAAATAATTAAAAATAACTTAAAAATGATTTGTTTTTAAAATGATTAAACTAGAAATATAGTAAAGTTGATACTATTTGGGTTTACAAAATGGCTTTAGAAAAGTTTGTGTCTGCTTGTGTATCAATGGTCTTACTCCAAAAAATGATGGTTTTAACCTATTCACATATTCTAACCTATTATATATTCAAGAAGTCCCTGTGTCTGATTGTTATTCTCAAATTTTAAAAAAAAGGGGAGGTTGGGCAGTGTCTCCCAGCCCAGAGGACTCACAGTATATTACAAACCATCTTTTCTGAGCCACTCTGCTAAACTTAAGTGAAAACAGTGTCAGAGATCCACGATTCATGTCCCAAGTAGATGAGCTGGCATTTTATTTCCATAACGACGACGTAATGATCACACTCTATGGGGCTGTTAGCCTCACTAGCAAATAAAGTATAAATCAACAAAATATGAAATCTGGCTTGCATTATATGTTTCCTACCTTTTCTTGAGCTGGGAAACAACACAAAATTATTTAAATATATATATTATTTACTCTGAAATGCATTATTTAGTGAAGATTCTATCATTGTTTTTCCTTATAAACAAAATACGTGCTCAAAAAAATCAGATATCACAAATAAGATATGAAAATAAACAGCACATCTAGTCCATCTGCCCCCAACGCCCACTTTATCAATATATTCATGTGGATTCCCCCAGGTCCCTTCTTATACATGTGCGTGTATATATAAATATCTACAAAAAAGGAACAAATCATCCTGAAACCTTTTTTTTGGGCAAAATATAGTGTGAATTCCATAATCACTTAACAGCTGCATTGCATTTCACAGTATAGTATAAGTTATATAGTGTCTCCTACTATGAAACATTTCATTTATTCCCAACATTTTATTAATATAATGAACACTGCAGTCTTCATGAGAATCTTTAATCATTTACTTAGGATAAATTTCCAGAATTGACCTAGCCAGGTCAAACTGTCCTTTGCAAAGTTTCTACCAATTTACACCCCACTAACTGCATCCAAGAGCTCCTATTTTACTGCAAATAGGTGAATTTAAAAATGAACATCAGAACTTGGACATTCAAATGAATAGTCACCTCTGAAGAAAACGGATAAATTCTCATGATACTCTCAAGCTTCTTAAAATAATTTTGCAAGTTTCTCCTTTGAAATTATCCTTTGGCAGAGACCATAGGTTGGCTTCCATTATTTATTCTTTTTATCTATTTTGGTAATAGGACCTTGATTTTTAATTGGGCATTTTGCCACTTAGGTAGTTATTATATCTCCTAGTCTCTCTCATAGCTAGAAGTGACGTCTGTCCTAACCAGTGAGATATAATAAAACTTTTTTGGCTGGTACTTACCGGAAAGTTCCTTCAAACAGAGTGAGCATGCCCTTCCTTCTTGCCAGCTAGAATGCAGAAGCAATGCATCAAGCTCAACTAGCCATCTTGGACATGAGATAGCCCATTAAGAAGGTGGAACAAGAGGGATGCCTGGGTGGCTCAGTGGTTGAGCATCTGCCTTCGGCCTGGGGCCTGATCCCAGTGTCCCAGGATCGAGTCCCAGAATCGAGTCCCATATCAGGCTCCCCACAGGGAGCCTGCTTCTCCCGCTGCCTGTGTCTCTGCCTCTCTCTCTCTGTGCTCCCTCTCTGTGTCTCTCACATGAGTAAATAAGTTCTTAAAAAGAAAATAAGGTGGAACAAGACAAAAGGATCTTGGTCCCCCAAAATGCTAACCCTGAACTCCTACCTCTAGACTTTTCTATATGAGAGAGAAATAAAAAAGTTTTATCTTATTTATGTGCCTGCTATTCATTAGATTCAACTGAAAAAATCCTGAGACACACCTTCAGGGCTACTTATAAGCAAAGAAGAAAACCATTCCTGTTGGTTTATATTGCTTTTGTTTACCAGAATTGCCTCAGTGACTTCTGGCTATTTCCAAAAACTAAGCTACCCAATACATAACAAGGAGAAAGTATCTCTGAGCACAGCAAAAAAAGTGTGTGTTATAGATAGTTACAAAAATGTGGCGATACATCTATTGTCCACCAAGGTGATAATCTTGAAGAGTGTAACATTAATTTGAATTTACAAGCCTAGTATTATCTGTAGTAAATGCGCGCACGCGCGCACACACACATACACACCCACACACACACACTACTATCAGATCTCATACCTGAAGACATTTAATATTATCAAATAGATTCAACAACTATTTAATTTTAAATATATCCATTATGGAGGTAACTCCAAGGCTCAAGATCTAAAGAGACAAGCTGTCTCTCTTTTAGTACGGGGTTTTAAAGTAATAAGAGGAACATAAGTCCATTTATCCTTAGTTGTTGATCCACTTAGCAACATGCTGCACCTGTGTGCCAGACCCTGCCCTCAAGGAATGGGCAATATGCCAGCTAAGTACAGGGGTGAGTGGAGGTTCGTGGCATGCTCTGGGCACCAGGAACAGTTTTGAAGAGGTGCTGAGGCTAGAGCTGAAAGGTGAAAGACAAGGAGGATAAGAATAAAGAAGAGCACAGATGAGATCACATGGGAATGTGTGTAAAGGCAATCCAGTGACTGTGGTGGGAGGACCAGGTACCCGTGAAGATAGCAGGGGGCTAGATGCTGACTGGTGGCTGACAGGCATCACTGAAGATCCTAAGCAGAACACGGTCAGATTTTCATATTGGGAAGGTTCTTGGGCAGCAGCACAGAGGTTACAATGACCAGAGGGGGCAGAACTGACAGAGAGGGATCAGGTGAGGGGAGAGGAGAGATATAGGCTTGTCCTGCTGCCCCTATGAGGTTTATGATATAACAGACCCATGGGTTCATGTGGCTAAAATGAAACTGGCTGAAGAACCCTGTGTTCAGTCTCTAGGGTCAGCACCAACCAGCTGTGTGGAGCAGACACCCCACTAGAAGCACTGAAGTCCCCGGCAGGTGCTCTCAGGCATCAGCCACCACCATGCTTGGTGACTGGAGGAAGGGAAAATTGATTAAGGATCTTACACTCATCAGGCAGCCTGGGTGGCTCAGCGGTTTAGTGCTGCCTTTGGCCCAGGGTGTGATCCTGGAATCCCGGGATCGAGTCCCACATTGGGCTCCCTGCATGGAGACTGCTTCTCCCTCTGCCTGTGTCTCTGCCTCTCTCTCTCTCCTCTCTGTTTCTCATGAATAAATAAATAAAATCTTAAAAAAAAAGGATCTTACACTCATCAACAGAGCCTAAGTGGGACCAATATCTGCTTGCAAAGCCCCCTTCCCCTTACTTATAATTTAAATGACATGCAATGTAAAATCTTAAGTAACAGACATTAATACTAAATAGTACGAAAAACTCAAGAGCATTGAAAAGAATAGAAAAAAATATCCCTGTGCACATGCTGAGAATTGGCTTACCCCAGATGCAAATGTTGGGCATTTCCAGCAGGAGAAAGAAAGGGGAAAAAAAATCCAAAACCCTGACAAAGTATCTGCAGATATATTTTGCATTCCATTCCCCATTCCAATGGAAATGGCATCTCTGGGCAGTGGTCCTCTGAGACCCTTCAAAGGCACATGTTACATGAAACTCCATGGTCAGTTCTTGCCACAAGTAGCACACAGGTTGGGGAATTAGGGTTCTGTTTTAGCAATGAGAGCTGCCTTCAGAAGGAATTTCAGCAAAGCTTAAATTAGGTAAAATCATGTTATTTATAAGCAGAACAATTCCTCTTAAAGGGATCACAAATCAAGGGGTTCCTTTATATACATCATCCACACTACACAACCCATACTGAATACGCGAGGGGAATAAAAATGGAATGTGATGGGGAAGGAGGAAAAAGGAGAGAGGTGATTTGTTTGCTGGACAAAAAATGGAAAGAGGCTGCTCCAGGGACAGAAGCTGGTGTTCCCCCGGCTGCCACAGAATCAGAGGATTCTGGGAGGCAGGAGAACATGTGGGAAGTTCAGGACTAGAGTCCTGGAGTCAGCCCCAGAAGCCTGCTGTAAATTTTGTCTCATCTCAATGTATATAAATATTATTAGTGTTTAGGACTATTAAGGGATTTCTCAAAAAGCCCTGGTCAGTGCATCTCGCCAGCAGATGGATGGCTGCTCCATACAAATGCCAAAACTTAAAATTTAGTTCAGTTACCAAATTCCCAATTACAGAGCTATGGGAGAAAGGAAGGGAACCTCTTCCCTGGCTTCCATGAAGGAGCACACCTAATGTGATTAAAAGCATTTCTACTTTTCCAAATAAAAGGAAAATGGAAGCTGCTACAAACTAACAGATATAGAGGGGAAAAGCAAATATATTTTGCTCACAAGATCCTTCTACTTATTGGAATTCTTAGGATGACCAAGAATAAAAACAATAGCCGATCTAAATTGTCAGAAAAGCTAAGGCATGTCCCACATCTACCACTGAAAGGACTGATTTGGGGTCACAGTCACATAAAAATGAGGCGCTGCATATAAAAGCTCGTTCTCTTCATTCTTGGATGGGAAATAAGTCACACATCAGCCTTTAACTCTCTCTCTCCCCAGTGTCCTTATATTCAGTAAGTTCTTTCGGGATTTTTTTTAAAAAAATATTTATTTATTCATAAGAGACACAGAAAAAGAGGCAGAGACATAGGCAGAGGGAGAGGTAGGCTCCTTGCAGGGAGCCCAATGTGGGACTTGATCCCAGGACCTCAGGATCACGACTTGGGCCACAGGTAAATGCTCAATCACTGAGCCACCCAGGCATTCCTGGTTTGTTTTTGGTTTTGTTTTTTAAACATTTACTTTTGTTCTTGCCTGTGAGTTAACAAACTTTACTCAAAAGCAACCATTTAAAAAATGTATATGATTATAAAGTGTTCTGTTGGAAGGGAAAAGAAGGTAGGAAACTCAACCTCTTCTCAAGGAACAAAAAATGGAAAGGGGGCCACTTAGTCACAATTTTATCCCAAATAACTTCTAAAGAATAGAAACAGGTTCGTGGATGTCTGAATGACGTCAAGCTTCTGACTCAGAACACAGGTTAAAGACAATGATTTCTTGGCTACCTTAAGTGACACACCACTGTTCCATTTAAAAAAAAAAAAAAAAAAGGGATGCCTTTCCTAACTCCGGGAAAGTGCACTTCAACTCCAAAGTGCATCAGAGACATACAGGGGCCAGAGAAATTTTATGGTTTTCTTGTTCTGCCAGGGGAGGAGCTGATTCCATAAGATACCATGGAGGGCAGGGGGAAGTGAAAGACACCAGCTATGTCAGCTGAATGCCCAAGTCCACTCAAGGCTGTCAACATTGTCCTCCAGGTATTACTTAGCCATAGGTGAGGGGATGAGAAAGGTTCCTTTTGACTGTTAAATATCATCAGCCTTACGAGCCAGGCCCTAGGCTAGGTCCTGACAAGCATAAGACAGCCAGCCCTCCTAGGGCTCCCCACCCAGAGGGCAGGCAATGGTTGTATCAAGAAGGACAAGCAAGGGACCAGTGAGGAGGGCTTTCCAGGAGAAGGGACTGCCAGGCCCAAGCTTGAAAAGCCAGCAGGAGCTAGCAGGTGTTGGTGGGGCTGATGGGAAGCATGGGCCAAGAGAACCAGACTCAGGATGAATGTGTGACTGACCAAGGTTTTCAGGACTGGAGGGGTGCAGGAGACAGAGAGGGAAGAGGGTGACACCGGAGGTAGAGAGACTTGAGGAGGGCCTTTTAACCCACAAGTAGGAGTTTGGAGGATCATTTTGGATGCTGAGTGGGAAACAGGATAGACAGGTGGCCCACAGAATCACAGTAGCCATCTCCATGGGCCATGATGCTGGTCTAGATCAAGGACGCGGTGATACAGGTGGGGGGAAGCAGGCAGATTCAAGATACATCTGGAGAATGTGGGAAGTGTAGTGAGCTTTTGTGTTTTGGAGGGACAGAAAGATAAGTTCAGTCAGAGATGTGTTGCTTGGTGTACACTGGATGCTTTTACCACATAAAATAATCTTCAATCTGTCCTCCCTTTTATCCTCATGCACATACTCCTCCCTACCCATCACCCCAAAGCAAAGAGCTCTATCAATGGGAGCAGAGTGGCGAGGAGCATCAAGGTTTCCCTAGTTCAGGGAGAGCTGCTATATTTTATCCCAGTGTATTAGTCTGGAGTTCTCTAAATAAGTCAGCTAGCATGGAAAAGCAGGCTTATGTGAAAATGCTTAGAGGCCATAAATAAAACTAAATAACCCTGGTACCACACTATATGTGAGCTACACACATACATGTATTGTGTGTGTATGTGTATATATATGTATATGTATACACACACACACATATATATGTGTGTACACACACACACACACACACACACACACACACATATAGCAAAGCACAATTTTCTCCAAAGGAAGACAAGAAGAATCGACTGTCAAGTTTCTTGACATCCTGAGAACTGGCGAATGGGAAACTCTAGAGAACCATTGCTTAGAAATCCCAGGTGGAGCTTAAAACAACTCCAAGATAAGCTTCTGCCTAGAAAACGATATTGGGTAAGCCAAATCAGTTACCAACAGAAAAAGAAAGTTCCAGTGGCAACCCATGTCTTAAATGTTCACAAAAGAAGTCACATTTGCAACAATGTTTCTCCTCTCTATGCCAAAAGAAACCTCCTCCTGTGCTGGGGAAAACATTCCACCACAGTAGCAGCCAGAAAGAGAGACATTTTAATGGTTACAATCATGAAGATACTTCGTCTTCTCTTTTGGATCAAAAGTATTCAGTGCGCCCACTGGAAAGGTTATGGTGAGAACCAGGGCCTTTGGGAATGCATGCAGACACACAGAGAGGCCTGGGAACAAAACTCCCACTGAGCACAGAAGGGCTGGTGAGCAAAAAGGGTGGGCCACAGTGTTTGAACCTGTTAATTTTCTGGAATACTGAGGTTTATAGAGAGGAGCAAGAAGTTACATATGTCTGCTCCTCACCACACCACCCCTCCCCCTGAGCTCCCCAGTTAATGGTCTTCTTCAACCTTCCACTCCACCTAAGGGGACCACTTTGGAACATGCAATAATAGCAGGCAGCCTTGTGCAAGAAGCTCCTAGGGCCATTAGATCTGTCTCTAGTTCAGAAGCAACAAGTACTTATGCAGTCATATTCACCACTGTCATCCAAGCAGAGAGTCTTAGACTGGAAAGACAGTTCAGAGAGCACTCAACTCATGCCTGTCTCAGGTACTTCTCTATAAAAACCTAGGTAAGCCTTCAAGCAATGTCTCGGGGGTTCATTACCTTAGACAAAGTGCTATTTCAATGGCCAGGCAGCCCCAACCTTGACCAAGTACTTCCTTATACCCCCAGAGAATGCATTTTCCTCCCTGGCACACTCCGCACTCCCCAGGCCTCATTCAGCTGTCTGATACTCAGGGGGAAGAGAGGCTTTCTTCTTCATAGGTCAGACTTGCAAATACTCAGCCTCAGAATTCTGAGCCAGTTATTCTGGCCTCCCTCCGAGTGCCTTACTCAGTTATACTCATGTAACATACATGAATACCATTGCTTCTTAACATCTGCCCTCAAACCTATTCTTAACACAGCAAAAGTAGTTGGGACAGCATAGAATACCAGGTGACTAGGAGACCAATGGTGGTCTTCTGTGACCAAGGCAGCATCCTTGGGGTAATCTCTGAAGGATCTTTAACTATCAGCATCACACCGAGATAGCTTATTCTGAGCTTCTAATTGCTGAAAACTCCTGTCTTCTTTTTCGTAGTAACTGTTTGAGACTCTCCTATATGGATGCAACTTTGATCTGAATACAGGTCTCTAGGTTCACATAAAGTTAACGTTCATGGGGGCATTTCCCACATGCTTGACAATCCATTCAGTACCTTTACATTAATCTTCCTAATAATCACATGGGGTATCATCATCCTCATTTGTAGCTGACCAAATGGAGGCACAGAGATTTAATCACTGTCCAGGGTTATTAACTGCCCAATTTAATCACCGGTAAGCTGTAAACATGGGCTTGAAACCTAGATCTGCAGGACTAGGGGTGGCTGCCTTTTCACTCACGTTGTTCTGTGGTGGCACGATGTTTCAGTTGGTCTGTGTCGCCTAAAAGGAAAGGGCTAAGATGTCCTTCTTCCGCTACTTTTCTTTTTAAGCATGCCTCCATTGGGAAAAAAATAAATCACAAGCCCTAGCATCCTTTCCCCCTCCCTGAGGTATACCACTTAGTCCGAAGGAAGGACAAAACCCACGAAATGTGACACTCTAGAAAAGGGGCATGCCTCCAGGTGATATTAAGGAGATAACATGGGCCCACTAAGCCTTCTTTGTTTATGGAGTTATAACAAACAGAACCCTCAAGGACATTTTTTTTTTTCCAGCACAAATTTGCAAGGCTGAGCCCCATCAGGTTTATCATTAAATGTCATTGCTCAGTGGCAACACTGGAAGGCACTGAATTAGCATACATTCTATGGGGCAAATGCAACTCTATATAAATGTGCTATCAGGAAGCCAGACCAGCAAGACCCAGGGAGACTTGGTGACCTGCAGAACCCATGTCACCCAAACAAGTCTTACTCATGAGATTAGATAACCAGAGTTCATTTCCTTCACCAATTCGTATGTCTCAGCAAGACTGAAAATTTGGTCACAGAGGAGAAAAAAAAAAAAAAAAAAGAAAAGAAAAAAAACCCCCAGTTCTGTGCCTTCCCCTAGGTTGGGCACATAAGCACATATAATCAAGGCTTACAGAAATAAGAAATAGTCAAGCTCCCAAGACTAGACTCACTGTCTAGTACACAAGGTAAGCCAAGAGTTCTGGGAAAACATTTCATACTGGCTACTGAGTATTTCATTAATGAGCAAAAGAAATAATCATCTACAGATAGTGCCCACTAGACCACTTAAGCCTCCAAGATCCAAGAAGTAGTGCTAGGCAGAACATTGAGAAAAAGGAAAAAAAAAAAAAAAAAAAAGAAAGAAAGCAAACAAGCAAGCTACCAACCAACCAACCAACCAACCAACCAACCAAGAAACCAAAAAGAGGAAAGTTGTAGATAGCCCCATTATTAAGTAAAAATTTCAAGAGCTAATTAGTAAGAAGAGTAAAGAAAGAACAGCCATCAGTGCAAAAACACAATGCAGAATCACAAGTAATACCAAAGCTAAGTGAGGAGCAGAAGACAGGTCAGGAATCCTCCTCTAACTGAGCTGGTTTGGGTTACTGTGGGCTATGTGATTTTTTTTCTTCCTTCACACATTTTTTTTTTTTTTTATTGAGACAATTTACCCATTTAAAGTATACAAACTGAGAAGCACCTGGGTGGCTCAGTCAGTTAAGTGTCTGACTCTTGATTTTGACTCAGATCATGATCTTGGGGTCATGAGATCAAGGCCCAGAGGCAGGCTCTGTGCTCAGTGGGGAGTCTGCTTGAGATTCTCTCCTTCTCCCTCCTTTTTGCTTCCCCCACTCAAATCAATCAATCAGTCTTTTAAGAAAATAAACTCATATTCAAAGCCTACATTCAAAATTGGGAGACACGGGTAAGTTTCAATGGGAAAAAAAAAATAAGGAAAAGAGGGGGGAATGCTTCAGGGGGCCAGGAGGACTACAGTGAGGGCAGTCTGTGCCTGTTTCTTCACATGGGAACACCAAGTGTCTGCATCAGACACAACTCACGCCCCCATCTCCCATCTTTTTTTGAGTCTTTCACTGACAAATGGGTGATTCTTTTGAAACCCTTCCCAGTGCTGTGACCGCCAGGCATGAGCACGTAAAGACACCCATCACTTACTATTGCCTGTCACAGATTCTTAAATGGACAGGGTGGAAAAAAATATTCTTTTCACACACTTAAAAATTACTCCAAGTTATTTTAAATTTGGAACTGTTTGTATATTCCTTATAAGTTTATAAAACTCACACTGTCCCTCCATGACTAACTAAAGTGGAATTGAAAGAGTATTCTATATTTATAACTGGTCTGCTTGTTCGTGCTTACAGTCCTATTTCCATTCTCTGTTACTGTACACAGAGTTATGTGAGGTATTGTGGGCTCCTACTAAACTTCACTGATTTCCTAACAAGGCAGGCCTATGTCCTGGAGGGACAAATTGGGGGCTGTTTTGTCCAAGTGGAGGCCAAGCTCAGAGGGAGAGGCCTCTAGCTTTGTGGGTTTGGCTATAGCTCTTAAAACCAGTGGTAGGACCCATTTCTGGGCAATTGCATGCCTTTCTGGTGTTGACCGAGTATCAATGCTACTGATAGATTGTTTATGGCACGTGCCCATTAGGGGAGCTCCTTGGTCTATAGCTATCACTTCTTTCTATTTATTTTGGCAGAAATTGTTAGCCCAAAAGGTATAGTGCTACAACAACCCAAACAAAAGCCCCTTTCCACATACATAAACGTTTATGTCAACATCATTTAAATTAATTAACTGGGGGCACCTGGATGGCTCAGCAGGTTAAGCATCTGACTTTGGCTCAGATCATGACCTCAGGGTCCTAGGATCAAGTCCCACATCGAGCTCCCTGCTCAGCAAAGAATCTGCCTCTCTCTCTCTCCATCTGCTTCTCCCCCAGCTCATGCTCTATCTTGCTCTCATGCTCTCTCTCATAAATAAATAAATAAATAAATAAATAAATAAATAAATAAATAAATAAATAAATAAATAAATAAAATCTTAAAGAAAAACTGAACTGAATGCAACCACTTGCAGGGCAACTACTATAGAGACCAACAGACAAAGTTTTGGATAAAACTTGTCAACAAGTGAAGTGTTTCACTAGGACACAATGATAAATGCATGAAGTACTTATAGAGGTAGATTTCTACAGTATGTGTGGAATTTACATTTGTATGTGCACACCTGTATGCACAGATGCATTGTGGTCCAGCCTCATCACAGGTGTAGAGGAAATAAGAACAGTTCCTCCAAAGCTGCCTCCTTGGGAGGCTACACACCTAGTCAATGACCTCAAAAATCTTGCAAAGCCCTTCAGGGTCCTCTTGAAAAATGTTCCTAGAGACTAACACATTCTTTGATACAGCCTCAAGAGTGGCTCATCTTTGTAAAAGGAAAGGGGAAATGGCCCTTAAGCCAATTTTTCTTTCTTTCCTAATGTCAGAAGGGAAAACAGGTATCTCATCTCAGTTCTGGGTCTGCCAGTGAGGTTGGGGTTTTTCCCCCTCCCCCATCCCATTTCTTGGTGATTTGCAGTACCTCCTGAGTTAACTGGCTTTCAATGTCTCTGGCCCATTTTCTTGGGAGATTAAGTTTTTGCTAATTATTTAAATTTTAGCCCTTAAAGATATATATGCTTTTCATTTTATTTTCTATTTTTGTTTTTATTTTTTTTTGAGAGTGCAGAGGGGGTAGGGACAGAGGGAGAGAGAGAAAGAGAGAATCCCAAGCATGGTCCACACTCACCACGGAGCCTGATGGCAGGGCTCAATCTATGCAGGGCTCAACCACAAGCTTGAGATCATGACCTGAGCCTAAATCAAGAGTTGGATGCTTAGTCAACTGAGCCACCCCAGCACCCCAAAGAGTATATGCTTTTTAAATGCAGTATTGTATCTTGAAAAAAATTTTAGGTGGCTTAAGAGAAAAATGCTCTCTTCTTCTGTAACCAAATCTACCTAAGGAGCATGAATAGTAACAGTACTGGCTTCTAGTCATTTTACCTCTCTAGATTCTTGGTTCCTTTCTCCTTTGATGGTGTTACTTCCTGATGGTGCACTTTCAGACTTGTAAACATCTATTTTAGAGCATATGTTATGCTACAACACCACGTTATTCTTTTCCATTATCTAATCTGATTATTGGCCCCATTTCCCAACATGAAAGTATTTTTACTACTGTGGAAAAACCACAAAAGATTCACCAGACTTCCAAGTACAGTAAGCTCTGTTATCGGGAAACAAGGGGAACAGGGTGTCCCAGACGATCGTACACATTCTAGTTCACAGAATTACCACACAAACCTTCTGAGGATCAGTTCTGGAGAACTGGACCACAAAACACCTACACCCACAAAAATTCACTGAAGTTTTATTTCATCTAGTTAATGATTCAAAAATGCCTTGGAAAAACATTCAAATGTAGGATATTGGAATGTCCTTGCAAAGATTGTTACCAAAAACAAACAAACAACAACAACAAAAACCCCAACAACTCAAAAAACAAAAACACAAACACCCAAACCAAAAATACCTTATCATTCCCCAGAACTCTCTTGGTTTATATTTGATTTTGTTTAGTGTTTTTATTTTTGTGAGTGGTAGAGGTGGTGGTGGTAGGGCAGTAGTTTTGATAAAAATGTTATTACCCTTGCCAGAAAGCATTAAAAGTACTTAAATCCTATGTTGGTGATATAAATCCAGTCCTATGGGTAAGTATCATTTTGCCAGTTTCATGTGGGGAAAAATCTTGACTCTATACTTTGGAAAGGTTTATTCCAAGTTTAAGACTCTCCTTCCCACAACTTAAATTTTTTTTTTTAATCTTTGGAGTTGAATTTCTTGGTTTTTGGTTTTTTGTAAGTGATCGGTAAAATTGGGTTAAACTGAAGTGCCAACATAGGCATCTCATGTGTAAAATGCTAGTTGAAAGAGTGTGTTTCTCGTTGTAAATACCCAGTGGAGATGGGCTCACAGGTACCTTCTGCTTTTTCCAATTAAATAGGAAACCTCTGAGAGTATATTTTTATTTGATCTCTGAACCATTAAATAGCTAGTATCATTTCTGATTTTAGATATTCAGCTTTTTCCCAGAGTATCAAATTATAAAGTGAATGTATTGCTGCAGGCCCAACATCACTTAGGCCTCGAAGAAAACCGGAATATGAAGCAAAATACGACAAAGCCTACTGTTAGCTCTGAAAAGCAGGGTGGAAAGTTCAGGGGCTTTCCCCTTCAGACAGCTGTCACTAGCTGGCCTGTAATGACAGCAAGTGACCTGACCACCGCAGGCCAAATGAAGGGATGATGTGCAGGAAGCCCAGGGTGTGCTGGGAGATAGGTGGATCTCTCTCCCCTTCCTATTTGAGCAACTTTCCCCCTCCACCCCACATCTTCATCTTTTTACTGCCTCCCAAACACTATTTGTTTTATACTATAGTTTTATTTTCAGGCTTCAAAAGAATTTTCTTTGAAAGATGGAAAAACTTAACACTTAAGACTAATTTTATTCACACACACATGCACAACACACACACACAAACAAGGCAGCTCTACCATGCAAAACACAAATGAGCCTCCACTTAGGACTAATTTTATTCACACACACACACACACACACAAAACAGGGTAGCTCTACCAGGCAAAACACAAATGAGCCTCCAAACTTGGAAACCATGTCCAAGAATCATTCTTTGATTCCATCCTTGGCCTGAAGACTGAAGCAATTTGCACAAAATTTCATAAACATAAAGAGGTCCAACTGCACTCCAGCTCTAGTGAGTATGAGGGTGCTCACTCACAAAGCCACATGTTTGGCATACCATGAGAATGTATAAGGTTTACCTGCGAAAAACCAAGGGATCAGTAAAACAGTAGCTTTTAGAACACATGACTGTGTGCTTCACAGGTCAACTTTTTAAACCTTTCCCTAAACACTGAAAACCCCAAACTGGCTAAGTCGCTGAGAGAGAGAGAGAGGGAGGAGAGAGGGAGGAGAGAGAGAGGAGAGAGAGGAGAGAGAGAGGAGAGAGAGGAGAGAGAGGAGAGGAGAGAGAGGAGAGAGAGGAGAGGAGAGAGAGGAGAGAGAGAGAAAGAAGAAAGAAAGAAAGAAAGAAAGAAAGAAAGAAAGAAAGAAAGAAAGAAAGAAAGAAGAAAGAAAGAAAGAAAGAAAGAAAGAAAGAAAGAAAGAAAGAAAGAAAGAAAGAAAGAAAGAAAGAAAGAAAGAAAGAAAGAAAGAAAGAAAAGGAAATGATCTTAAGTGCAAAGCTCTTCTTCAAAAATCTATCTAAAATCCTGGACTTGAATAAATTGTAGATAAGGTTGTGAAAATGTTAAAGAGTTATCTCTTCTTTTTCCTTCAAAGGAATAAGCTCTGAGTAACTTCCTCGAATTTGATGTCAAAACAACCGTGTGTCTCCTAAGTTCCCGGGGCATCCTTGTCCCAGAGCAGAGGGCCTAGAAGGCCAGGGTACGGAAGCCCCAACACTAGCTTGCTGCAAACTGGCACACAGGCTCCTTCAGGATGTGTTTTTTACTCACAGAGAGAACAAGTACTGGCAAGGGACAAAAAAAAGGGGGGGGACATGTTTTGCAAACAATCAGGGTGACCTGAAACCCAGGGTAAAGCCTGAAGTCAGCATTCATTCATTGCAGCTTGAGCCAGGCTCTGTGCAATGCTTGCTAAGTGGAGTGCTCTGGACAAGGAAAAGGCTGCTGTGTTTCCCATTCATCCAGGAGGACTTCTCACCTAAAGGCACACCCCACACCCCCAGGCGGGGCTGCCTGTCTTTGTTTTGCTGCCTTGCCTAGCTGGGAGCATCTCTGAAGTGAGATGAATTCCCAACAGAGAAAGTCATCATTGTCTGCAGCTGAGAGAACCTAGGAACTGGGCATCCAGTCTAATGTCTTCATCCTCGCTTGGCACAGGCAGGAAGGGAAATGTGGACAGCTGAAGCTCCGAGAGTCACACCATGAAGGAGAGCTGGGCCCAGGACTCGGGTTTCTGGACCTCTGAGCCCAGGGCCCCTGCCATCCTGTGATGTTCTGTTCCTAGCCCCCTATTCGCCTGCAGAGAGGCATCTCTCAGACTGCTAAAACCACAGGACCCCCTTCGGGATAATCACACATCCCCTTTGACATGGATGGTAGATTTTTTTTTTTATTTTTTTTAAGACTTTTTGTTGTTGTTTTAAAGTAATTTCTATATTCAACATGAGGCTCGAACTCACAACTCTGAGACCAAGAGTTGCATGCTTCAGCAACTGAGCCAGCCTGGAACGCCACAGTTGGAAATTTTGAAATGGATTATTTCTCCCCATTTTCCAATTCTGAACCTGCCTGTTCAAGGTATCTTCCACTTGCACCTGTCCCCCACTCTGCAAATTTGGCTCTCCTGGTATAAGTAAAGCCTGTTAAATGCATTTCCACCTCAATTGCACCTCTCACCCCCATCTAAATAACAGTGCCTACATTTTCCACCAAGTCTACTTTTTTTTTCCTGCCCCAGATGGGCAGGCGTTACCTTCCTAAATTCACATTCCTGGACGACCCAGAGCTCTGCAGGAGCATAGCGGATACACTTGGAACCTGTTGCTTCCGTCCTCCTGCCCTCTCTGTAGGGCCTGCCATGATTCCTCCTCCCCAACCCCCATCCTTTGAAATTTCTAAACCCCAGTAGAGGAAGCGCCTCTGGCTTTTAATAAGCTCAGTCATGCTTGAAATATTCGCTTCACCCACGAGGTATTGTAGCTGGCAATTGTGACTGGGGCACACATTTAGGGAAAAGATGAAATCTTTCTTCAAGACTCAAGATTGAGAATTCCTAAAAAGACCACTCTTATTTTTCTTAATGTAACTGTGAACTTGCAACAGTCCCAGGGTTGAAAGTACACCTCTGTAATACCCACCATTCACCTACACATGTAACAATAGCAGATTAAGAAATCACCCTTCCTGCGGCTGTGACCACAGAGGGAGGGTATATATTGCAACCCTCCTTCTCTGGAACTTGCAAAACTTACAGGAAATCTTCCACCACCTACAGAGTAAGTCCACTGCCAGAAAAATGAAGTGTAAACACTTTATATTAAATTAAAAATAACATTATCCCAATCCAATATTTTCAAATCCTGGCTCACTTTCAAGTCTTACCGTGCATTTGGGAGCAGAGGTGTAGCAGACACGTGTCTTTGTCCCTTTGTAAGGGGAATGTTTTGCTTTTTTCATTAATACAAACAATCCACAAATTAGTACACATGTAAAACAACCAGGGGAAAGAAGAGGGTGATCCTATTTCCTTTATCTGGGATTGTCCTCCAAATCTTTATGCTGGATAATGATGGCCATCAAGGACATAAATCTATTTATCTAAAGATAAGTCTCTAATTAGGTCTCAGACTTTACTAGACATGTTTTTGAAAGAACTATCGACGAAAATGAAGAAACAGAACAAACAAGAAAAAATGGGAAACACTAATGTGTCTTATTTATAGATGAACACATGTCAATACATGTTTGTGAGATATGCAAAAAAATCGACAAGCCCTCAAACACAGTCATTTACCTCAATTCCTCCCACTGCCTTCTGGAGGAGTAGCCCTCCATGTGGCCCTGGACACCTTTGCCTTGCCTTCAAGGAGGAGGGACACAAAGACAAGCGGTAGCATTCCTCTGCACATAGTGTCAAAGGTATATTAGAAAGCAAACAAAACTACCAGCCTAGAAGCTATGCTGGCAAAATTTAAAGCAACAATTTAGATATAGCCGACGCCCATTTATATAGCAGCTTGGCCACATTTTTAGGAGCCTGAGTCTTGTCTATCTGTCTACTTTAAAAAAAAAATGGTTTTAGGGAGTCAAGTCTTTAAAATTTTGAGATGCTTAAGTTCATCCTCTGTTTTGGAGACACGGCATGAGAGAGCAAGCAGTATACCCAGTGGAGTAGAATGTGGAGTCTGGAGTGAGACAAAAGTGAGTTTATGTCCTAGCCCTGCCATTTATTGACTGATGTGTATCAATGGGATTCAGTTTCCTCACTGTATGAATGTATAAGATAATACCACTTTGTGCTATCAGTGCAAGATTAAATGTGATATACTACGTTAACTATACTGATTATTTCTCCTGGCATGTTATAGGTCCTCTGTAAATATAAGCTATTATTATTTGATCCTTAGACTGGATTTTAAGGTCCTAAGGTTCCAGTCCTGGCTCTGCCATCTATCTGCCTGCTCAGCTGATGTGTGCATAGGGTAGGAGAGAGAACTAGTCTCACTCAGTGACCCAGTGGCTTCTATCTAATCCCCTGGAGGTACCTTATGGGCCATCACATGCTGGGAAGGGCAAAGGGACAGACCAAGAGCTATGTTCCTGATTGGCTTTGTATATTGGGACACACACAAGACTTTGTTTCAGGAGAGGAGTTACGTAGCTAAGAAAGAAACGGAAAAGAAAATCAAGAGACAGGATTCTAAAATATTTCAGATTTCATCTCTGCTTAAACAAATGAAATATTATAAATTTCAGATTGGCCTAGCATTCTAATTCCAGTTTTTTAGTGCTGTTTGTAAATACATTTGCTTTGAAATAATCCTCACTTAGTGCAAGGTGGGCAGTCACTTAGCCAAGACATCATCATCTGAAGGCTGGTTGTAGTTTTGGTTACTATTTTGAAGAGTCCTCAAGCCACAGATGTGGGGGGTGGGGGGGTGCGGAGGTTTGGGGAGAGCCATGGACAGACTACTTTCTAAAGCCTGCCAAAAAAGCTCTCATAGCATGGAAGTTAAACCTTCAACTTCTATCAGGCAGTAAGCTCTTTCCAGATGAGAAAAAGAATTTTCTATGTTTCAAAAGACTTCATTTGGCTCTTGAAAAAGACAAAAAATCCCCAATACAATTTTCTCCTAAGTAACTTTATTCACCTTTTTACATGGGTGAGATGAAGATTCTTTGTAGCAGAGAAAGATACAAGCTTCCTTCCTCTAGGGTAATGCAAGGCTTCTCTACAAAGGATAGAGAGGTAAAGAAGCATCTCCCTTGTTAATTATCGGGCTATGGTGAAAGTAGTGGAGGAATAGCATGGTGCTGCCGAAATCTGGGATAGGTCTCACCAACTGTCATCAATGCTCAAATACATGGACAGTGCTCCAACTAGTTTCTGCTGTCAGGTTCCCGGCCTACTCAAATTTAAGGGTTCTACAGGAACAGAGACCAGCTTAAGAGCTAAGTAAAACTAATTGCCATTATGAATTTTTCCAGGTCAAAGGAATCTCTTGCAGGATCCATGGGTGAGACCTCTGAGTTGCAACCAAGAACATGTGCAAGCTGTTTGAAAAAAAAAAAAAAAACTTGGCTTTGTGCACAGGCACCCCGGGCTGGCTCCCCTGCATCAAAAGGGGGGAAGGACAGCCAGCTGGCTAGGGCAGCCATCAGACTACCCAGCTCTCACGCCACCTGCACCTCCCTATCTAGAACCCACTGCTCTGGCTTCACAAAAAAAATGCTCCTGGGTGCCAGTGCCACAGAGACATTCCTTCATGCTCCCTCCCAATACTCTGGGCCACTGGGATGGGAAGCTGGTGGCAAGGAGAATGCTGACCACCTACTCCTATCAGACCTCCCCTCTCTGGTCCTGTGTCAAGGAAGGATGCACTTGTTCAGCCAGCCGGGAAGGATTTTTGTGAATTCCTGGTGTGGGCACTGCCTGGAATTCTGAGCAGTGGCTCTGAATTTGTACTCCAGGTTACTAAAAAAGCTGCAGATGGGCCTTGTTAGTTTAGGGCATGGTGAGGATGCTTTTGCTGAATTATGAAGGATGCACAAACATCCATATGCACACTAAACTAAAACTTTTCATCCTCCTGGCCCCTGCTCCAACCACACTGGCTCCTTTTTCTTTCTTGAAAAGGGCAGACCTTGTCATGACTCTGAGCCATCACACATGCTGTTCCTTCTGCCTGGCTTATGCTTCTTTCCCACTCTTGATCTACCTCCCCAACTATCTCTGGGTGGGAGTCCTTCCTGCTGTCCCATCATTTTATGTCACAGTGTCTTCTTCATCTCCCTCAAAGCACTGACCACATTCACAATCAAAGGTTTTGTTTCTTTTCTTTTCTTTCTTTCTTTCTTTCTTTTTTTTTTTTTTTGCTGGACGGAAGGGGGGCTATTGTTTAATGGGTACAAAATTTCAGCTGTGCAAGATGAAAAGAGTTCTGGAGATGGATGGTGGTGATGGTTACACAACAATGGGAATCTACTTAGTGTCAATGAACCACATATCTTAAAATAGTTGAGATGATAAATTTTGTTATGTATTGTACCACAGTTTTAAAAAAAAAGACTTGGGGTGCTTGGGTGGCTCAGTTGGTTAAGCATCAGATTCTTGATTTCAGCTCAGGTCTTGATCTCAGGGGCATGAGTTCAAGCCCTGCGCTGGGCTCCACACCTTTAAAAAATAATAATAATAAAACAAAAATAAAACAAACAACAAAAACAAAGGACTTCATTACATTTAATGCCCCTTTCTCTTTCTTCCACTGATGCACAAGGCACTGAGGCAGGAATCCTTTGTGTTTTCTTCACAGTGTTCTCAGGGCCATGCCCAGAACCTGGTCCATTGTGGCTGCTCTGCGTACGTTGGTTTCATGACTCATGGTTTCCCACACAACTGTAAGCTCTTCAAGGACAGGATACCATTCCTTATTTTTATTTGCCTCACAGCTCTTCTAGAGCATCTTATACATACTGGTGCACTCACGTGCTACTTTAACCCTGGACTATGACTCCTGCAAACTTTCCAAAAGCAAAGCCCTTGAATTTTATAGAAAAATGTGTATGGGGGCTTTGTATGTATACATAGGCAGACTTTACTGTATTTCCTCTTTGCCTTGAGGAAATTCTTGCTGCCAAGAATCCCAGAGGAACCAGATTCCAAGACTAATCAACTTTCTAGCATGGCATGATTATCTTGGTGAGTTGGCTATTCAGGTCTTGTGTCAGCCAGGGTTTTTGTCTTGTTTTGTTTTTTTAAAGATTTTATTTATTTATTCATGAGAAATACAGGAAGAGAGGCATAGACATAGGCAGAGGGAGAAGCAGGCTCCTTGCAAGGAGCCCAATGCGGGACTCAATCCCAGACCGGGATCACACTCTGAGCCAAAGGCAGATACTCAAACCGCTGAGCCACCCAGGCACCCTTGTTTTGTTTTTAACTGGAATCTGCCTCTTTGGCATCAAAGTATAAACTGAAAAGCAAATTAGTGAGTAACAGAAGGGAGTTTCCGAAGGATAAGTACTTTCTATGTTCTGATGGTGAGTTGTTATTAGATAAATAACAATGATGATAAGAGTAGTAGGAAAAACGACTCTCCTTGCCTCTTCCTCGAAAGAAGAAAAAAAAAAAATCAGAGAAGCTACTTTTGGGTGATGAGGAATAAAATGAACCATAGTCCTCCGACTTCATTGCTTGGCTGGTTTTCCCCCAGGATAACTAGAGAAATCATCTGACCCAACATCAAACCCTAGCCTTCTTTTCCTTTTAGGTCATACTTGCTTTGGGGCAGAGTATGATTTTAATATAACGATTCTCTCTCTTTCTCTCAGGCCTTGATATAAGTAAAAGCCTAAGGTACTAAATGAGGAAATAAAAAAAAGAATGTTTGTTATCATTATATTAAGGCAGCTACCATATATGGGGCACTCATTGCTACATGTGCTTGGCATGCAGTGTCTGATTTAATTTCCACAAGAAATTAAACTCTCCCTCTCTCTGAGAGGGAGAGTCTATTTCCCATCCTCTGAACCAGAGCCTGAGGTACAGAGAGAGGAGCTTGCCCAGAGTCACACAGCTTGAAGGAGGCAGAAATTCCAACCAAGCAATATAGGACTCGGGATCCATACTTTCATCCCATATGGTACAGTGGATATGCACATGCCACAGACTTTTCTAACTGTAATTCTTGTCACCTACTCTTGTCAAATAAAGGAATCAGCATTATTTTACTGATGAGGAGATGGGGGACCAAAGAGGCTATGACTTACCAGGGAGACATAGGATAAGCAGAAGGCAAGTACTGGAGGCCAGTAGCTCGACTCTAAGACTGCAAGAGGCTCATTTCTGTGCCTTAAAGATTGGTTAGCGTCATTCAACATCATCACAAAGGACCAAAAAGCAATGAATTTTTTTTAAAGATTTTATTTATTCACAAGAGATGTAAGACAGAGGCAGAGACACAGGAAGACAGAGGAGAAGCAGGCTCCATTCAGGGAGCCCGATGCCAGACTCCATCCCGGGACCCGGGGATCATGCCCTGAGCCAAAGGCAGATGCTCAAACACTGAGCCACCCAGGTACCCAAAAGCAATGAATCTGACTGCATAAAAAAAGTGGGAACGTCACTCCTGTGCTTAACCTAACATCAAAGTACTTTACAATTATTTCTACTTTAAATGGCATATTTCACACAAATTAGTAGAGCACTGAATTGTACATCCCCAAACAGTGTATACTATCAATGTTTTTTAGAAAAAATATAAAGAGCTCTCCTTCTTGTAAATTCTTCCAGATAAAATATTTGTTTATTTAACACCTGGGTGCACCTGTCTGGAAGACATGCCAGGCACCATATGTATGGATAATAATTCAAGGTAAAGATCCATGTCCTAAAAGATACATATCAGGAAGAAAAGAACACTCCAGGCTAAGTGGACCATGTAATGGGAGGGTGTGTGCAAGGCAGGAGGGGACTCTTGGAAGAGGCAAGGCGCTCTGGTGTTTCAGGGACTGAGGGGGGGGGGTGCGGGATGGTCTTCCCACATATTTCAACAGAAAATCATAAATTGCCATCTTTATTAATATATAACTGAAATTAAAAAGAAAATGACTTTAGTGCATTTTTGCCTTTAAGAAAGATTAATTAAATGAGATCAAATTTGTTTAAAACATCATAGGATGAGGTCCAGAAAAAGGCTTCTGTTGCTGTTGAAAGTTAATGCCTATGGATCATCTATTGCTAAAGTTGTTTAGAATGGGGCTAATTATTCTCCCACCCCCCACCCCGTTTCTCTGCCCAGGCACAAGGAAATTTTAAGCCATCTACAATCCCTCCATTAAATTAAAAAATAAACAAACAAACCTCCATTGTGAGAGGCGCCATTGGTGTCTGCCTCCTTGTCTTCCCATCACAAAAGGATAGGAGTGCTAAAGAACAGACTCGCTGGTCAGTTTTTCATGAATTTAAAAAAGTGTAGCAATGCTGCCTGGCCAGACACAGTGAAAAACAAAAACCTCAGTCATTTGTTTAAACAAACTCACAAAAACAAAACCACTTCCTCAACATCCTCAGTGAATTCTAACAAGGATCACGCGTTTAATATGATTTTTAGAATGTTAACTTTCACAGATTAAAAGAAGGATGATAGGGCTGAACAAATGGACATCACCCCTCCGTCTTGCTTTATCTATTTCTGGTTTCATTCAGCTGCCAAAACCACCGACAGCACTTCCTCTCATCCCAACAGGAAAATTTCATGGCTCCTGAAGGTCTGAGTCAGACCAGAAAGCTCATGAATATTCTGATTTTCTGGAGCTGATGCAAGGAAATCACTATAATTGATGACCAGGCACAGCGTTACCTACCAAATGTCTGGTCCCCCAAACGCCTCAGAAATAATTTATTCTCAAAGTTGGATTTCCATTTGCATTTAAGGTCCTAATAATAACGACGAATCTCTTTCTGATTTTTTTTTTTTTTTAAAGAGGAGGTTTTATCTTTCGAGCCCTCCTTTTCAATAAATTCTGGAAACTCCATTAAGAAGAAACTCCTTTCGCTTTGCCTCATTTTAATGAAAATGGATAGAAAGTAAACCAAAGAGAACCTGAATTTTGCACGCGAAAGAAAAGCGTGTGCGGAAAGTTTAAATTAGGCTCTGCGTTTGTCGAGGGCCTGGAAGTGCAGAGGGCGTGTGTGGCCCAGCGAGCTCCCTGCGGGCTGCGCGAGCATCCTCTGCGGTTTTACCGCGATCGGACGGGAACACGTAGGCGCCAGACGTTTGCTGGGAACAATAAGACCCAAGTTCGGTATAAGAATGTACGCCCTTCTTACACGGTAGTTTTTATCCCCCGCCCCCCGGCAAACCTATTTATACCTTTTATTTTCCTTTTACGTTTTGCACGGCTTCCAAGTCCCCGAGCCACGCATGTGGAGGGACCACGCACGGGACTTGCGAGAGCCGCCTCCTGCGGGAAAGCGGCAACCGTGCCGCGGAAGTCGGGAGGTTGGAGCCCCGTCCTCTTACAACTTTAGGACAGCTGGTTTTCCCATCAACGCCGAATTATCGCTCAGAAGCAACCAGGGGTTTGTAGCGGAATCGGGGAGCAGGGTTTACTTTTCCGCTGTAAAATGGAGCATCGACATTCGGGAAACCCGAGCCCTCCCGGTCCCGAGGGAGGCGGCGTGGCTCCGTGCAGCACTGCGGGATCGACTCCCCGACACGGAAACCACGTTCCCATGAAGAAACTTGAGCCACCGAGAGGGATGGGATGACATGATCGGAAATACATGAGAAATGCTTCCTGCATTTTTTTTGGCCATCGGGATTAAAGAATTAGACAGGGGTTAAAAAAAAAAAAAATTCTCAGGAAGCTCATGTCTTCCAAAAGCTGAACGCCACACCCGGCCGCTCCCTTCTGCAGCCACTCTTGCACGTGGTGTCCAGAGACCACGTGAGGCGGCGGCGGGCGTGGCCGGAGCAGGTCACGTGGTCGGCGGCCCCTCCCGCGCGGGCGCGCGCCTCCCGAGCCCCGCCTCCCGCCCAGCTGGAGCCACGGAGCCCCGGAGCCCCGGAGCCCCGGAGCCGTTCCGCACGCGCACGTGCTGCAACTTTAACGGATGCGTTGCAACTTTTTCCAGCGCCGGGCTTGGGGTCTAGCTAGCAATAGCGCTCACATAAATGTTTCCTAGCTCGCTCTCCTCTGCCGCCAACTTTGAAACGTTCACCAACTCACTGCAAACAACGGAAGGAGCTCAGTACTCGGAATCCTGAGTTCCGTGCAGCCACACCTTGAGGAGCCGTTTCGTGTTTCGCGTGCAACCTAATTCAGAACCATCGATTCTACCGTCCAGATTCCTACTTGGTCTGGTCAATGTTGAGTGCCCTGACCGTATCTAATGAGCCTCTCCATGCGAGCCTGGGGCGTCTGAGGTTCTTCTTCCTTTCCCTAAAATAATGGTTACGTTTCAAGCTCCTAAAATTTAATTCGTGAGGAGTTACAAACATGGGTGAGGGGAAAACAACGAGGGCCACAGGAATTTAGTGTGCCGACTGTGATCTTGCCTGAATGTGATGTTAAAATTACAAACTGGAATGAACTGTAGGATATTTTAAAATGTAGCCATTCACAGTTCTTCCGAATAGATGCGTGAGCTTTGATAAAATATTCTGCTTGAGGAATATACATACTTTTTCGTCCTTTTAAGGTATAACCTTTTAAAAGGAATATTTAAAAAATCACATGGGTAGGATCACAATCAAAGAATAAAATAACCCAATTTTAAAAAAAGAAACCTCTAAGAATAAAGAGTAAGTTTAATCTTTCTGGTAATAAAAAAGTTCAAAATAATGATTTCTTTACACGGATCTGATTTGGGGCTGCTGAAATTTAAAAGGGGGGGGGCGGCTCCTCCAAATTGTTTGCCTTGTCAGTAACAGTGAATATTCTAAAAGAGGGAAACAGTATCTTGAGCACTCCTTTCAATTACAGCTTTTAAGCTCGGAGATAAAATTTCATACTATTAATTAAAGTTCTTATGGTGGCGTAAGCCTTCCTAACCCATCCAAAACATTCAGGGCTGTGCTCCAGATACAGTCTTCCAACTGTGTTCTCTCGCTTAGTCCTCAAAAGCAAGAGACACTTGCAGCCAGGACCAAAACTAATGGGGACTTTTTTTGGGCAGTTGAGATCTCCTCCCCTCTATCTCACCTCCTCTGAAGGAAAATATGGCAACGACAGCTTGAATAACATTCATATTTGAGATTTCTCAGGCTTCTGCATATTTTTCTGCTTCATGTCATTCATAATTGTCCTCCCAGAAAAAGTGGAGCTGCCACTGCTATTTAAAAAGTTTTATGTCCCTCATTTTAAAAATACATAGAGTCCTCTGAGTAGAATTCCAATTACTAAGTGTAGAAAACAGAAATTGAGAAATCGCCATTTGGCAAACACTGCAGTAATGGATGTTAAAATTAGGAGGTGAAAGAATAATGAGGAACGGTATGAACAGGATAGTTAGTCTCAAGTGTCTAACCCTGCAAGATGCTTCCTAATTACAAAGGTTAAGAGCTGTAACAACAGAGGCACTTTGCAGAGACCACCTTAACAGAGTGATCAAAATTAACATCATCAGAAATGAAACATCTGGGCATCATGGAGCTCCTGATAGGATGCACTGGGAAGATACACAGTGGTCCTTCTGTTATCATCTTGCTAGAGCTGTTAAATCTTGCTATAATTCATCCCAAGCAAACACAAAGAGGAGGCCTTTTTTTTTTTTTTACAAAATAACCAGTCCACACTTCAAAAATGTCAAGGTGGTAGGCTACCGGGGAAGACTGAAGAAAACATCCTGGATTCAAGGGAAGTAAAGAGACAGGACAATAAATGCCAGGTGGGATCCTCTGCTGGATGTAGGACTAGAAAAGAGAAGCAGTGGAAAACCAGAGGAGTCCTGTGAATCCAGTCTGGAAATCCATAGTACTGGGTCAGTGTTCATATGACAGTTTTGATAAGCCTGTGATGGTTATGTAAGCTGTTATGTTTGGGGAAGTTGGGGTGAAGGGTGCTCACCTTTTTTGTAACCTTTTTTTTTTTTGAAGTCTGAAATGATTTCAAACTTAAAAGTTAAAAACTCCCAAGTCATTAGTTCAAAAAGGAAAGGAAAGAAACTACAGCGTGGTGAGCAAGTGAATGGGCTTTTGAGCTATCAGGATACATGCCAATCAATTGCGAGTAGCTCCAAAATCTCACTTTGAACAAGGGACTTTAATCTTGTGTGCTTCCCACTTGAAGTAGTGTTACTTACAAACCCTGCCCTCCCTGACAAAGGCCCCAGCAGAGTTCTGTAAATAAGGTAAACCCTTAATTTGGAGGCAAGGCAAATCTCTCTCTCTCTCTCTCTTTTAAAATAGATGATTCCTAGAGCACTTCTGTTGCTGGAGGGTAATAAGGCTGGTAGAGGACCCTGCGTGCATGTTGAGGGCCCTATCCATTCTGACATACTGCCTAACATTTCATTTATCTTTGAAATGTCCTCCAGTGGGGTGGAAGTAGGAAGTAAGATGGTTGAAGAATGCAAAAGGAAACAACAAAATGGACACCAGAAAACTGCATCCGACTCTCCCAGAGCCTTGTTGTAACAACTTGGCCTTTTTTGCTTGGAATGTAGTAAGAAATGTATTTTTCTGAACTGGACATACACTCTGTCATCTGCTACAGATAATATGGGCTTCGGCTTTCTTTGTGTTATGCAGAAAAGAGATCAAATTCCTTCAACAGCAAGAGCTTCACTCCATTGGCAGCAATTTCCCAGCACGGCAAGCTGAGAAACAGTTTCCTGATCCGCCACTATGTGGTAGTGAAGGCAATGAAAAGAGTTTGTCAGGGTTGCACTAAAATCATCTGAAAAGCTTGATCTACTTTTTTTTCAGATACTGGTCTCAAATGAAATGATCCTCATTGGGGAATAACAGAAAATTGAGGCCAAAAACTAATGTGCGAAAGCTAACCATTTTTCCTCTGGTGTTCCCAGCATTACAGGGTGTGCAACAGAAGATGAGAAATTTGCTGCCAACCCTTGTAACTACCTGTGCCACACAGAAGCAATTAATATGGAAAGGCAAGGAGGAAGGTGCCACTGACTAAGCCCCTGCTTTACACTGAGAATGTGCTGACTGAATTGGTATAGACTCCTTTCTGCAGACAAGAGATTCACGCTCCAGGACTGATCTGACTTGTCTGAGCTCAGGCGGTAGGAGGGGGCACTCGGATGCCAGTGGGCTTCATTCCAAGATCCAGACTCTATTATACCTCATGGCCTCCCAAATCAAAATAAAATTTGCTTACAGAGCCTGCGACAACTGAGAGGTGTCCAGTGGAGGGTGGAAAGCTGGTATCCCCTAGAAGGAAGGACTGCTAGAGAGGCCCAGGAGAACTCTTAATATAGGACAACAGAAAGGTTGTCATGCACTCTGCTTCCAGGAGAACTCGAAGTGGAGTGTTTCGAGGAGTCTCCCTAGTAGGGTCAGCATGCGCCAAGGAAAAAGACCAGGAGTGGGAGCTAAGAGCAGGGGAGAGGAGAATCATACCAAGCTGACTAAGGAAGCCTCTTTGAGCATATTTATCTCAAAGTGAAGTACTGGGGACCCTTCTAAAATTCTGTCATTACACTAGGTGCTGTGGACTGGTATAGGACACAGATGTGGGGACTGCATGCCTTTTGAAAATGTTTTTTCACCACTACAAGAGGCTCCCATGTGAATAAATGAGTCCTGCTCATTTAATTTCTTCCAGCAACTGTCATATTATCAGAGAGAGAGAGAAACAGAGACAGAGACATGGATGCAGAGAAAGTAAAAGGAAAAAAAAAAGGATCATTTGAAGGAAGAATACTTCTCACAGATGGATACTGCACCCTTCCAGAACTCAACTGTCCAGCGAATACATGTTTCTGGGGGTACACAGCCAAGGACCAGAGAGAAACTAGATCTCACAGGCTATTTAGTCTTACATACAATTCTAACAAGCTTGAAAATCCATTTTAAAAGTACCCACAGCAAAGAGGAAACAGCAAATAATCACCTACAGAGGGGCTGATGGAGCTTTCTTGTCTTACTGCAGTAAGTCTATTAAACAGAAATGGGGACATAAAAATGATAAAACCAAACCATAAGAACACAATAAACACGAGGAATCTTCAGTATAGGGTAAACTGCCTCCCACTATGCCTTGGGGCTATCACCGTACTATGCATAATACAACAATATATGTTCACTGATGTCCTCAAGTTGGCCAGAAATTATTAAATTATATTCACTAGAGGAAGGAGCCAAGAAGTACATAATTTATGTTGGCAAGATTTCTAGCATGACAGTGTGCATGACAGGGGTAATCTCCATGATCCCTACAGCTTTTATAGTATTTGTCTATTCATTCCTTCAATTGACAAATTATTGATTGAGCAGATTGGAGAGACTGCTGTGACAGGCAGGGTTCCTGCTCTCATGGAATTCACAATCTTGTTTGTACCTAAGATGCTCAAAATCCACATTTCTACCCAGATGGCTTGCACAAGTGTCTGGACTTTTGCAGTCAGTTCTATGTACTGAGTTTTCAAGAAGTTTTAACTTATTTTTTGGATTTAAGCAATAGAAATTTGCCCAAGTCTTTGATCAAACAGGAATCAAAGAGTAGTCAATACCTGAAGAACCAGTACCCATGACCAAGATTTTTGTGCAGGCAAAGCTGCATGCCTAACAATACAAGAGGCCAGCAAAACTATAATTCCTGAGTTTGCCAGTTCTTCCTGCTTATAGAGGAAATTAATTCCGTACACACATACATTATTATATTTAGGCTATGACATCCTATACTTGAATCACACAACAATTAATGCATTTAGGAATGTGACATGTATATTTTAGGTAGTGATACCTTTTTTTTTTTTTAAGGAAAAGTCTTAAGAATCTTGATATTATTTTGAAAAATTTAGAGGGTCACAAAAATCTTAATCAGATAGCCTAGATAGAGTAAAATGACTTTTCATTTTCTTATTGTTTTAGGAACCAACCCTCGAGGTTCTTTCCCCTCTTGAGGGCAAACCTTAAAAACTGGAAATTTTTGTTTGTTTAAAGATTTTATATATTTATTTGAGAGAGAGAGGGAGAGGAAGAGGGAGAGAGAGTCCCAAGCCGACTACACGCTTAGTGGGGAGACAGACACAGTTTTCAATCTCATGACCTTGAGATGATGACCTGCACCAAAACCAAGAGTTGGATGCCTACACCACCCAGGTACCCATGGACATTTTTGTTTCAATGAGCTCTTTCACGTGGGAAAACATGTGACCAAAAATTTTCTCAAATGTCTGGGTGCAAAGGTTGTAGATGCAGTAGAGCATCAGAAGGCACACATTTAAAAATTTGTGTATATCTCGGTTCAAATCCTATCTCTCCTACCTACCAGGTGTGTGACAATGGACAATTTATTTTTTCCAGGCCTCCATTTGCTCAACACTAAAACAACATTGGGAGAATCTACCCCACTAGCTATTGCAAAAACTAAATGAAATGTGCCTGACCAGTGTATAATAAACTCTCAATATGTGTGCTGCTCATTCTAATGTAGGTGAATGTGCTGAATTTTCAAACAGACTCCAATATTCATGTGCTTTGTTTCTTTCTTTTTTTAAAAAATATTTTATTTATTCATGAGAGACACAGAGAGGCAGAGGCATAGACAGAAGGAGAAGCAGGCTTCTTGCAGAGAGCCTGATGTGGGACTTGATCCTGGGACCTGGGACCACAGCTTGAGCTGAAGGCAGATGCTCAATTGCTGAGCCACCCCAGGCATCCCTATTCATGTGCTTTGTAACTGGAATGATAGCACAGGGGGGGGCTCAATCTTGATGCATATCCCACATGAGTTTTTGCTTTTGCCTTGGAAGAGAGACTCACCTTCCCCTGAGGCTGGGCTTCCTAGTAAGCTGAAGTTACTAAGGAACAACAACAAAATAAAAGGGCAGAGTGAGTGCAGAAGTCTGTTCTTGAGAGGGGCTCACTTGCCATTATTTCCTTAAGAAAGGGGTGAGCTACTCCATGGCGTGTTCAAACACCTTCTAGCATAGCTGGTCCCAGATGTCAGATGAGGTTTGGAAAGAGGAAGTTTCAACATCTATTGCCTTGGCAGACACTCATGATTTGTTGAAAATAAAGCTCTGCGATGATGATGGGTTAAGATGGAGTGAGAAATTTCTCTGTGGCAGGTTCAGAGTTCAGTGCCGCACTGCTCTGCCACACTGCAGTGTGGAGAAGCGAGGGCCCCGTGAGGGCCTCGCCCATGTTTGTTAACATCCTCAAAGGCAGTCTGGGCCTCCGAACCCCACCATACTCTGAGTCTTTATATCTCCATTAAATGGCTAAAAGATTGTCCTTGTGTACTTGGGTGGTTTGATGTTATTTCTAAAGTATGCAATTCATTTCAAGAGGGGAGAGGGAGGATTAAGTTGGAAATATTTTTCTATTGAGAAGAAAAATTAAATGTAAGTGGAAATGTTTTCATGAAAATGTTTTTATATTTCAACATTTCCCTGAAGCACTCTGATCTCAATATAACACAGGACTGTGCTAGATTAGAAGGAATGAAGACAAAATGAATTTAAATAAAATTGAAACTGAACAGCCAGGCTTTATTCTTCCAACCTGAAACAACAGAGCAGGGGAGAAAAAGAAAAAAACCACAGATGAACCAAAAGAAGAAATAAAAATAAACTGCACTAAAATTTTAAACTTAGATGAGAGTTTCAATTTTGTTTCAAAATTTCTAAAATCTAGCTTATTTTTACAAAAGCTTTTTGAATGTCCATGAACCAACAGACACTTTTAGAACCATAAAGACCTTCTTGATTATTTTCTCTCAACCAAATAACCCACTGGTATTCAGTTATAGAAGCTGACTTGCTTGTTTTATAGTTCCTAGGTTATTGGGAATAGTTAGTACTTGCCAGTAATAAAGGCTAACAGCTCAAAAAATGTGTGCAATTAGACAGCTGGTCTGATTGTGTTGTGTTTTTAAAAATTTGTATGCCCCCTTTATTAGCCATAAATATAACAGGGAAAATGAAATGTGCAGGTCTTAGTTACCCTTATCAAAATAAACACGTACTTCAGGAGGAAAGAGTTTTGTCGGCTAATCTTCTGTCTAGATCTGTAGTGTCTAGTGACCACAAGCCACAAGTGGCTATTCAAATTTAAACTAATTAAAAATGACACAAAACCTGAAACTCATCTCTTTGTCCCACTAGCCACATTTCAGATGCTCCATTGCCACATGTGGCTATGCAGCTATTTTATTGGACAGGGAAGATAAAGCACATTTCCACATCACATAAAATTCTATAAGACAGCTCTGGTCTAGATGAAAGAACAGAGCTGTGAGCTTTTCATATGAGGGTTTCACATTTATTTTTAAAGATGTACACAACATGGTTTACCTGAATTTGGGGGTCACTTTGGGGTAGCTCCTTTAAAACATCTTTCCACTGGCCACAACCACTTTTCCTAAGCCACTTCAATGCATGAGCCAAGGAAAACCCAATATATACTGTCTGTTCTGCATCATCTCCAGCTTATTTTCTTTTTTTCTTCTTTTAAGTAGGCTCCATGCCCAATGTGGGGCCTGAACTCATGACCCTGAGATCGAGAGTCACATGCTCCACCACTCCACCAACTAAGCCAGCCAGGTGCCCCTTCCAGCTTACTTTCAATTGTAAAACTGCTCTTTTCCCAAATAACAGAACCTCTCACTCAAAACGTGAACAGGATTCCTACTGCCTATAGGGAAAGGAATTATTTGCAGGCAAAAGGACACAGTATTTTTAGATAGAAAGACCTTCCCAAGATACATTTAAATATTAGCACATATAGCAGGTGTTAAATACTAAAACACACAGCAGGCTTCCCCCTATATGGCCATCGTCACATTTCTATTTATTTAACGTCTACATTCCCTATTCAAGTGTCAGCCTGATATGAGCAGAAAGCAAGTGTTCTGTTTGCTGCTGTACACCCATTACAAGCACAGTGCCTGGGACAAAACAGATGCTCAGATTTTTGTGGAATGATTGAATGAAACTTAAGAAGAATGGTATTTTGCTAAAGAACAGCAAACATCCTTTCGAGCCTGGATCCAATTCTTTTATATTTGGACAGCAATCCACCCTTTATTTTCAGATGCAAACTTAAAATAACTCAGCAGACTGATTCATGCAAGCATGCATGTTATAGTTCAATATCTTCCATATTCAGCAATGGCTCCTTCTAAAAGGCACAGCAAAAGGCATAGCACTAAGCATTTTACATATGCCATCTCATCTGTGCCTCACTCTGATCTCTCCTCTGCTGTGAGAAGGTGGAAATTAAGGTTTAGGGAAATTAAGTGACCTGTCCAACATCACAAAGCTAAAGACACAGAGTTGAAAAGGCTCCCTTGGTGGCAATTAGGGATCATGCCCATCATAATACCTGTAATTCCTGCTTGGGTCAGAAAATCTACCATGATCCTGGGCACTCTTTCAAAGGAAGTAGTGACTCTGTATCTTTGCACCCCCAGAGTTTAGCAGAGCACCTGCCCTAGAGGCATCCATGATGTTTTTTTGAGCAAAGCTCAGTAGTCCTAATGGTTCAGGAGGACCCAGCATCAGGGAAAGTGTACAGTAGGGTTACAGGAGGAGCACACCCCACTGCTCTCCCACAGCGACTCCAACCCCCATATAGCAGCTTCATGCTTTGACCTCTTCATGCTTCCTTCCGCAAGCTGACCAGCTTGGCACTGGGAGAGGTTGGCAGCAATTCGAATATTATCATTTTTCTCACTGCTCAGGACCTCTACCCCTAGACCCTGGTACTTTAAAAACACACTTGATAATGGTTCAGTAAGGATCCATAGGGCCCCAGGTGTTGGTCACACAACTCAGCAGCTCAGATTTTCTTGTTTTGTCCCAATTCCCTCAAATTAGAGGTTCTAGAAGTCTGACCTACAAGTGTTCGTTTTTATTTTAAAATAAGAAGTCACTATTGACAAAGAAGCAGGTCCTGAAATTTACACATAGAAAGAGCAATTTTATTTTTCATAAGTATTACAGAGGGTTTGCTGAATGGGACCCCAAAAGAGTCTGAGTATGATAAAAGGGGCCTGTCCTTATGGAAGAAGGGTAAACTACTAAGTGTGCATAACCCTCAGGAATTCTCTCACTGGTAAAGTTGGTAAAAAGTCTATCTACAGCTGATCAAAAAACAACAGTTATGATAACTCATGTTTCCTGAGTGCCTACTAGGCGCAGACTTGGTGCCAAGCACAGTTAATCCTCACATCTCCCCCAAGGGAAGGGTATTATCACCCCTTTCTACAGATGAGGAACGATGGGCTCTCAGAGGGCCAGTCGTGTCGGAGGGGCCAGTATGTCTGGTTCCATAGTCCAGGGAGCCATTATATAACACTGTCTCTCCTTGGGGTTGGGAGACACACAGAGAGTAAAAGGCAAACACAAGACCATGGAGGACATGCCACATCAGGGCATCAGTGTCCCCCAAGTGGGGAGAACAGGACTCACAAGAAAAGAAGGTGAGGGCTGGGGCAGTGGGGTGGCCCCATGAGGGGCAGTCTGAAGTTGGTTCCAGAAGATGGGGTGCCCTGACCTATGTAGGGGCCACCTGGAACTGGGGAAGCCAGGTAAATCAGTCCACATGTGGCCTCCATGTAGCCACAGGAGCACTGAGCAGTCTGGTGGCTGGCAGACTCACAGGTGCATGCTGGGGGGTTGCAGGGGGTTGTGGAGGCAGAAGCAGGCTAAAGTCAGATCACAAAGAGCTCAGAGCCCAGTCACGTGGGACAGAAAGGGGGGGAGCCCTACCCGAGGGTGGGGATTAAAGGCATGATTTCAGGAGATTCACCAGATGATTCAAAACTTGTCTCAAGTCACTGGGGAGCTGTGGCAAACAGGGCTCTTCTGCTCCACCCCCTCCCCCGGCCCCCACTTACTTGGGCCAAGGAAAGCCACTTGGCTCCCAGACCAGCCTTGCTTTGGCACTCTCCAGCAGGGAAACATGCTTTGGTTATTCAGACGTGACTTACTGGCACATAGAGGCTGTTGGCATGGAAAAATGAACAGGCTGACCTGGCCGGAAAAGAGCAGGTGACGCAGAAACCCAGTGAAAGATGAGCTGAGCATGCCATGTAGGAGGCTCAAGTGAAGGGCCACCAAAGGAAGAGTCAGGAGAGGATTTTCCAGAGATAGAGGGAAAGCTGGGGCCACAGGAATCTCCAAGGGCCCAGCAGAAAGGCAGGCACACTTCTTAAGGCTTTTCTTTTAGTCCTTAAGATACCACCTAGACACCGCTAGTCCCATCCATGCAGGGGGACACTGTCATCGAGGTGAAACTGCCCCATCTAAGCTCAGGGATCAGAAGCCAGAGCCCTCCCTTGTGGTGTCTTTTTGCCTTCAATCTGTTGCTTAGTTGATAACTTCACAAGCTATTAGGATGAGGCTGCCAGGAACTTCATGGCCCTGGGGCAGAACTCTGCCCCACCCTGGCCTTCTCCCTCACCTGTGGTCACTTTTTGACTCAGAAGAGCCATGTTTCTCAACTGATGAAGAGACCATTGAGTCCATTCTAAACAGTAACACCATGATATATGTTAATTTGATTATCTTGGAAAAAAAATTCCTAGCAGGGGAGTATAAAAGGACAATTGGAGGAGGAAAAGGAGAGATGGAGATGGAAAGAGAGGGAGAAATGGGGGGGGGGGGACAGAGAGAGAGAGAGAGAGAGAGATATCCAAATCACATGTGGTGGCTAACTTGAAATAGGACATGCTTCCTGGGGCTGAGGTAGGTCTAGAAGCTGCTCTTACAAATTGGGGCCACATGTGCCATTCCTTACATTTAGGCTTGCAATGTACCTTTTCATTCCCTAGAAGCATCTCCAATGCCCCAGGGCTGATAAAGTACCCAGGCTGCAGGGCTGAGATGGGCAAAAACCTCCCATCTTTTCCCCATGGCTGCAGCTCCAGGGTATTTTCCTGCAATTACCATAAATCCAGGAGCAATGCTTTCTCTTTCTGTCACTATGATTCAGAACACGAAGGAGGCCTAACCTACACTCAGCAAACCACAACCTTAAAATCATCATTTTTTTTTTTTGTTATTGTTGACAAGGCTTCTCATAAAATAGCCTGAACGAGCCATCTTCATAGATAACTTTTCCATTCTCTTAAAAAGAAAAGCTAAAGAAGACTGGAAGTCATATGGATTAGCAGCTCCTAGAAAAGGGGATTTTTGAACCGAATGCCACATGCTGTATTTTGCCATTTTGCCTGCGCTTCCTGCTCGGAGCCTGTGTAACATAACAGAGGAGCCTCAGACACTGGAGCTGCTCCAGGCCACGCAAACTCCGCTCCGCATCTTCCAGGCAGCCCTGTCGCAAATAATTCATGTCCACTACGCCCCTATCACACAGAATACAACCACATTGTGCAGCTGGAAATGGGAAACCTGATTCAGATCTCAGAAGAAGGTACAAAAACATTTAGTCCAACACAATGCTGCCCTTATTTTGGGGGGAGGGGTGAGGTGTGTGTGTGTGTACATATCTCACATCTACCAGTGGGGTAAAGGATTCAAGACCCATCTTGGAAGAAAACGCAGAATTAAAATAGCATTCTATGTGTCCAAAAACAGCAACAACAACAAAAAACCACCCGGTCCTTCCAGAGCTCCTTCAGTTTGGGCTGCAGCGTTCCTCACCCAAATCAATGCAGCCCAGGCACGCAGTTTTTAAAAAAGGAGGCATGATCTCTGCAGAAAATGGTGCATGTTGACAAAGCATGACTTTTCCCACATGGACAAGAATAAAAGGAAAACAAGTCTCATCACAACCCTGCCTCCTTTACTCTGCAGACCAGAAGGCGGAAAAGAAAAAGGCCAGAATGAGGGCAGAGGGGTGCAGGCAACGGAGGAATGGGGGCGGCGGGGAGGACCCAAGAAGATGCTTCTGCCCTACGGGATTTTGGTAAACGGCAGCCTGTAATGGCCACTGTTGGAGAGAAGGGAAAACAGACATGGAGGGAAACGTGTTTACAACTGCAGCGGCAGCGGGCGGGAGGCGGAGGGGCGGAGGGAGGGAGGGAGGGAGGGAGGGAGGGATTCCCCGACTCTGAGCTCAGTCCGCTCCGCTCCGCTGGGGCCCCAGGGCTGGGTAGTGCTTCGAAGCCCCCACCTCTCCTCCCCCCTCTCTTTATTGGGGGGGGGCACCGCTTGTTTATGGGGAAGGTTACTCCTCCTCCGCTCTGGTGATCGCGTCCCTAATACTCCTGCTGCATCCTTGCGGGATGCCCACTTGACTGACAGCTGCTCCAGCCAGTCGCCGCCCGGGTCCCGCAGAAAGGTGGACTTTCCCAACGAGCTGATTGGATGGCGGGGAGGGCGGGCCCTCGTGATTGGCGTGCTACCCGGAGTAGAAAGTAGTAAACAACCTCGGTCCACCGCGGCGGGGAGGGCGCGGGATGCCAGCTCGCTCACCCTCGCCCGGGAGCTGGGGGCAGCACCCAAGACAAAAGGAGCCCGCGGCCGGCAGACAGACCACGAGGGGCAGCCCAGGAAAACAAACGCGAGTGGGCGTCCTTTAGAGCCCCTGGGCGAGAACTGCTGACTTGCAGCTTCACATCATTTTTTTGTTCTGTGCAAAACCGTCAAGGTTTCTCCTGCCACGATTCTTACTCCCCTTCTTTAGGTGTAGAACCTCCCCGAAGGGAGCGAGAGCCAATTTTCTTGACACCCCCGTCCCCCTCTTCCTGCCCTTAAATTTTTAGTTCTGGCTTTTTGGAACTTGATTTAAATACCTGTACTAAAAATTATTTCCTTGCAATAATATGCCGTAAATGGCACCGAGGTGAATCGGGTGCCCGGTAAGACCGATTTATCTCAAGTTTCTCTCGAGCTGGCTTGCTCAGAGGTGCCCGCGTTCCGCAGCATACACACACACACACACACACACACACACACACACACACACAAAAGGAAACTTGAGACGAAGGTACTGGGAGCTCTAATGAGAAGAAGCAGTTAACTTGCATTTTTCCATAGAGGGTGTAGTTCACCCGGGATACTGCAATAGAAGGTGAATTCCCCATCTGGTTTGACTTGAATCACAAACCCTTTCTCGTTCTGGCCTCGCCATTCTCAGGACCATAGGGTGAAAATCTGGAGCTTCCAGCATGGAGGCACTGCTCTCAAGTGAGGCAGCTCCCTGGGCTTCCTCCAGGAGGTGCATCATCACCTCAGAGATCTGCACAAACAGCCTCCCCTGAGAGAGATTCCAGGGAGGCTCCTCTGTGCTGATGGAGGACAAGGAAGGCCAAAGAAAGGGACCAGGAAGTTAGACCCAAGAGGGATCTCTATTTCACTATTTCCCCACTGACTCTACACTGATGATAAGTCACGCTGTCACTGGTGGCCAGATAGCCAGATGGTCCAAGTTTAAAACATTTAAAAAAAAAAAAAAGATACAAAAGACTTCTTGCAGGATAGAGCTCAGGTCAAACTGGCCACTCTGTGGTGGGGGGCAGTCCTCTTCTTCACCCCAAAGCACATGATCTCCTCCAGGCTATGGTGTCTGCGTCTTCCAATCAAGCCTCACCCTCAAGTGGTCCTACGGAAACCTCTCAGCCCTTCAAGTCACCACTCCTGTAAAAAAGCCTGCAGAACGGATTTAGTTGCCTCTGGACCTTCTGGCCTGGGCCCAGACCCCATTCATGGAGGCTCCTTCCTTTCAGGCACCCCTCCCTCCAGCCATTCTATTCTTGTCACAGTCCCTGAATCAGCCCCGCACACTCTTCACTCAGATTGTTTCCTCTGCTTTCTAGGCCTTACCCCTGCCTGCCCGGGAGAGGCCACTGTTCTCCATTGCTTCCCCTGTCCCTGTAGAACTGCTCTGAAATCTGTAGCACTTATGTCAATGCCACTGAGCTTCCAGCATTATATTCTGACTCTGCCTGTGGGCCTGTCCACCTGAGTGGCACTGAACTTCCTGAGGACAAGAGCTGCCTGTGTCATGTTTTGATTCATGTATCTATTGGAGATAACAGGCCCACCATAAACACAGTCCAGACTTGCCAAACATTTGCATGCAGTCCTTGTCCTCTCCCTGCACCCCCGCCCCTGTCAGCCAATTCCTCATGTTCTCCCACTGGCTCCTTGCTAACATGTTCCCCCTAGCCCCCAGATCAGAGGCCCTTGGCAGCTCTGCCCCTGCGCATCTCTCAGAGGCTCTTTCCACAGACACAGCTTCTCTTGCTCCTGTTCTTCCTTTGCCAGTTGGATCTTTTTCTGCCTTCTCTGCTCAGCAAATTCCTTCTCTGCCTAAAAATCACTTTCTACCTTGGGCAGACCTTCCATAAGCTCTACCCCATTCCCTGATCCCCCAAGAGTATTTTGCAGAGTAAGGCCTCTATGTATCCTCTCCTCTTCTTGCCAGGACTCTAGTACCTAGTAACTCTAGTACTGCAACTGGCAAGATTTTCTGGAAGAACTAGGGGCAGAAAAGCATATTCACAAAATGGTGCCCCCATGTATCTACAGAGCCAGTACATTCTGGTCTTCAGATGGACACATGCAGTGTTTCAGGCTTATCTCTGAGACAGGGGGCCCCTCCCTGCTTTCTTCCCCAAGGATCCTCTATGTCTGAGAGTGGCTGGCTGCTTCTTGACCGTCAGGTCACGGCTCAGATGTCACCCCACTGTGCCCACCTGCTGACCACTATCACACAGATCTGTTTAATTTCTTCATGAGATTTAACTATCATCCTTCTTATCTGATTATCCACTTGTTGGCTTTGTCGTCTTGTCTTCTCGCTTCCCTGGCATACAAGCTCCAATTAGGACAGGAACTTTTCATCTACTCATCACATCTTCAGTACATCTAGAGAAATGCATGACCCATACCAGAAGTTCCAAATTGACTTTGAGCACAATAGAAGCCAACAGAGATCACTCAGAAACATACCCAGTTAAAGGGAAGATAAGCTTTTTGGGAGGGCTTGCTTCAGTAAATACCCTCAGGCTGACACTCTGGTAAACATACAAAAGGAGGATAGGATGAAGCTCTGTGGCATCACTTGACCTAAGGAGTTCAGGTGCCCTGAGAATCCCAGTGTCCCCTGCCTGGGACTCATGGACCTTGTTTATGCCCAGTGTAGCATGTTATGTGCATCATGCTGAATATACTCTGAAGTGGATATAGATTAATGGTGGGAAAGGGTACACTATTATGGATGAACTTAGAACTTTCTTTTCTTAAGATTTTATTTATTTGAGAGAGAGACAACATGTGCACAAGCAGGGGAACGGGCAGAGGGAGAAGCAGACTCCCAGCTGAGCAGGGAGCCCAATGTGGGACTTGATCCCAGGACCCTAGGACCCAGGTTGAAGGTAGATGCCCAACCGATGAGCCACACAGGCGCCTCTAGTATTTTCAGTAATAAGAACTAGCTCTGCTTTAAGCCTTTTATCATCAATTGAAATTTTCTGGTAGAGGTAATAAGTAATAACTACATAATTCAAAAATTAAAAAAAAAGTATCTACAAGACACAGTATAGACTCTTCCTTCTTAGAGTCTTTGCTTTCAGTATTTGCCAGATATAAGTATTTTTATTTCTCCTTTTTTTACACAGATAATAACCTTTTGTATATACTGTTCTGCCTATTATTTTGTTCACTACTATATCATGGAGATCCCTATTTTAATAGCTAAATAATATTCCCCTGGATAAGCCCTAATTTAGTGGTTCCCAAACTTGTCTATACATTAGAATCACTTGGGGAACCTAAAAAAAAAAAAAACAATGAAATCTGTGTCCCACCTTCCAGAGACTGATTTAATTGGTTTATGGTGTGACCTGAATTTTGAAATTAAAAACAAAACAAAAAACCCAGATGATTCTAATGAGCACTCAAGTTTGGGAGCTATTGCCCTCAATTATGTTTCCTTACTGATGGATATTTGGGTTACTTCCCATCTTTTGCCATATCAAACAATGCTATCATGAATCATTTCATACAATTGCCATTTTGTATGTGTGCAAGTATTACCTGTTGGGTGAATTCATTCCCTAAAGTTCCAAGTCAGAGGATGGGTGTGTGTGTGTGTGTGTGTGTGTGTATGTGTGTTTGAGAGATACTGTCAAATACCCCTCCATAGATGTGGTTCCATTTTGTAACCCTCCCAGCAACTTGAGGTTGTTTTCCCAAAGGTTTGCCATGAGAATGTGTTATCAATCATTTGGGTTTTTTAAATTTCTTCCAACATGAGAGGTATAAAACAGTATCTCCATGTAGTTTTAATTTGTTTCTTTTACAAGTGAGATTAACATTTTTTTCACATGTTTAATATGTATGTGTATTTCCTTTTCTGTGAATTATCTGCTCAATGATTCACCTACAAATCCTCTGGAATTGTGAGTCTCTTCCTTATCAATTTCTAGGAGCTATGTTGTGTATGTGTGTGTCTATGTGTGTGTTAGTAAGTAGGAAGATTTGCTTTTTGTCAGTGACAGAAGTTGCCATGTATCTTTCCCAGTTTGGCATTTTATCTTTGTGATTTTTGGCTATGCAGAAGTTTTTTGTTTTTTCCTTTTTTAAAAAAAATAATGTAGTCAATTCTTATGAATATTCTCTTTTCTGGCTTCTGGATTATGTGCTGCAACCAAAATGGCCTTCCCTGACCCAGTGTTATAAATTCCCGATGTTCTTTTAGCACTTTCATAGTTTTGTTGTTTACATTTTCACCTTGGATCCATTTGGAGTTTAACCTGGTGCATATGGTATGATGGATGGACCCAACCTGATTTCTTTTCCAAATGGTTACCCATACCCCAATGCTAGTAAGTGAACCATTTATCTTTATCCCACTGATTTCAGAGGCTACCTTTATCAAATACTAAATTTCCATATGTACTTACATCTATATTTGGACTATCTATTCTGTTCCATTGGCCTCTCTCTTCATGCCGCAGTACCTCACTATTTTAATTAAGACTCTATGGACTATTTTAATATCTGATAAGGCTGGGGTTCCCCATTGTTCTTCTGTAATTTTCTTGGCTATCATGGTTTTTTCATGATAACTTTAGAATTAGCCTAGTTGAAAAAGAAAAGAAAACCCTAATGGTATTTGGATTAAATTTATAAATTCACTTATAAAGAACCAACATCTTCATAACGTTGACTATTTCCGTTTAAAAATATGGTATGTCTTTTCGTTTACTCAATTTGTTTTTTATACTTTTTAATAGCCGTAAATTTTCTTGTTAATTCTTATGCACTTTGTTTTCAATGGAAATAGAGTCTTTTCTTCTTTAATCTCTTCTAGCAAGTCACTTGCCTATTGTAGGGGTTGTATTATGGCCAAACTGTTTGTGTTGTTTTTAGCAGAGGACATTCTATTCTGTGCCTTTAGAAAAATACAATGGGAATATTCTTAACAATATGTAGAGAACAGGTTTCTAGTCAACCACTGAAGTAACCCATTTTGAGTTGGCAATTACAAAACAAGCAAGTCAATTGCTGGAGTGGCCAAGGCAGGACTCTGGCAAAGAGAGGATGGTATTCCTTAAACTTTGGATCCAATAGATTCAGAGGGGCTAAGGAAAATAAGCAGAAAAAAAATTAAGGACTGATCTAACAATCATGAATAGCTGATTTGATGCCTTCCTGAAAGCCTGAAGATATCTTGGTGATACTGTCACACATCAGCAGTGCCTATATTGAAACTAAAATCCAAGACTGACACTTGAGTGGGCACAGGTAAATTGTGGGGAATGAATGGGCTCTACCTCCCATGAGGTGATTACCACAAGGCTGTTGGTACTTTACAAGTCAAGAAATAATTTCCTTTCCCATAGCCATATGTTTTCAAGAGATGTCCCTTTAAAAATGATCAAATTCTCCCCCCAAACGTATTTTTTCAAATCTAGTAGAAGTCCTGACTTTAAACATCAGGGCTGTGTGGGCACATGGTCAGATCCTCTTTCAGGCAGCTGCACAGTGTCCCTAGCTGACAGCCTTCGGCTGCTGGCTTTTCTAGGGTCCACTTCAGCTTCTGGCCAGGGTCATGCTCTTCTTAGGGCAGCCCCTAGCCAGTGACTGAGCATGACAGTGGTCCTAGGGCCTAGTTATATCCATCCCATAGGGACTCTTCAATGGCCCCTTTTCTCTGAGCTCCTTGAGGGCTTGTAGAACTTCCATTGGATCAGAAGGAGGTCAGGTGTCTCCTCGCCTTTGGCACACATCCATCATCTTCTCCTCCTCTCTTCCTTTTGCAATGTTGCTCTTTAGTAAATCCTGTGCATTTATAACTTCACCTCCAAGTCTGCAGGAAAATGCAACCTGTAATGATGGTGCTTAGGAAGTGTGTGTGGGGTGGGGGGAATAAAAATCCTCACAGGATTTAGGACCAGACAATTCTAGCAGCAGAAATAGAAAGGCTTCAAATCAAATGTCTCAAATAAATGCACCTCAAAGGTTAGCCTCATCAAATTTTAGAAATCAACTTTCTATGGCTATATATGTGAGTGTTTATTGCATGCTGGACAGTTACATAGTTTGTCGGCTTAATTTATCCTCACAGCCATCTTGAGCAACAGGTATAATCATTTCTATTTTACAGATAAGGAGCACCTGATGCAAATAAGCAGAACTCAGATTCAAATGCAGCCAGGCCTGTTCGGTTACAATGCTTTTCTTTTCCTGATAGTAGTACACTGTCCAACACTCTTAGTTTATCAGCACAGTGTCATGGAGCTGATGTAGTTTGGAGCTGGCATGGCTAGCTAGGTGCTTCTGTACCTATCCTTAGATACCGCCTTATAAACAATGGGCTGTTGTGTCTTTGTATTTTTTTTTTTATTTTTGAAAAACATTTTATTTATTTGAGAGAGAGAGAGAGAGAGAGTGCATAAACAGGAGGAAGGAGAGGGAGAAGCAGACCTCCCAATGCCGAGCAGGGAGCTCGAGGCAAGGCTCCATCCTGGAATCTGGGCATCATGACCTGAGCTGTAGGCAGATGCCTGCCACCTAGGCACCCTTGTTATGACTCTGTCAGATGAGCAAATATAATAATTGGTAGTCTAGGACCATATTCCTAGGTCAAGGCTGTACTTGGTTAATGCCAAGCCAAAAACAGAGCAATCATAAATTTATTTAAACATTTCCTGAGAAAGTATTTTGGAATTTTCCTGGATTGCATTGATTAATTACTGTTAAAAATAAATCTTGGGTGGGGGGCTAAGGTGGTTCTCCCGTGGCTTTCAAACACCGTTTTAAGGCAGCATAAGAGAAGCAGTACTGCTGTTGCTAGAGCAGGTCTCTGAGTCCAGCAGTAAAGACCACTTTCTTCTCCACACAGAGACCTCTGAGAAGCCCTCGCTGTGTGACCCAGAGGCTGGGCAGCACCTATGGTATCACCCCTATGGTAGCACTGAAGAAATCAATCAACAGGCCAGCCCAAAGTCAGCCACTTGTTAATGGTGCTACTGGGAATAGATCCTAACTTTTTCTGTCCTTAAATGCCTTCAACTGTGGTTTGTTATAGGCACAAAAGTAAAGATTATGCTTAACTACATTACCCTTCAATTCTCTCCTACCTCATTTATTATTTAGTAAAGCTGCACTGTTGTGCCTTTACACTGGCCACTGCCCAAGGAAGCATGAACGCATCAGTAATGCCTTGATAACTTTATCAGCTAGCAGAAGCACCAAGGAATTAGTGGAGGATGTTAAAGCTGCTGAACAACACAAATTACAAATGGATCGTCAACACATGTACTCATTCTGCTTTTTATGCATGGTTTATGGGACTGGTGTAACTTTAAATTTTTATAAGCCATTTGAAAGAGCACACTTTGATATTAATGTCAATGAGGTCGTGGGGGAGAGAAGTATATATAATCAAAGAAAGTTTCTTTGGTTGATATCAGAGAAGCTACAGAAAAATTAGCAATACCTCTTTTAGAAAAAACAAGATTGGGATCCCTGAGTGGCTCAGTGGTTTAGTACCTGCCTTCCGTGATCCTGTGATCAAGTCCCACATCGGGCTCCCTGCAGGGAGCCTGTTTCTCCCTCTGCCTGTGTCTCTGCCTCTCTCTCTCTCTCTCTCTGTGTATCTCTCATGAATAAATAAATTAAAAAATCTAAAAAAAAAAAAAGAAAAAACAAGATTAAAAGGGAACAGCCACTGATAATAGTCACGTGACAACTGAAGAAAAATATGAAAACAAAAGAAAAACAAAGAAGGCAACACAAAGACGTTGTGAAACTGTGAGCCTTAATCAAGCTCATACCTCTAAACTTTTATTTTGTAAAGCTGCCAAATCAATTTTATAGTACAAAAATGTCATCAGTTAGGGGACATTTAATATTCACTGTATCTACTAGGAGAGAAAAAAAATCTTAAAAGCTTTTAAAAATTAGTACTACTTTGGAATACTTATGGGCAAACAAGATTTAGAGCATTAATAACTGTAATTTCCCCACCAAGATCACTAGGTGAGGTGTTCAGAAACTGATGGAGGTAAGCGATGACTCAGCTGGAATAGAAGAACAGTGCATTGCCAATCAATTGCAAATAGAGTGTTTTGCAGGCTCATCTCAACTGGCAAGAAAGTCTGCACATCAAAAAGACAGACAAAGTCGGGGGTAGGGAAAGAGAAGATACAAGGATGGAGTGTAGACAGACAGACTGACTCTATTTCCATATTGCACATACACACAAAGCTCCTCAATGGTTATCACACCAGCCCTGATGCTAAATCAAGGTGAACAAAAAAATAAAGTCCTAGGCACAATTTACAAGGAGATTCAGAATGTGTACTCTGTTCCTAACACACTGAGAAAGTATCAGGAGTGTATGTATTATGCTTCTCTCTACTCTCAGAGCCCCTTTTGTATGTAAGATATAAGGAGAGTTGGCCAAGTGTTGAGCACTGCCTAGGTCCTTTCCAGGTTGAGGAGGCAAAAATATTCCTGGTAACTTTACCTTAAATGAGGGGATGGCTATGTTAATGGGCTTAATTGTGGATCATTTCCCAATGTATACACCTAACAAAACATCAACTTGTACCTCTTGGGAAGGTGGTCATTTTTATTTGTCAATTATACCTCAATAAAGCTGAGTGGGGGGAAGCCCAGCCCTCCCATGAAATCCTTTAATGAATCCGCATGTGGTGTGTGGAGAGGGTCTGGAGGGGGCCTGATAATGTCCTCAAGTTTCTCCGCTTATCTCAGAGGGCTGGCTGTAGAATTACTAATATTTTAAACAATGCAAATGTAATTATAGCTGGAGTACATTCTCTACAAAAGGAAGAAAAGATTGGCATTTAGAAGCTTCATTAAACTTTTGGCCTTTTCAAGGCTAAATGAATCTTAGGGAAGAAATATAAAGTTCCCATTGATTGATTTCAAAACAGATTTCTTGCAATTAACAGATCTAGATCTACGAAAAAAGGAGCATTAATAGTAATTTCAATAATTTCTCACTCTCTCCAGATATTTGAAGAAAAGTGTATATCTCTTTCTCTATAGAATATATTACATATATTACTCAGCAGAACTTAATTTTTTATTTTCTAATATTAAGGAAATGTTAGTTACACAAGTGTGACTAGATAAAGCGACTTATTATTTACAGATGAGCATGCCTACTGGAAGATTTGGGGAAAATGTGTTCATCTATATTGACATGCCCCCCACCCCAATTACTATTTTGGGGGGCGGGTCAGCAGAAGAGTTATAAGAGCACCTTTGGAGGACATTAAAATGTTCAGCACTTAGAATATTCCTTTTCTTCTGCTTCTTATCCCAACATATACATTGGGATGAATTGTTTAAAAGATGTAACTAAATTATCATATTCTCTTCATCTTCCAAATTTACTTAGACTTGCTATCCTGCTCTATCTCTGGAATTTCCTTTGCTTTTCCTTTTGTCAGTAAACTAAATAACTTCTCCTCCCACATGCATAAAAGCATTAATTTATAAAACACATAGCCATATGTCATATCTCATGTAATTCTATTTTACATTTCACCGCCACCCAGACTTATCTAACATGAACAAATAGATATTATTTACTGTAGTCAGAATGAGAATTATCTAATACCACTTACATAGCCATAAATTGATTTTTGATTAATGTTTAAGCAAAAAGCAAACAAGCCCATCTGCTCTGAAAACAAACAAACAAAAGGAAGCAGCAGAGAACACAGTTCACAGGAATTTCTTCGATATTAGTATGTTTCAGCTGCTGGTGAGAATGTTCCCCCCCCCCCATTGCTATTATGAAAATGTACTGATGACAAGAATATAATTCTGCATCTAGATGGAGTTTCTCCTCTAGCAACTGTTCATTTAACAGACTATTATTTATGGTAAGATAAAAACCAATCCCACTCTGAAGAAAGCCCAGAAGACATGCAACCAGCAGTGAATTTCTTCTAGACCACTCACCAATAGCAAAGGAAAAATACACTTTTCTTTGGTAGGAACTGCTCTCTGTGGCCAAGTTAAGAATGAAGACAAGTGAGGTATCCCATCTACACAGGGAAAAGCGAGTGCTGGAGGAGGAAGACTTAAAAATATTTTAAACTGTCGACGGAGTACATGTGGGATGGGATTGGCAAGCAACCAAGAATTGGCAAGCCTCTGAAACCAACGGGAAATAAAGAAAAACAAGAAAAATCCTCCGTCCTATTTACTTCTGTAATCTCCAGGGCACACTGGGTATCTGGTGCACAGCACAGCACACCCTAGTATAGCCTGATGGACAACTCTACTCCACTTAAAGAGAATTTACCCTACTTCGACTACAGAGATAAGAACACATCCTGCCACATGGGGTGGGAGATTCACTAATACCAATGAAGTGTCAATATTCTTATTTTTTTGGGGGGGGGGAGGGAAGATATGCAAAAAAAGACTATCTCTAGTGATTAGATTTTGAACACAAACAGCAGGTACGTGTCCGGAAATGGGGCACAGCTGGTTACAGGATGAAGGATTGGTAGAGAGTTTTCTCAGCAACCAAAATGACACAAGAACACACATGCAGGGAGCCAGTGGAAGACACACCGTACTGCTGCAGGAAGGAGAAATTCGACTTGCAACTTTCCTGATTAAATCTAATAACCAAAAGAAAACTTTAAATCCCATTCACCATGCTATATAGAGACAACAGCATAGAGACAAAAGAGCACAATTGATTTTCTGTAGATTTTCTACAAATGTTTACTCGCAGATTAAGACAGATACCGTTAAAGTGAACAAGTCATTTTATGACTGTATTTCAGCTTTGGAAATCTCAGGCTCACAGCTGAATGCTTGCACAAATCCTATCACACCTCCATAAAAATGACTCCATTACAGGGTTTTGTTCTAAGAGTTCATTTCAAGATTATTCTTTAAAGAGCTACACACACACACACACACACACACACAGCCCTGTTTTTGCTTTCAAAGGACAGTTCTGATTTCGGCTTCAGAAAAATAAGTACATGACTGCTCTAAACTGGAGAGAGAGAAACCTCAAAGATTGTTAACATATCAATTACATCAACCTTTTTAAATTACAACTCTGCATTTCATTCTTCTCCCTGCAAAATGAGTACCTTAAATTTAGAGCACCAGGTAAACAAAACCTTTCACTGTCCTCCTTTTCCAAAGTTTGTTTTTATAAACATTCCCCTGTCCCCCAAATCAAACTAGAGCAACACAATGGTCCCATTGTTGAGCACGGCCTTGACCTCTACAGGACAATAGATTGTTTTTTCTCTTAGCCCACTCAAAGTGAAATTAGTTTTAATAAGGAAGCCTCTTCCTTATTAAAGGACGTGAAAGAGTAAAAATACATTTAAGAAATAAAAGTACATAGCATAGATTTCTAAGCTTAGGTTGTTCGAAAATGGTGGGTACTTGGCTTCCTAGGAAAGCAAGTCACCTACTTCTGCTCCTCTTTGGGCCAGAGATTAAGGTGTCTGTTCTGAAATTTTCTAAGGAGGCCATTTTGGGTATCATAATAGGGAACGTTCTAGTCAGGAAAAAAAAAACAAAACAAAAGCAAAACAAAACACACAGAAAATTGCTTCTAAAGGAGTCACAGGAAGGAGTTTATCTAGAAGGAAGACGCCTGGAGTCACTCCTTTTTACAAAGACATAAAGAACAACACTTCTTCTTAGGAAGCCAATAGTACAGAAGCAAAGAAGCTAGGAGGTCAGTGGAAAAACTCCCTTTCCAGAACCTTTGAGGAGTGGATGAACTTATCTTTAAACGTATAAGCACAGCACGGTAGCAGCCCCCACGTGTCTAGGAACCCAGCCCTGTAGGAGCAGATGATCAGAAGGAACCAGGCAGCTTCTCAATGCACTTCTCAAAGACTTCCATAAGTTTGTGTCTCCATTCTGAAGACTCTCAATCTGCAGAGGACTGGTTAAACACAGAGTAACCAGTAAAGATCTAGCAACTTCGGACTCCTCCCAGATGGCAATGCGGGTAAACACAAGATTTGAGGAATAGCTTTCTTGGTAGCCTATAGAAATGCACTTAGTAACTTAATTGTGATGGTAAGACTGATTTTCAACACACACACACACACACATACACACACACTTAAAAAAAAACCTACTGGTAAAGCCAGGTCCCTTCAGTACATCTCCTACTTTCTTTCTTTTTTTTTCCTAAAGGTTACAAGTTACTCACTTTTTTCACTGGTGTAGAGGATACCAGAGGAAATAGGACACTATAAAAAGCTTATTTTGCTACCACAGAAAACAACATTTTAAGCAGTCGGGCTTGGTAACAGCACATACTGTGTCTTTCATCAAGGAGGACTCTCACATCGCCTGCTTTGGGTTCCCTAAACACCCCTCTCTGGAATGCCCCTGCTGGGCGGGGTGGGGGCTGCAGGGGATTCCTGGAAGCAATGCCTGCCTCAACAATGCTAGCAGGAACGTCCAAGGACAGAAAAGAAAGCAACATGCAATTAAAACTACAAGGGGAGTGATTCACGGAGGCAAGGTTCATCAAAAGGGCCATGTCGCAGTTTGGTAGCATAGCTGAGTTTTCAGGAGGAACCTGAAAAAAAAGAGCTACCTGCAAGATAAATAATATGGTAAAAAAGTCTGGATTGTGCCTTTTAAAAAGATTACAGATACAATGATAGCAGGCAATTGATTTCCCTTTTAAAGTGAAATGACCCAAGGACCATTTGAGCAAACATACCCACTCACTTGATGATGTGACAAATACCCCACACCCAAGGGGGATCTGGGAACATGGAAAGAGAGGCAAGCACCACTCCAAAGGGTGGAGGATGGCTCTGCGGAAGCAGGGGTTTGTAGAGATATTCTTCTGGACGCCTCTCCCAGCACCCAGCAGCACCAAAGTGCTGGTTAAGAGATAGCTGTTTAGTGAATGGATAAGCCAGGGGGTCCTCCAAACTGTCACTGATGGAGGTGAAGTAGACTCAAGGGCTGTTGTAGCTCACCTACCACTACCATCCCCATCATTCCTGGCACTGCTCTCAATCTACAAAGAAGGGGAACACAATCTCATGACAAAGAAGGGCTGTTTATCTCACTGAACATTTCTTCTCCTTCTTCTACACAGAGCTAGTAGACTATCTGAAGTCTGAGCAGTGTCAGACCCTAATATTTTCCTGTCTGAGACATACAGAGCTGAGATACCATTTCTAGCCTTCTGAACCACCCAGCCAGATTCAGAGTAAGTTGGGCGTGGGGAGGACTTTTAATAAGAGTCGGTAGAGAATAGGGTCTAAGAGTACATATGCTGGAGCCAGACTGCTTGGGTTCAATTCCCAGGTCGGCTACTTACTGGTTATGTTTCCTTGGTTAGGTTATTTACCTTCTCTGTACCTCTGTATTCTCACCTCCGAAGTAGGGATAATAAGTGTAGCTATGTGAAGACCGAGTGGGCATGTGTAAAATGCTTAGAATAGTACCTGACATACAGTACATGCTGAGTAAGTGTGAGCTATTGTTGCTATTGAAGTGTAAGCTTGCCAGCAGCAGGAAAGAGCATCTTGGATGGCTAGCAAGCTATAGCTTGGCTAGCAGTGCTATCTGTGAAACCCAGTGGCCTTTTCACCCCTTAATGGTCTTTTAGTCCTTCTGGCCTTGGTGGCCTTGGCAGGATTTGGGGTTGAGTAGCGATCAAGACACCTGAAACATGCCCAGCAAAAGCAGGAGCCCTGTCTCTCCACCAGACACTATGGACCAAATTCTTGTATTTTTCCAAGACCAGCTGAGTGGTCACAAGAGGAAAGCAAAGAGGCAAGAGAACAGAGCCTCAGGCAATTGCAAGGGAGCCTGAGCTTCTCCCTCGATATTGTAGCTAGCTGCCATCTGGCCGGAGGCTTATTTAAGTTGTCCTAAGTCCCATTCTAAAGGGATGCTCTGGGCACTGAGGTCTGCAAAAAAATAGAGCTGAGTGAAGCAAGGGTAACACCATGATCAGATCAGCATGATACACTGCCCTTTGGCCTCAGAGTGCTGGAAAGGTCTTGATGGGCAAAAGCATGAGACCACTAAAGCACAGACTTCAAACAGCCATTTGAGAACCTTGCCAAGCTGCACACAGGCTGCCATCTACCTTCTAAATAGCAAGTCTGGAATTCAAGAAAGCAAACTTAGGCATCCTTACCATTCCCATCCCCTAAATATGCATATTCCAATAAGTCCTAGAATAGATCTAGTTCTTAACACTCCATTTTCAACTGCAAAACCTAGAGCGAGAGGCAGAGAATTTTCAGGGTCATGCGCAAGTTTGCATTGCTTTATAGACAAGATGCAGAGGGCATTTTAACGTCCATCTTTCTAAATATAGATTGGCCACCATCCCTGTGGAGGACTCTATTTTGATCCCATGATTTTAGTAGCTGTGCATCAATAATACATCATTATAATCACTTGGTAAAATTGATGTCAACCTATCTCTCTGATCTTCTTGCAGAACAGCCAGCTTTTGATAATCTATGGTAAGCATGGTCAAAGAGCATGGTTAATTGAAATCTACAGATAATTTTAGAAATTCCTTTTTGTCAATAATGTCAATGTCTTCCCTTTTTCGAACCTCACCTTAGACTTCTGATACAATTCTAGAGATACATTTCATTCCATTCACTGATCTTATAACTTTTGGTGAAGATGCTAACACCAACTGAAATGGTCAAATGTGGACAGATGAGAAAGAGGTCCAAATGATATCCTAAATCAGTAGTGATAGAAAATGAAAAGGCTGAAATCAGAAAATCAGAAAATCTAAATTCTTGGGGGCACCTGGGTAGTGCAGTTACTTAAGCATCTGACTCTTGGTTTCAGCTCAGGTTGTGATCTCAGGGTCATGAGATAAAGCCCCACATTGGGCCCCAAACTCTGTGGGGAGTCTGCCTGGGCTTCTTTCCCTCTGCCTCTGCCCTTCCTTCCTGTTCCCCTTTTCTCCCTCTTTCTCATTCAAAAAAATAAATCTTTTAAAAAATCTAATTCTTTCCAATAAAATGGGCCCCCAAATGTTCTATAATATCCTACTAAATAAAGGCTGTTTGTAAATAAATAGTTTTTAAAAACCAATATCAGAAAGACACTCAAGCCCTGAAAATTATTTTGTAAGTGATCTAATAGGTTTGTCAATCCAAGGGCTCCAAATCAGAACTGTGGTCAAGGCAGTTTGTAGAGTCTCAATGTCCTGTGAAAAAAAAGCATTCTTTGTATCCATCTCATTGTTATCTTTTCAATATTTAAAAGTTGGCTCTGTCCATTCTTTGTAAATCACCTTCAGCCACCCAGAAAGTAACCTGGAGAAAAATATGGTTAAAAAGTCTATTCAGGGCAGTCCCGGTGGCTCAGCGGTTTAGCGCCACCTTCGGCCCAGAGCATGATCCTGGAGACCCAGAATGGAGTCCCACGTCGGGCTCCCTGCATGGAGCCTGCTTCTCCCTCTACCTGTGCCTCTGTGTGTGTCTTTCATGATTAAATAAATAAAATCTTTAAAAAAATAGTAATAAAAATAAAAAGTCTATTCAGGGGGGGAAAAGGTCAACTTTTTCTTACAGAAAAATTCCAATCAATAAATAGAAGGAAATAGAAAATTGTCATGAGAATATCAGAGCAATAATAATTACAGGTAAGCAACACTGATGGATGCCAAAATTAGTGAGTGATGAGAAACAGGACATTTGCACAGTCTCCAAGTATCACTCCCTACCCGAGATATTAGTAACAAAGGAGAATGTAGTAACTACAGTGGAGAAACTTGGCACGGACCACTTTAACAAAGTGATGGTTACCATTCCTAGTAGGAAACATACTGACCTCACTCTGATAGGATACACTGAGGGGGTCACAGCATTACTCCTGTGGCATTCTTCCCCCAAATACGGACAACTAAGTCTAATGAGAAAACATCAGAGCAGCTCAAGTTGAAGAGCATTCATTTTACCACAATACTGATCAATAATCTTTAAAAGTGTCAAGGTCATGAAAAACCAGGAAAGACAGAGAAACTGTCACAATTGCAAGAGACTAAGCAGATATAGTTAATAAATGTAATGAAGGATTCGGGGGGCTGGACAAGGACATTTGTACCCAAACTGATGAAATCTGAATACACTCTGTAGTTCATAGTACTGTGCTAATGTTAATTCTTGGCTTTGATAACTGAATTATGGTTATGTATGGTGTTAACATTAGGGATAACTGGGTGATGTTTCAGATACTTTCTTTGCTGTTGTGCAACTTCTGTGTAAGTCTACAATTAACAAAAAGTTAAAGGGGCAAAAAAAGAAAGGAAAGAGGAACTGTTCAGTTTACCCCTGGCAATCAGGGACATCCTCACTACAAAGGTGCTAGTTTTGGTTCTGGCTCTCCAGATTTTCCTCACTTGCTGGATTTTATCATCTTTGGTACCATTAATATTACACAGTTGAAATTCAAACTGAGTAGACTGAAGGAAGAACATGAATAAGTCACACTGACATTGAGGAAAGAGGAATAACTGAGAAATTTAAAACTTCTACGTACTTTATACTACTCTCACAATTCACATAATCCCCAGCCTTCACCCCTACCGTTTCAATGGATAAATCTCCCTCAACAACAGTGCAGTAATTTGGCAAGAGTCCAAACAAACACTCCCTATTCAGAACTTGGTTTTGTAGAAAATACAGTTCTGACAAACTTCCGGTAAATTATTGAAGGATGCAGAGGCTCCATTACACAGAGAGAACTGGGTACCACAGTTCTTCCCAGACCTCACCTGCATGGAAGACTACTGGTATGGCTCTCATTTTCCACTCCTGCCTGACTTCCTTACAGACTAATACCCCTTGTTACCAGGAATTGCAACCTTGACCTAGTGTGCCTAAAATTTAAAATTAAACTTAACTAAACTGAATCCTTTGTGTGAACAAAAACAGTTTTAAACAACTATGGAAAAACCTACCCTTGTGGAGAGAACAATTACTCCTGGAGGAAATCTCCATTTAAAAGCCATGGTTAAAATCACTTCGCACTCCAACAGTCTCTGAAGGGGTAGAATGAAAAAGGATGATGGGAGACAAGTGCTTCTACTTTGCGGGGAAGAGTTAATGGCAGGTGGTCCTACCTATATAGTTGTATCCTCTCAGTGGAGCCTTCAAATAGAGAGTGAGTGAGTGAGTGAGTGAGTGTGTGTGTGTGTGTGTGTGTGTGTGTGTGGTATGTGGTTGGTGTTCCTTTTTCTCTTGTCTGGCCACTGAAAAAGCCTGAGTTACTTCTGACACAGGATCAAATCACTTTTGCTTCAATATGAGCCCTTAAGACGAGCTCAACACGCACACACACTCTTTCTCTTTTTAAAGATTTTATTTGTTTATTTGAGAGAGCACGAGCAGAGGGAAAGGGACAAGCAGACTCCATGCTGAGTGCAGAGCCCAATGCAGGGCTTGATCTCATGACCCTGAAATCATGACCTAAGCTGAAGTCAAGAGCTGGACTTAACTGATTGAGCTACCTAAGCATCCCAACACTCTCTCTCTTAAGGGAAATACTGATGTGAGCCCCAGGGTCCCCTCAAATCCCCCAGCCAAAACTGCTGATAACAGTGACAACAGTCTAAGTGCAAGTAATAGTATGCGCACCCTAGAGACAGAGGTTTGATTTAAATCGCTAGGTTTATGTCAGCTACTTTAAGACAATGCCCTGAATTTCCTTCCCAATTAAAACCCTTCCAAGTCCAAGAGTATTCTTTATCTAATGCTTAAGTCAACTGAACCATTCAGAATGGCTTTCTCTGGCTCATCTAGTGAAACTGTCTTTCAGAGCTGTTACAAGGAATCTACAAAGGTAAGGACGCTTAGAGATACCCATCTATCAGTACCTGCTATTTTCAGGTATGTCTGGTAACACCCAATACCAATTCAGTCTTTTCAGCTCAATGTGTCCCAAGTGGACTGGAGCCATATTGACCCAGGTATCAATTCTGGTGGAGCTAAATGGTGAATAAGATGGAATGAAGCAGAAATAAGTATAAAGCCAAGAGCTTTCACAAGAATCTGATCCTTCAGTGACATAATTCACACAATAAAAGCACATATCATACTACTGAAGCTGGAGTGTTTAATGCCTTCCACTTTTTAAAGAATATCTTCTCTCTAAACACATGACAACTACCATGTCTAGAGGAAGTAATTCTTCCTGATGTTTCTACCATTAACATACTGTTTTTATCATGAATGTAAACCCTACTATGTGCCAGGTACCACAGTAATGCCAGGGATAGCAAGATAAGTCAGAATTAAACTTCAAAGTCTTAAAAAATCCTTTAAAAAGCCACAGCCTAGCCAAAGATCAAGCAGTAAGCATGTAACTACAACATAAATTGTTACATGCTACAGAGATAAAATGAATTATCTCTGGGGGGTGGCGGAGAAGGATTGTAAGGGTAAAGAAGGGTTTTAATTAGGAGGTAGCATTTAGCAAGACTTCATAAACCCAGCAGAGTAGACATCTGGCCATAATAAATCAAACCCCTGTACTCAGGGTCCACATGATTACTCAACAAGGATAATTCATGCAATTACTAGAGTTATCATGATCCAACACATAAGTTCACTTGAGGACCCCAACTATGTAAGCATGAATATTTTTTTGGCTGCCTCTAGCTAGCACGTTTATGAAAAACAGGTTAAGTTACTGGCTCCAAATTACTTTTTAATTGAAAAAGCAAACAAAAAAAGCTGAAGCTTTTAAGATTTTTCTGTTTTAAAAACTAGAAAATAATCTCCCTGTCAAGAGCATGCATGATTAATGATTTATGTGATATAAGCTTGCATATCTGTGTTCCTATTACACGCATTTCCTAACAGTGTATAATTGCCCTAAAGATTCTCCTGGAACTGGTATGCCCCTTCCCCACTCCCACCTCCTTAAAAAAAAAAAAAAAAAAAAAAAAAAAAAAACCTTGTGTAATTTCTGGAAAATTTTAGAATACAACTATCAATGGGCCATTCAAAAATGGAAACTATTGTTAAGTCATTCACATGAAACTCTGAAGGTATTACCATCAAGAGAATAGCTCACTGTCACAAAACAGCTGATGCAAATATTGTACTTCCACTGAATACCTGGAACAAATGTTAGAAAGCTGTCTACCTGTGAACCCATTCTGAGGCTAGACCAAATTAGGTTGCCCAGATCAAAAACTAGGACTGAATCAACCAGTCAACATATAATACTCAGAACTGTTATTTCCATCATTTTATGGGACTCTTTGAGATAATATAGGCAAAGATCTAGAACAGAGAGCATGACACAATCAGATACTCCACAAATGGTGGTTCTTAAATTTTCCAGATGGGGAGTAGAGGGGTTTGACTGTTCAAAACTCTTTGTTTGATGGATGAGAAAAGTGATGTTGATGGAGATTAAATGTGTTAATATAAGAACCTAGGTCTGTTTGTTTTACTAGGTGGTCCACCATATCCTATTATTCTGCTGAGCTTCAGGAGAAGGCACCAGTGGACACCTCAACCCAAAGTGACTTCTCTTTGACAGTTTTGAATCAGAGAGAGGGTCTATAAGTGGTTCTTGTCATCTCCTATCAGTAATAGCTAGAATCAGACCCAACTCAAACCTACAGCACTGGTTCAACATTCAGGTCCCTAGTCAAAGCCATGAATGAGTGCAGTCATTACTACAGATGTAGGCTGTTTAGGATCTAAAGCAATTAAACTGATAACAGTGCAATTTGCATTAAGAAATTGGTTTCACAAGTCTGTGAATAGCAGGGACCTAAAATTTTATATGTATTATATATATAAATTTATATATACACATATATGTGTGTGTGTGTGTGTGTGTGTGTGTGTGTGTGTGTGTGTGTGTTTTGTAGACATAGCAAGTAAACAGAGTTTAGGAAGCCAATTTCCATTTAGCATAAGGTAATTAACTGTGTCTTTAAAAAGAGAAGAGAAAGGTGCCTAAGCTTCACGAGGCATCCTAACTTAAGTTTCCTTTTCTAAAGAAAACTGTGCACCCGAGAAAGGCAACCAAGATTTACATAGTTAATTCACATTCACAGAGACATGTCAACATATATCTGTAAAAGGATTATGCTTAATCTTTCAGGTTCTTTGAGTAGGAATAAAATGCCCAAACCGTGGCTTAAGGAAACCTAGTTTGTGAGGAGGTTAAACAATTCAGAGATAACTCAATAACATAAAGTTTTACAATCTTTCCTTCCTGTCTTCTCTCCCTCATACAGGCATTCATTTAAATATGTAATTATCTTCTAGAATGAGCCTGGGCCTGTGCCATCTGCTGGGGACCTGGGAGGGTATAAGGCATGTATGATTGCTGATCCACAAATGAAGTTGGGGCTGCAGGTGTGCTTTAAGACCTCTGACTGCGCTCTAGTGTTTTAATACATAATCCCTGCCCTCAAGGAGTTTACAATTTCCTTGAGCACACAGAAGCTGCACATAATGATAAAACTAAATAGAAGTACAGTACTAGGAAGCAAAAAACAAAAAGAAAGAAAGAAAAAAAAAAAAAAGAAAAAGGAGAGTTCTGGGAGTTGAAAGGAAGAGAAATTCCCAGGAAAAAAAAATATATACTCAGGACTCAGAAGGACTCAGAAACATGTGACGAAGAAGGTGAGACTATTTCTAGCACATAAAAGACAGTGAGATGTCAAGATAGGAATGTGGATGGCATACACCAGTGCAAGCAGGTAAAGAGTTCATGCAAGATAGAAAGCAGGGTGTGGGTTTCCAGAGCTGGTAACAGTGAGCTACATTCATGCCTGAGCAGGGTCTCGCAAAGGAGTATTAAACCGGCAGCTGGAAAGGCAAGATGGACTTAGGAAGGAAGAAAGTGGCTGCAAAAAAATTCATGTGGGATACTAGAAGTCCTGGGATAGGAGAAAGACAGAACAAATGGAAAACGGCACTTGGAAAGAACTGGTGGAATCTGATCACTGATGGCAGAGTTCAAGGTTTTCAGTTTGGGCCAACACATCAATAGCAAAGTCCAGGATGCAGATTGGCTTTGAAAAACCAACGCATTTGGTGTTTCATGGGATGGAGTTTGAAATAATGGGAGGCCTTCCCAACTCATGAATCTGATGGATGATGGAGACATGGGGAAGAAAAAAAAAAGAGAGCGAGAGCAGGTCCAAGAACCCATCTGTGTGGCCATAATATAGCCATGAAGGTGATGAGCTCCTGCCACGTCCAGCAAGGAGCAGCAAAGGCAGGAACACTGTTCTGGGAACTTGGGAGGAGGGCCCAGGTGGACAGGAAAGAATCTCTATGGAACTGAGGCTGGAGCTGAGCTCAGAGTGTCATTCAACTTTGCTGGAGAGAGAAAGGACATTCCAGGCCAGGACACAGTAGGGACAAATGAACAAGACTTCGAATGATGAGCTACCCTATCACAGTAGAGAACCACACTGAACATATTTATTGTGGACATGTGATAAGCCGTCAATTAGTTACCACTGTACAGAACTGCCCCTTACACAATCAATTATGCTTTGCTTTTTCTCTCTCGGTTATTTTCATAAATAAATTATTTTCCAATAAAAAAACAAGGTACACAGAGAAAAGTCAGGGCATCAGATTTCACCAAAACACTATGCTCCAAACATAGCAGTGGTCAATTCTGGTCCATCAGAGACAATCTGGTCTCTGGCATTTATACATTAAAATTTTTTTCAAGTCAACGAATGCTAATATTAGAGTGGCCCATTATTCAAGGTCATAATTGCTGCATATAAAAAGATGTAGAGTCACAGACTGTCCCCAAACAGCAGGAGCCCTTGTGGCCTGCCTCTCCTAGGATCCAAGAGCTAGTGTTCTCCTGCTTCTATTTAGAGCATCATGAATGCTAAATAGAAATGTTAAAAATTATTCCAACAAAACAAAGTAGACATCATTCCCCCCTGTGGACCCACACTCTAAAGCGGTTCACCACTCAATCCTGGCTTGTAAATTTATTCTTAAAAGTGGATTCCTTGTTTGCCAGCTGTAACCCCCAAACTGCCTAATTACACATTTGTATAACATCCACATAAAGGGAGAAAAAACCCCTCAAGTTATTTTTTAAAGTAATAGCTGCTATTGCTGTGGGAAAATCACAGAGCAATTCCATCAAATCAGTACTTTGGTTACTTAGCATCACGTTATCTCAGACATGGATAATGCTAAAGGAGTGCAGGGAAAAGGGCATCAGAACTGATCAAAGTAACAACAGGGAGTCTAGCAAAAATGTTCTTCTCTCATGAAGCACATCAAATGTGGCAAAAAAAGCTCTTTGAGCTGGACTTATTGGTAAAATGACTTGTTTGAATGAAGTCTGAATTAGAGATTATTTTTAAATTAATGAAGTTTTTCTACTGGTAAGGACTTATAATAACAAGAAGGACTTATAATAACAAAGAGCAGTATCCTAAGAAGCCCTCAGGGACTTGTTTTAATGAATAAGAATAATGTGCAATTAGGCCAACAATTGTAACTAAGTGTTTCTGAGGGCTGGAAAGTAGTTGTTCTCAAGTAGTTCAAATATCATCAAGTTCATATAAAAGATTCTATGGCATTTAACTAAAATTGGTCAACTCTGTCACGTGGTGGGATATTCAGATGAAGAAATGCACCAAATAGTACATATTAGGCATTCCCAGGGTTAAAAAAGAAATGAAAAACAAACTTCAAAAATAGGGGAAAAAACACATGCTGAGTAAATATATTAGGATAAATATGAATTAGAAAAATATTCAATTCAGGATCCCTTTAAATAGGCCCTATCCATGCCTGTGAGTGTTTCTTCACAGGTCATTAATTACTTCATGAAGGCGCTGGTGTACAGAGACCACATGGCCAGAGCACAGGAAGTGAAGCTCAATGGGGTTCTGAACAGTGTGCATCATCCTTTCAAAACTTACCAACTATCCTTTCTCTCCACATGGTTTCCAGAGGCCACTTCATCACCCCATTTGAATCCAATTAGTCAGAAGGATAAGACATTGGATCCACAAATGAGTCATTTCACTGTGTCCTGCCTCTCCGGGTGGCCAGCGGCCAACCTGCCCCACGGTCAGCGGTAGTAATCCACCCAAGGTGCTGTGTCATATACAACCATGGGAGAGGGCTGGCTTAGGCTCTTTTTAGCATTCTGCCTGGGGCAGAACTACCTAGGCGTCACAGAAAAGTTCCCAACAGCCTCTCCTGAGGCTAAAGGTCCGATGGTGAGAAGTTTAGCCCAAGCATGTGGAGTGCTGTGACGTTTCTCCTGACAGTCTCTTTCTCTGATCATGTCTCCAACCCTCATTCCCCCTTGCCCTGAAATTCTGGAAGCTAGTATATTACCATTAGAGAGAAATCAAAACCTGACTGATCAATCTCTTTTAGCAGGTAAGAGGACTGTAGGAGGAAAAAAAATGTCTGTGCAGCTCCCTACCCCCACAGCAGAATACCACAATGAGAATGTATTTCCTTCTGATTGTTACCAGCAACTTAAATGACCACATTTAATCAGCTAAGTAAGAGCTGGTTTAAAAGACCATTTAACAAAGAAGGGGTAAACAGCCTTTTAAACTAATTCACACTGTCTCCCAAGTGCCTCAGTTCACTAAGTCAGAGGGCTTCCTCAAGACTCTCCTTATAATCATTAGAATGAAATCTAGTCCAGACTCTTCTCCCATAACTGCTTCCTTTTTGGTTCATTAAGAATGTTAACATCACTTAAATGCAACAAAGCGATCTGGACTAAGGCGGTCTTAATGTAATTGTGTCTTGAGGTATATATTCAAATCCTATGTGCACAGCAGCTACGTGGCACAGCACAGAACTCTATAGATTGTAAAGGTGGCTACAAATGCAACGTATTCTACATTTTTTTTCAAGAGCCATTCACTCCAAAACTCCTGAACATAGGTATGAAAATGCCAACAGTAAGACCTCTCTGTCATGCTCATTTATTATTTCCTCTCTGATTTGGGGGGACCTGGGGGTGGGCGTTAGATTGAAAATTTTCAACCAGTTTCTATAACGGATAATGGTTTATTCTTAGTTCTAAATTCAAATCTTATAGCACAGCAATTGCATTTTTAAATAAACTACATCTTTGTTCTTTTTTCTAATTAGAGCATTTAGTGTGATACGGAGAGTGTGAGCGTAGGCAGTAGTATGGCCAGTCTTGTATTTCTTTTTTTATATGTATTTTATTTATTTTTTCATGAGAGACACACACACACAGAGGCAGAGACACAGGCAGAGGGAGAAGCAGGCTCCATACAGGGAGGGACTGCATGTGGGACTCGATCCTGGGACTCTAGGATCACACCCTGGGCCAAAGGCAGGCGCTAAACTGCTGAGCCACTCAGGGATCCCGTGGTCAGTCCGATTTTAAACCCCACAGACACATCACATAGAGCAAGCCACTCTAAGAGTAGTTTTCAATATTTTACTGCCTATTCAGGTGCTATAGTACTTTCGAGATATCCTTGTCAGCAACAAAATACAGCACTTCCTTCTGTCTTTATCATACTGGTTGCCAGACAACTGGACAGAGCTAAACTGGGTAATGCTAGAGTAAACACTTCCCTAAAACATTTATATATGTCATTGATAAACAAAAGAAAATTTAGAAGAGATACAAATGTACTCCTGGAACCTTAAATCTTTCCACCACTGAGGCCTAAGGACTTAAAATCTTCTTACACCTGGCAGAGAAGAAGGAAAACAAATTCCAAAGGACTCTATGGATTTATAACCTAAATATGTCTTCTTCTAGAATATTTAATGCACTTAAGCTTTAGTCATTCTATATACTTTGAAAATGTCTTTGATGATAACTTATAGAAGTTGTATCTTTCACTGCAGCTCACATAAATATCATTTTGCTTTTAGGAAACCAATTACAGAAAAGTAAATCATTTTTATGTTGCTTTCCAAAAATCTTTAAGTTGCAACATGGACAGTGTGTAGAATCATAAGAAAAATACAGTATACATTCAGTCTTCTACATTTAGCAAGTTAAATCTCTGGAGGAAGTGCTACAGCTTGGTTGGTTTTAAATATCTGGGTGTATAGGCACAAGTACCAGACACAATGAATATTTATTGAACTTCTGCAACATGCAGGCATGCAGACTTGGGGAAAGGATTTGGAGACCTCCATGACTCCAAGGAATCAAGTACTACCACCAGGGCCAGCTGCTTTCTGGGCACCTACCACATGCCTGGCACACTTAGGCCATGCCATTTCACCCTGCCACATTCCTGGGGGGAATGCATCCCATTTGCAAGATATGGAAAGTGATGCTGAGGTCCATAAAGGTCAGATGGCTGGCAATACTGGAGGAGCCGTCCAACTCCCAAACCCACAGAGTCGACCAATCTATGGTACTACTACAATGCCTTCCAGGCTATGGCCAAGCTTGTGAAATTAAAGAACTGAACAATCCAGTGCATTATGAAGTCTCAGTGGAGTAACTGAAGACTACAATGACAAAAAAATGCTTAGAAAAAAAAATAGACCTTAGCCTAGGGAGTGATGGTCAAGGAAAGAGTGAAGGAAGAAATTCCTTTCTAGTGGGAGAAAGCATGAATAAAAGGCATGAGGGTGAGAGACAAGGACCCAGCCCATACTGTCCTTTCCTGAATGGGCTGCATCAACGAGACAGCCTGGAGAATCACCACCACACTCTCCCGCTACCTTTGTGGGTTCCAAATGCAGCACACACATTTTTAATGAGAAAAACTCTTCCCAATTTGGTTTTTGTTGGAACCACATTCTTCACAAATGACTGAGTAATAAACATCAACACAATCATGTTGCTTGGTTTTAGGATGACTGGTCTCTTCTTTCTCTTTCAGAATATGCCCAAGAGTAGTAGTTAACCAACTTGTTTTTGTTTGTTTTTTGCAGTGGCTTTTTTTTTTTTTTTTTAAACCAGGGTGGTCCAGAGTGAGAAGCATTTGCTGGGAGAGTTTCAACTATTAGATCACAAACAGAAAACGTGTGGAGGCTGTGCAAAAAACTCCATGATAATGAAACCAAGCAGTTATTGCCACTAAGGCTCAGTAAACATAACGTTAGGTTAAAACCAAAGGTCTGTCACCTGGAAAAGTGCCATGGGGCTCATGGACCAGCACTGTGCGACTCACAACCTCAACTGGAATCAAACCTGAACATATCCAGTTTCTCATTCAGTAAGAAATGTTTCTGGCCATATTGGTAGGGCAAAAACAGAAAGCTAGATTTGAATTAGCTTTAATGCTTTGCAAAAACATACTAACTTGTTAAGATACATTCTCCTCGAAAAAGTCAGACTGGTGTACTAGCTGCTCTGCCTCTGTTCTTTAGAAGTCTGCTGCTGATGGCAGGAACAGGGGTGGGGTGGTGGGGGTGGTGGAGGGGGCTTAAGCCATTACTCTTGTTTTGTGGGCATTTGAAGTAGTCGCCAGGCACGTGATGCCAACTGTTCCAATTGGTTCCGAGTGACATCACTTTGTAATTGAACTTTGTTTGCATTTCAGCTTCTCCTAGTCAAGGACTTGGGGACTTCACCAAGCCAAGTCATTTAGAAGAGAAAGAGAGAGGAAGAAGCATGTCTTCTGTAGTCAAGAAGTGCCAAATGACTTTTGTTTTCCTTCACCCAGTTTATAGCAGAACTGGTGAAACAGAGGTTTCAATCAACACCACAATGGTAGAAGACTGTCTTCAGAGCACAAGGAGGGAGATGGGCAGAGGAGTAAAGGTTGTTGTTAATCTTTGAGTAAGTTAAATCTGATCCACTTAAATAAAAATCCCGACAGTTTGTTTTCAAGCAGGAGAACTATAAAATGGAAACCACATGCAATTCTATGCCAGAACCTCATTTAAATCATTCACACTTTGGAAACTCAGAGAACATTTCTCATTTAGTCAAATACTACCCTCTCTTTCTCTACAAGGCCTCTTAATTTATTTCACCTAGCCTTATTATTTTTACATTAACAATGTGACAACCAGAAGTTGGAAGAACTCTTTTTTGATTTGCAAATTAAAGCAGTTTACTCTGATTTTTTCCTATCTTTCATACAGTGAGTTTCCACAGAAGTCACAAAGCAATAGAGAAAGTTCAAGCACCCCAGTGTAACATTATTAACTTTTTGTGTTTAACTCAAAGAAAAAGCTTCCTTGTAGGATAATGTGTTAAAAAAATTCATAGGCTTTAAAAACCCATACCAATGAGAAGCCCAGTGATTCACCAGGATGAAGTTATACTGGCTTCCAATACCAATAGTTTAAATGCATTTTATTATTTGCTTTAAAAGATTGATTGATTCATTCATTCATTCATTCCAGAGAGAGAGAGAGAGAGAGAGAGAGAGAGAAAGAACGCACAGGAGGAAGAGGCAGAGGGGGACAGAGAGAGTCCTAAGCAGACTCCAATGTTGAGCTCAGAGCCCACTGCAGGGCTCCATCCCACGACCCCAAGATCACAACCCAAGCTGAAACCAAACATTGGCTACTCAACCAACTGCACAGTCAGGTACCCCTGGTTAAATACATATTAAATTCTAAGTTAGGCTCAATAATTCTCATTGGGATGTGTAAGACAGGAACCTCTATCACTCCAGAACTTTACTATTCTCTGGGAAATAGAGTAAGAGTAACCAAACATACAAAGCCATCCCAAAGCTAAAACATGCTTCTGACTCCAGTCCTGACTCCCTGCCAGAAGCATCACCAAGAGATGATTGAACATACTCAGGAAGACTCCACCTCAGCCTGTTGACCAGAGGCAGCACCCAGAAGCACAGACAGCCACTGCCTTGGTGAAAATCTCATGAAGGGGCTTTCTCTCAGGGCTGCCTTTTCTGTGGAACATTCACTAGGTAACTATTTGAGGGTGGCTCAGATGTTTTGTAACAGTCCTTGCAGAGATGAGGGGATTTCTACTTTCTAAAGGCCTAACATCTTTTTTCTTGTATTTTCACTGATTTTTTCTCCTGCCCAGACTTGTCAGTCAATTATTATTTATCATTTACAGAGTAATTCATATTTGCAACATACTCTGTAAGTACTTAAGTACTTTTAGCACTTCATAAACCTTTTGTAAGTACATAACTACCTGTTGAAGAGAAGGGAACTGACCTGGTTTGAAGCTGGAATTCAGAATCCACCACGGACATAAATATGTATGCATGCATACACACATGTGTGTCTCCCCATGTGCTGGACCAGTAACTAATTCCCTCCCACCCTATGACACTTCAAATCCTGGCATTTTGGGAATGTAAACTTGTGCACCAACTGTGAAAAAGAGGATGGAGGTTCCTCAAAAAAGTAAAAATAAAAATACCACACGATCCAGTAATTCCACTACTGTGTATTTACCCAAAGAAAATGAAAATATGAATTCAAAAAAAATACATGCACCTCTATGTTTAATGCAGCATTATTCACAAAAGCCAAGATGTGGAAGGAACCCAAGTAGCCACCAATAGTTGAATGGATAATGAAGATGTGGTATATATACAACAGAACATTACCCAGCCACCAAAATGGATGAGATCTTGTCACTTGCAACAGTATGGTTGGATCTAGAGGGTATTATGCTAAATGAAATAAGTGTTTGTGACAAAGAAACACAAATACTATATGATTTCACTAGATGTGGAATCTAAACAAAAGAAATGAACAAAACCAACAGACTCTTAAATAGAGAAAATAAACTGGTGGTTGTAAAAAAAGAGGTAGGTGAGTGAGGGGGATAAGTAAAATAGATAAAGGGAATAATGAGGTACAAGCTTCTAGTTATAAAAGAAGCCACTAAGATAAAACATTACAGCATAGGGGACAGTCAATAATATTGTAATGTTAACTATGCCACAATTAAAATAGAAAAATAATATTGTAATAATACTGTATGGTGACAGATAATGACTACACTTATTGTGGTGAGCAATGCGTAATGTATAGAACTGCCAATCACTGCCAATATAATACTGTATGTTAATTATACTTCAATTAAGAAAAAAATCTTGGCCCCTTGGCTCCAGGCATCCTACTCCTGAAGCTCCTTGCAGATACCTACTCAAGCAAATTTGGTTATCTCAAGAGTAGCCTGGTAGTTTGGGGTCTAGTCTCATGAATAAATTAGTTGCATTCCCACCACTAGCCAAGGTCAGACAACTACATCTCATTTCTCTGTCTTAGTTTTATTATGTGAAAAAGAAGCTACGGGGATCCCTGGGTGGCGCAGCGGTTTGGCGCCTGCCTTTGGCCCAGGGCGCGATCCTGGAGACCCGGGATCGAATCCCACGTCGGGCTCCCGGTGCATGGAGCCTGCTTCTCCCTCTCCCTCTGCCTGTGCCTCTGCCTCTCTCTCTCTATCTCTCTGTGGCTATCATAAATAAATAAAAATTAAAAAAAAAAAAAAAAAAAGAAGCTACGGTGGATGTAAAAAATATTTGAAGCATTTTACAGTGTTAGGCACATTCAACATATCCCTTACCCATAACTGAGGTAGTTAGCGAACTACCCCTTCCCCTTCCACTCCCTTCCAACATGGTTACAAACCTAAATCCAGCAAGGAAGAGGTCACAGTGACTACATATTCATAATTCTGTTTTAGTCACTTAAACTCTTTCATATTCTACTGAATATTAACTTGCATATACTTGTAGTGAGGTTAAATATTTAAGTTCTAAGCCCAAAGTATGTCAGAAACAGCCAATTCTAGAGAGTAGGGTTAGAAACAGTGATGACAAAAATAGTAAAAACAAAATAAAAAACAGGATGAATGCAAAAAAAAAAAAAAAACAACTCTAAAAAGCTAAAACAGGATCTCAAAAATCAGGCACTCAACAAGCCATTTAGCACATTGCTGCTCATACCAAAAGCTGTTCTGCACACACTTGAGGGCTTGAGAGTTCTCCTTAATAATTTTTATTTTCTTTGTTTTCATTTTAAGTATGATCTACTTTTTTTAAAGATTTTATTTATTTATTCATGAGAGACACACAGAGAGAGAGAGGCAGAGACACAGGCAGAGGGAGAAGCAGGTTCGCAGGTTCCACACAGGGAGCCCGATGTGGGACTCGATCCTGGGTCCCCAGGATCACGCGCTGGGCCGAAGACGGCGCTAAACTGCTGAGCCACCCGGGCTGCCCATGATCTACTTTTCTATCTTCTAGTTCATCTATTTAACCTTAGAATTTATTGCTGCAAAGTGATTTCAGCATCAGCAATTATATCAGAAACACACTGGAAGCAAACTGTGTCACTCTAGCTGTTGTACACCAAGAAGAAGGGAAAAGGTGCACTGAACATCTAAACATGTGTTAACATACCAAGTGGAGACCAAACGAGGTTGTGGTGCTCTGTGTGAACTAAGGCTTTACAATATTTAAAGAGAAAAGCCAACTGAAGTGTCAAAAAATAAGCATTCCATAACTAAAGGTACTCATGCCTCTGGGGTCAATAGTTCATTAACATTTTGAGTAGTGATTCAGTGTCAGCAAAATATCATCCAAATCATTAAATTAATGTTAGGATCTGAATTGTTTATCTGTATTTAATATCTATTCTTTTTTAAGATTTATTTATTCACTTTAGAGAGAGAGAAAGAAAGAGTGCAAGCTTGGAGAAGGACAAAGGAAGAGGGAGAGAATCCTCAAGCTGACTCCCCAGTGACTGGGGAGTCTGACTCAGGGCTTGACTCCAGGACTCTGAGATCATGACCTGAGCTAAAATCAAGAGTCAGATGTTCAACCAACCAAGCAACCCAGGAGCCTCTGTACATTTATTTGAGTTAGAGCTATAAAAATATCTAGAATCAGGGATCCCTGGGTGGCGCAGCGGTTTCGCGCCTGCCTTTGGCCCGGGGCGCGATCCTGGAGACCCGGAATCGAATCCCACATCGGGCTCCCGGTGCATGGAGCCTGCTTCTCCCTCTGCCTATGTCTCTGCTTCTCTCTCTCTCACTGTGTGCCTATCATAAATAAATAAAATTAAAAAAAAAATATCTAGAATCATAAGAAGTTTTTTTTTAAGATTTTATTTATTTATTCATGACAGGCACAGAGAGAGAGAGAGAGAGAAAGAGAGGCAGAGACATAGGCAGAGGGAGAAGCAGGCTCCATGCAGGGAGCCTGACGCAGAACTCGATCCTGGGTCTCCAGGATCACACCCTGGGGCTGAAGGCGGCGCTAACCCTCTAGGCCACCAGGGCTGCCTGATAAGAAGTTTATACCAGTGTTAGGATTGTAGGTATTTAAGTATCTTTATACCAAAGTAATTTATGATGACACTGAGGGGCAGTGAATATCTTTTACCTTTAAAAGGGGTCTCAATTACCACAGACGAATAACACTGCTCTGAGAGCATCACTTTATTATCTCATCATAAAATAAAGCTACTTTCACAGTGCTGACCTTAGGCATTAAGAAAAAGAGATTATGTTCCTTATATTCTTTTTAATGCAAGCAATGTAAAAGGTCCTTTGAAAATATTTTCTTTAAAAATAATGATTTTAATTGTGTTACTTAAAAAAGCTGACTCTGAGAGCAGCCAGGTAACTTGGTTGTCATTTGCATAATTCAAGTTTTCCTCATATTCTTAGAATGCTCTGCTGTTTTGCACATATTTTTGTGACACAAAAGCACCTACGTATGTCTTCTAATGACCAGAGAGAAAAGTTAAAATTACATATAAGTGCAAGTGGCTTCAGTTAAAGAGGGCCAACCTCTGAAATACCAACCTGGGATATGGAACTCATTATATGTGAAGAGCCTCAGGCACATTCCAAACAGCATAAAAATTAGGGAACTGAATCTCCAGATCGATGATTCTCAAAGTGTGGTCTGTGCACTCCCGGGGGCTATGCAGCCTGTTGGGTGGGTCTCTGAGATCAAACTATTTTCATAACACTACTAAGACACTATTTGCCTTTTTACTCTCATTGTCTCACACAAGTGTATAGTGGTGTGTGTGTGTGTGTGTGTGTGTGTGTGTGTGTGTGTGTATGTGTGTGTTGTGTGATAGGCAGACTGAATTGAAGAAGCTAAAATGAGAATCTAGTTGAATTCTATCCCTCAGATATTAAAGAGATTTTGAAACAACATAAAACCTCACCACTCTGCTACTACGTTGAGCGGAGGGGGTACAGTTTTTTCCCCACAAAAATATGTCACCATGTAATGAGTTTATTATTCATAGATAAGTTAATGGAACAATTTTTGAATTATTTAATGTTTCATACAGCAAGCATTAATAGGTATAAACCTTCATAAACAAAAAAGCTCTTTGGGGTTCTCAATAATTTTTAACCATGTAAATAAGTCCTCAAAGCACTGAATTTGAAAACCTCTAGATGGCTTTATCCTTTCTACCAGAGCAGCGACAAGCAAAGGAGTCCCAAATGCCTCTCTCTACCCTCTGAGCCCCTCACTCCATCCCTCTTAGCTTTTCTTGGATATCTAGGCGGCATTTCAGACTCAAGAGAGGCAGAGAGCTCCTTCCAAGCCAACCTGCTCCCAGCTCCAGTAACTGACACCTCTACCCTCCTGCTTTGCCTGAGCTCCAAAGTCTAAGAGTTACCTTCATTTCTCCAATATCCATTCCTCATGCTATGTATTTTTCAAGTCCCTAAATATCTCTAGATCTATCCACTACCAACTGCTATTGCTAAGATCCCATGGTTCTCCACAAGGGACAATTTTGTATCCTCCTCCCAGGGCACATTTGGCAACTTCTGGATAATTGTTTGATTGTCATGACGAGGGGTGGGGTAGGTGAGCTACTCTAGTAAGTAGAGACTAGGTATGCTGTATGGGACACACACACCCCCAACATATACCCAGGGCTTACAGGAGCCCAAATGTCAATAGTCCCAACACTGAGGACCTATCTCTGGCCCAAGCTGCTGGTCTCTCTCTACTGGGTTATCCCAACAGCCTCCTAACCAGTCTCCCTGCTCTTCTCTTACTACCCCTTCATGACCCTGCTCCATTCTCTCCACAGTAGTCAGAGTAATTACTGTAAAATATAAAAATCAGAGCACATCACTCTTCTATTTCACATTGAGTTAAGTCTCACTCTTGCCATGGCCTAGAAGACCTCCCTGCTCTGGGTCCTGATCTGTCTAATCATTCAGTGCTGTGGGCTGAATTCCACAATGTCCCCCGTAATTCTTGTGTAGAAGACCTAACCCATGTGTGACTATATTGGAAATAGGGCCTTTCAAAGGGTAATTAGGACTGAATGGGGTTATAAGGGTAAGGCCCTGATATACGAAGATTACTGAGCTTGCTTGCTCACTCTGCCACGTGTCAACACAGTAAGAAGGTGGTCATCTACAAGTGAGAAAGAGAGTCCTCAGCAGAACCCAACCTTGCTGGCACCTGATCTCAGACTTTCAGCCTCTAAAACTGTGAGAAAATAGATGTCTGCAGTTTAAAGCCACCCAGGCTATGGTATTTTGTTATGACAGCCTGAGCTGACTGATACACCCAATTTCCCTAATCTGCCAAAATCCAGACTCCTGGTTATAAGTTTGGGACCACTTCATGGCATTTTGTCCTTGCTTTTCTCTCTGAACATCCCCTGGTTGACCTCTCATCAGCCATTCTTAGAGTTCAAATGCCATCTTCTCAGAGAGACCCCCTGGCTAGCCAGCCTAACATAGCATTCCCAACTGTGCACACCCCACCCAACACTCCTGCATTTCAATTACAATCTCCCTGTTTTTTAATTTTCTTCTTGGGTAATCATCACTAGCCTACTATTTCTTTTGTTTATTGTCTGGCTCCTATCCCCACTTTGGTATGGACCACAGAAACCTTCTCTGTCCTGTTCACTGCTGTGCAGACAGGTAACAGAGTAGGTGCTTCATATTTGTTGAACCAATAAGTGAATGAATCTACCCTTGCAGGTCTTAAATGTAAAGAATGGGGCTTTTCCCACTACTTTCTGAGCCAGTCAGCTTTCAGGAGCCATGAGGCCAAGGAATGTGCCTTGCCCTGTAACCCATCTTCCTCTCCTACCTCCCCAAAGGGAGTCTTCATGTATGTGACAATCTCAGATTCCTCTAGGGGCCAAGTGGAACAGGAGAAAATAATTAACTGCAATATCCACAGTGAGTAGTTATTCATATTCTTTCACTCCAGGGAACATCAAGTCTCAGTGTTATGTTGAAACATAGGCCTGGGAAAAAAAATCATCCAGGCACAAAAAGCATGAAGGTAGACCCGACATTTATTATCTACAGCTACAGAGCGGGTGTCACTTTGATTAGACAACTTCTCAAGGGCCCAACTTTGAACTGCCTCAACAAGCTGAAGGCAAGTCATGATAGCAGAGGAGGAAAGAAAGGGTGGGTCCACGGGCAGAGGGACTGCCAGCTGGGACTGTTTTTTTCCACCATACTCATGCAGGCAGGTGCTTCTGAATTAGCAGATTGTTGGAAAGGAGGGTTGGGATATAAAGTGTATGGTGAGGAATGATGATTCCATGAAGGAAAATGTATAATCAAACAATAAATTCTCAAATTCCTAACAGCTTACTATGTTGGACTTTTTTTTTTTTAAGATTTTTAAAATGTAATTATTCATGAGAGACAGAGAGAGAGAGGGAGACAGGCAGAGACAGGCAGAGGGAGAAGCAGGCTCCCCGCAGGGAGCCTGATACAGGACTCAATCCCAGGACCTCAGGATCTCGACCCGAGCCAAAAGCAGATGACTTTTTCTCAACCGCTGAGCCACCCAAGTGCCCCTGTATTGTGGACTTCTTGATGGGAATTTTATGGATGGTCTTTAAAGAGGGGCTGGCTGCTCAAATTACAGACAGACAGGTGAACAGGGTGATATCCCTGATTACAGCCACCAGGAAGAAGAGAACATGATGAATGCCATAGGGGAGAGAGAAGATGAAGCGTAAGATGAAGCAGGCACAGGCAAGGGGGCTGTTAATTGTTAGAACATGAAGCCAAAATGGGGGGGGGGGGGGTTGTGAGGCTGGACTGCAGAAAGAGCAGACCACAAGATGCCTGGTGTACAAGGGTACAGTATGAGGGAGTGTGTCCACAGAGTCTGGAAGAGCATCCAACTTCAAAAATGAACATCCACAGGGAGAGGGGCAGCTGCAAATATTTTCTCATTTTCCCCTAATAATTAGTTATGAATCAACATAGCAGGTCCAGACTCCAGCCAGAGTAGAGGCAGTGTGTAGGCAAAAGTATAAAGAAAGCATCAAGAAGTAAGAGGGGACCAGAGGGCTCAAACACAGGACAAGTTGCCTCAGATCAGCCTTAGGCAAAGTCAGGCCATCCCTTCTCTCATTCCTGGGACCAGCGCTGGGAATGTTTTGAATTTCTCTGCCCAAACAGCCAGACACATGGAGTCACATAACCTTGACCCCTTCACCCTGAGAGACCTGGAGTGGATGGCACAAGAGGTGAGTCTCTTGCCCATCCTCCCACATCCCCCCCACACCCAACCTCTTCCAAAAACATCAAATATTTTCTTCCATAAATAATTGCAATAGGATGCTGAAGCTTTTCCCAAACAAACAATAGCCTGATTGTGCCCTGTTTGCCAGGGGCCCAGCCCAGCACACACAAAGGCCTGCTTTCAGAGGCTGGGCCAGTTCTCTGCTGCAGAAGGATGGATAGGATTCCCCCTCCCCATTTCTTCAACAACTTCACTACAGTGATTCCATCAGAAAAGGGGCAACAGGAAGAGACTGTTACCACAAAGAAAAGGAACAACACCCATGAAAGAGAACAGCAATTGTTCGCCTAGATTTTCTATTGCCTTTGACCTTACCCAGAAAGTTCTCCTTTCACCAGAAGAGGGCTGTTTGTTCTAAAATCCAAATGACACCATTTTATGCTGGTGATTTTCTTTGAAACTTTTAATGAAATGTCAACCATGATTTTAAATTGTAGTAAGCTGCAGCTCTAGAAATATTTGTTTTTAAGTTTTACATATTACCAGTTTTGGAATTAAATAGAGTTCAAGCGAGTGCCTATATTTTTGTACTATTGAATACTTCTCCTGGCTTAAAAAGAATTGGTGTGAAATAATGACTAAAACTCATCTATTCCTAGCTGCTACTTGAAAAACACATCTTTTGTATTTAAAAATATAAAGTACATGTATTATTTTGGAGTTTAAGTTTGATTTTTGTCCCACAGGTACAAGGAGGCGCCTTGACCATAAATGCCCTTATCTGCTAGTTACAGTATTTCCACTAAGGAAATTTCAAGATCCTCTTTATACTTCCAATAATTCAGAACGATCATTCTCCCAGTCTGAGCCACAGATTTTAGATGCAAAGAGGTTACTTCTCCCCCGAATTTATGGTCTTTCTCCTGTTCACTTCTCTTTTACTCTCTCAGTTTAAATGAAATGGAGTTCAAGTGGCCAAGATGCTAACAGACTCTCTGAAGGCATCTGGAGAGTGTATACATTTTTATTTTTCAAACCCTGTAAACAAACCGTATAAGCCTGCAGAGATCAAGGCTACATGAAAAGGACCTTTAGCTGCATTGGTAAAGTGATCTTCTGAAATGATCTGTCACTTGTGCCAGTAAGAGTAACTTAAACTAAAATACGTTCTAAAGTTTAATCTTGGTTTCTCAACAGGATCTAGTGAGGCAAGCAATCCACAATCACGTGCTTCATTTATTGTAAAGCTCAAGTAGGAGTCACTGGCTTATTCACAATCTCACACACTTCAGTTACCTCAAACACCCAAGAGATGCTTTCACATTTGCTTGGACTTCAGCACTAAAAGTAAAAACATCAATTATGGTAGACCAGAATCTATTCGGATCTTTCTTCCAATGGACTGAGGTATGTTGTCAAAAGTCATTGTAATTTTCAACACATGGCACCATAATTATGGGAGGAGGGGGGTCATGTATCTTTGACCCAATTGATAAGAGAAGGCAACTCGGTACTCAGACTCCTCTATGCCTTTTTTAAAGTTTCAGAGCTCAGAAAAAAGGAATAGATGGGGCCACTCTGCCTCCAGTAAATTGCCCTCATCCCCCTACATTTCTCAATGTGTGACCACCTCAAAGTGTTCTATGATGTAGGGTTTATTGTTATCCAGGTAAGAACAACAGATGGGAGGTTAACAGCCATTGGAAAGAACAGTCTGTTATAGTTCCCAAATGGAGGGTTTGTGCCAGGCCACACTAAGCAGGGCCACACGGAGGAGCACCAACGGCAGTCAGGAGGCAGAGGGAATAGAGTAAATGTGAGCATGAGAGTTATTGTGGGTTCTGTAGGAAGAAACAGGTGGGACAGAGTAATCAGGCCTAGGATCGGTCAGGGTACATAAAATATTTTCAGTGGGGTCTGGAGTGTAAGAACTATCTCCTACTGTTTGGTCCCTGACCCAGTGGTGATCAGGGGAAGGGAACACTGCGCCGGAGTGAGAACCTATCCAAGAGGTGGTAGGAGCGTGGATTTATATATGAAAAGTACACTCAGTATTACTAACTCTAGAAATTGGCTATTCCTGGGAGGGGCAGGAATCCGTAAGGCCCCCAAGATATCAAAGCACCAGAATCACGAAAGTAAAAAAGGCATGACTAATATACAAAAGTAGCACAGGTCATTCAGGTCAAAATTTCCATGGCCCCAGATAGTAACCCTCACTCAAGTCAAGGAGCATGATGAGAACATCTAAATAGAAGCTCTCAATTCACTAGCATTACTAGAAATGCCCCTTAAACCGCTGTTTTTCAGCTGAAGGCTAGAAGAAGAAAAGAAATAAAATAAATGAAGTGGATCAAGGGACTTAAGGTAATGGAATGATGATCACTTGTCAACAATAGTCCATTTCCTGATGCATGTGTATGTGACACCTCATCTGGGGGCAGCCTGGAGTTATCCAGTGGAAAGGCCAACAAGGAAAATGCCTTAAAGATGGACTGAGACAATATACATATGAAATTCAAAGACAAATTATTTAGAAAAAAACAGTATATAAAAAGATCATGTTTGGAAAGAGGGTCCAAATCTTACACAACCAAGTTTTGAAATGCTTTGTAAAGAACAACAACAATGTAAGCATGATGCGGTGGTGACAGGGCTAACAGCTGAAAGGGTCAGAGAGTCCAAAATGCTCTGCTGGCTCATGTCAACAAGTCAGCAGTGCAGGAGGCCTCCAAGGAAGATAACACAGTCTTCTGCTACATCAGGGCCATGGCATCCAGAGTAAGGGCAGTGCACAGTCCTGGTCTGATCTCTACTGCTTATGACCCTCAAAGATGACTTTGTAATTCTCACAGACATGGTTTAGAGAGTTGTTAAACTAGAATTTATCTGATGGAGACTAAAAATTCTGAAACTTGAGGAAAAAAGATAAAATAACTAGGAATGTTTAATCTAGAGGGTTTAATTCAGAGGGTACTGGAAAGATGTCCTCACATTCAAAAAAGCAATTATCTTGAAAAAATGTTTGACTTATTTCTTTTGGCTCATAAGATACAAACAGAATCAACATATATCAAGTTATAAGGAAGTAAGATTTTGATTGTTTCTATAAGGGAAGAATTTTCCAACTCTCTTAAAACATCTGAAAATAGAAGGGGTTCCCTTTAAGACCATGAATTCCTTGAGTATAGAGGTGTAGGAGGAGTATCTAGCTTTTCCTTTGCCAGATACACTGGTGTTCAGCAAACTTTTTCTGTAAAAAGATTTGCAAACCACGCTGTGTCACAACCACTCAGCTTTGCTAGTATAGTATGAAAACAGCAGCCATAGTCAATATGTAAGCTAATGTGACTGTGTTTCATTTTATTTACTAAAGCAGGTACAGTGGGCCAGATTTAGCAGTGTGGGCTGTACTTTGCCAAACTCTGAATTACATTTAAGAAAATCATCTACAATCTCTGATTTTACAAGTGTTGCTTATCTATAAGGATATAAAGGGATGCCTATATACATACGTGAACATTCAATACGTATTGTTTTCCCCAAAAATTGAGCCAGAGACTAAAATAAAAATTTTTGTATTTTCACCTCAAAATAGCAAGGTTTTGCTTTGGGGATGGGATGGAGAAGCTCATTGAAAACATGTCCATACTAGCTGCATAGGGCATAGTAATTGTGTAAATAGGCTCTAACACAGGATTGATATTAATGCAGACATTTTAAGGAAACCACCAGCATAGCTACTCATCCCAGAAAGCGGAGAGCAGTGTGACCACTCAGGTTCCCCAGAGATGCAAAGGAAAAAACTGCCCTCTACCCAGTATGTCCTACATCATTAGGTTGGATATCCTAGGTCCTGTCTTCCAAGGCTGGGATGTGCATCAATCTCCACTCAAACCATAAAAGCGGCCCTTGTACCCTCTCTTCACGGAGTTCATCCCAAATATTCCAAAGTGAGGATCTGTTTTGGGTCAGTTTGCTGTCCCTCAGGATGGAGCACCCCTACTGAGTTCACAAGCCCTGTGCCAGTCTTGTGTACAACTGTCTTTCTCTACCCTAGATGCCAGGCTGGGGGGGGGCGGTTATTAACAAAACACACAGGGAAGACAATTTTAGCAACTAGGATGGAGAGCAGGAAACCCACTGCAACCACTTCCCTCTAAAGCAGTTGTGCCCACTGCAGGCACTCACTCAGGGCTGTGCAGACACTACTGCATCTCAGGTAGCACTTTACATTAGAGAATGGAACCAAACAAACATTTCCTTTAAGTATTCCTCAAAACCCAAACTGGTCTCCACTGGGGTCAAATCCAGAATCTCTAAGACTATTTGCACAGGATTTATAATCTGGTGTCTACTCAGTCGTGTTATAAAAACATGGAACGGGGGAAAATGTCAGTTAAGGAGTCTGCTAATTCATTGCCAATTCACTGCAGTGGTTGACGTTGCTTGCCCGGCAGGCCAGGCAACGCTCCCGATGCCTTGGCACCAGGCAAGCCTCTCCAGCCGGCAGGAGTTGGGAAGCAACAGAGCTCACACTGACCTCATGGCTCCTCTCCCAGATTTACCTTAGCAGAATCTATTCCTTCCAGACCCTGAAGTAATGGAGTCCAATCTCAGTCGCCCTGGAGAAAGCTAATCCAAGCTTAGAATGAGAGGTTCTCACACCCTGGTGTGCTGCTGGCCGGGCCACAAACGCTGTGCCATCCAGAGGCTTCCTCCATCCCCAGTACATGCTGGGGAGTCAGGGTTAGGGCACCGTGGAATGTCAAAGGCCTCAGCCAGAGTCCCGGAATATATGTCCTCTTTAGAGTCTTATTTCCCACACCAGCACAGCTCTGAAGCCACCCAGCACCTTGAGGAACTGCAAAATTCAAGACAGGTGAACATCTTGACAGCCTCTTACCTTAACTGTCTAAAAAGGCACCACTCAAGATTGTATTTTCCCTGTCCCTGCACAGACTATAGGTGAAGTTTATGTCATCTTTGTCATCATGATTTCTAGCATCAAAAAGTGTAACAGTCTATGGTGTGTTCTCAACAGATGGAATATTAAACTCATCTGCTTTCTAGGCCCTTGTGTGTTGTTGGAGATGCAGGTACATATAGTAATCCCAGAGGGCTTCTTGAATCCTTCTTAGAGTCACTGTTCTTTAGATGCAAAAGTGCTGCATTGGCAATATTAAAAATGAGAGTGTAATGATTACTTCCAATTCATCCCAAGGGTGGACACATATTTTTGAGGGAGATAAACCTGTTGACAAGAAAAATGGAAATCTTTCAACTTCAGGTTTCAGAATTAGTAAAAGGCTATTTACTTGGAGGTATTTATTTTGGTGGCTACTCAATAGCCTGGTATCTTATGATCACTTAAAAATTATTTTAAATATATAAAATGCAAATTTACCTTTTAAGTTCCTCACAGGAATACCCCATGTCATTCTTTCTTTCCCGTGCCAACCTGCCCTGAATACTTTTTACTAAACATCATATATTTGGTATCTTTGTATCACTTATTTACCACACAGAAGTGATACCTCAAATATCCAAAAGCAGTGTCCACTGGAGCAATGTCTATAATGAGAGCTTGTGGATCAAATACACTGAGGAAATTTACCAATGTCAGCTTGCAAGGAAAGTTACTGTTCTCCCACAGTTGCAACTGTTTCCTCTAAAAAAACTGGTGAAACATAGAAGCTTTCTTTTGTTTGACAGAAAATTCCACTACTATGATGAAAGAAAGAAAGCAAGGGTAGAGTGCATGCATTAACTACTGATAATGTTGACAAAAGCAAAGATGGCTTACACCTATCCAGGTGACATTTTACTATGGTCCAGATACCATGAAACTCATGTGAATTAGTTCATTCAAACACAACCATCCCTCAAGGTGGGCACCATGATTAACACCATCTTACACAGAGGGAAACGTAGGTACAGATCTGAGCCAGTAAGTGGTAGAATCAGGGCAGAAGCCCATCTGACAGCAGGTTGATGCTTTCAGCCCCTACCTTATCCAGAGAATGAATTCACATCTGCAACTATGCCGTCTATCTAAATTTAATTCAAATTCCATGCAACCAATATGCCTCAGATACCACAATGGAGTGAATTTATTGCACAATGCCGTATAAGGAAATTTTCTAGAAAGCCGCCCGGACCTTGGATGGTTCACACAGGCAAAGGAAAGTTCTCTGAGACAAAAAAAATGTATCACACGATGTTATTCATCTGTTAATACATCTTACATTCAATGCCCTACTTAGAAGAATCTAAGCTTTATGATTAGTATGTGTTCAGCTGCTAAAAATGTGACAACTAACTCCAAATTACTTAAATTTATAAAAATCCCATCAAGGCTACACCTAAAAAAGCATTTATTGAGCAACTGTGAGCCAGGCAGAGGGCAATGAGTTGAGGAAGGCCAGGTTGGGGGTGGTGGTGAATAAGGCAGCTCTGACATCAGTGCCTAGAGAACACAGCACATTAGATGCTATAACATTTTCAACCTGCATAATATTAATTACCATGTCAGGTCTAGGGTAAGTTGTACCCTAAAATTTTTATGTCAATATCCTGTGGATGTCTCACCTATGCTGATAAATATACATGCTTGGCTATCTCTTACTAATGCCAGAGAATGGATTTTTCTGGGCAAAGTACCATTCCTGGCTTTCATGCCCTGAAGAAGGACCAGGATAAGAGATATCCCTGGGAGTCAACTTTTCAGTTTATGGTGCTGAAACACTGTGAGAGAATTTTCACAGGAGTTCTGGTAACACCTATTAGAAGGTGTTTATTCCCATACATGCCAATTATATAGAGAGGCTCCTATCTATCTAGAACTCTTTATTTATTTATTTTTTTTAAGCTCTGCTCAAGAAACAGATGAAGAGTAAGGGAGGGGAGCCACTTCAGGCCGAAGACAGCAGCAGAGGAGGTACATGGTGAGCTAGGCCAGTGGGCTGGCTCCATGCTGGTATCCCTACATTGGCATGGACATCACACAGAACTTAGTGCACCCCCCTAGGGGATTTAGCAGATGGACCTGGTATTGCGGCTAAACTGTCACCTTCTTAGAGGCTTCTGCACACCTCTGACAGAAACATCGTTTTTTGCTTCCAGCTCTTCCTTCTGTCTCCACTTCTCCTGCTTTCCTTCCAAGCCAGCCACAAACTTTCTAAATACAAGAAGGCAAAGGGAAGGGGAGAGACTGTGTTTTATCCTAGAGTGCTCAAGTACTAGCTATAAAAGTGGTGTGGTGACCACAGGAAAAAAGCCTACTGGAAGAGTTCCCTGAACCACGTGTTCCATGCAAGGCGAGCTGGCCAGGGGCGGCGGGAAGGCATTCCTCCCTTGCCCTGGGGGTCTGGTGGCAGCAAGATGGGAAGGGCTAAAGGACACATGACTCTTTCTGCACCTTTCTCTGACATATGAGACAAATCTAGATAGTTGGCCCCCCTAAATCACTGGGCTAGTCCATCCCAGCCCTCCCTACAATATTCCTGATTAGTTCACCAAAAACAGAGAAAATCTGAGGCAAAGATTCACATAGAAACTTGAAACAGAGAGGATGCAGAGGTCCATTTCATGCTAGCTCCTCACAGACACACATGCACACCATATCCTGCCTGGTCCCCCTGCATGTATGGTCCCCACATCTAACAAATTCTGCCCAACATGTGCTGGGAGAAGGGCTGTGGGAAGCTCCTGGTGGATCTTTTCTAGCTTAAAGGACCAAAAAATGCATTTATCTTCCCTAATAGGCTGACATGACTCTTAGAAATAGTTTTGGTTACAAAACCCATCCACCAGAAAGAAAAGGGTATGGTGAGTCCTTTACGTTAATTCACAAAAAAAATAATTTATAGTAACAACTTATCAGAGCTACTTCAGTATCTTAGAGTTTCTTTTGAGAATCAAGATTAAAGGTTTAATTGGTTTAAACAAGACAACCAAAATAAACACTTCCTTCTGACTCTCCTGGAATTATCACAGGTTGCTACTTAACAGGAAAACTTAAACAGACAAGAAAAGCTGTACGTCAAGGCTGCTAGAGGTGACGGTGGACAGATACAAAGTGCCTTGAATCACACACACACACACACACACACACACACACACACACCATATAAACACACCAGCACCTTCTAGAAGGGACGAGTGTAAAAGCACTTTAAAATGCAGTATGCCACGAGGCCGGGGTGGCTCAGCGGTTTAGCTCCACCTTCAGCTCAGGGCGTGATCCTGGAGACCCTGATCAAGTCCTACATCGGGCTCCCTGCATGGAGCCTGCTTCTCCTTAAGCCTGTGTCTCTGCCTCTCTCTTGCTCACTCTGCTCTCTCTCTCTCTCTCTCTCTCTCTCTCTGTGTGTGTGTGTGTGTGTGTCTCTAATAAATAAATAAATAAAATCTTTTAAAAAATGCAGTGTGCCATTTGGAAGTCCAGTCTTGTTGCTATGCCTAAATGCAAAAGTGAGTGAGTACATGCTTCAGGGAAAACAATCCTAGAGAAACATTAGCTCTGTGAAAAATGAGAAACATTTCATCCAAAGTGAAAACCAGCTTTTGGAGGGGGTGGTAGGGGGAGAGGGGGGGAAAGACCTATCTGAATTTAACTTTTCACTTAAGCTTGCCAACTCTGGCAGCATTAAGTTAAAATGGGGGAATATCTTCAAATTAAAATTTAACCTGCCTATGAGATTTCTCTGTAATGCTCCAGAAATATGTCAAGATTTAAAATCATGGGGATCCCTGGGTGGCTCAGCGGTTTAGCGCCTGCCTTTGGCCCAGGGCGCGATCCTGGAGTCCCGGGATCGAGTCCCACGTCAGGCTCCCGGCATGGAACCTGCTTCTCCCTCCTCCTGTGTCTCTGCCTCTCTCTCTCTCTCTCTCTCTCTCTCTCTCACTCTCTCTCTCTCTCTCTCTCTCATAAATAAATAAATCTTTAAAAAAAAAAGATTTAAAATCATGAATCATTTAAATTCAAACCATAAATACAAAACCATCCAAAAAGAAAATATCTTTGAATATAATGATTATTTGAAACTTTGGTGAATAATTATCCTGTATTTCCTACCTGTGAGAATCTACCATTTCTTGTAAAAAAAAAATCCTCTCCAGGTCCCTATATCTTCTAACAAACATATTCGTAAGAATTTTTTGAGTATCTACAATGGCCTTAGAACTCTTCTTCCTAACTCACTATGACATCTGCACACATTCTGTGTGTGTGTGTGTATTGTATATCCCCCGACCATGTGCATCTTTTTCAGGGTCACTTCTCTTTACTCTCCCTGGAATTTATCCTTTATTCTCCATAGTCTGGAACCTAAATCAATAAGCAAACTACCATTCTTCCTTTGGAAAGAAGAGAGGGATGTGTTTACTTCTTTCCTTTCACTAGCACCCCAGAAGTTTAGTCCCCAAGCAGCCCTCAGAGTACTGGTTACATGTGATAATATTATTCCAAAATGGAAGATTACCTTGCAAAATGGCTTGATAATGCCTCAACTAGACATTTCATGGCATTTTAGAACTACGAAGTTTTTTTAGTCCTCTAAATAATCATAATGTAATGAATACTTAAGACAGACTATTCATTAGCTCAGTATCCTTCCATTCCATCCAGCTATTATACACGAGCATAGCTTGGTTAACCCATGACTATGGAATATAAATACGATACTGAGATCTATACACATTTAATTAACTTCAAGTTACTGAATCCAGCTTTAACAGAAATAGAACAAAACAGCAGGAAACCACTTTTTTTCACTGTTTCAAGTCAGCTACAATTAAAAAATCATTAGTTCAATGTCAACCCAAAATGGAAACAATTACCAATAAAATGTTACATATTACATTTGCTTTTCATTTTTAGGTAGCATAATTTCTGTCCAAAAAACCTAAAGAGTCATGTGTAAGAAAAGTAAGATAAAGAAACCAAAATTCTTAGGGGGTCTGACCACAAACATGAGGGAGAAAAATATGATGATATAAACAGAAATGGTTCAAAATTTAAAACCATTACAGAGAAATCTTTCCCATTTGGAATTCATATCCAAGTATGTGTTTATAGTAACGCTCCATGTATCTGATGGACAGAATTCTAGTACCTCAACCATGAAATACTTGCAACTTGATGCCAACATAAAAGCAATTTCAAAAGCCCTTTGAGCTTCATGGAAAATCATTTTCAAAAATTCAGAGTTATCTATTTTACTAAGAGAGAGACAGTTAGCCTAAGATCAGAATTTACAATCCCTGAATATGAGAATACACAAAATGAATCAAATATGAACATGCATAGATGTTTGAGGCCATTTAATTTAATGAAAATCAGAACCTCATATGGCAACAGATTCTGAGACAACAGGTTTCATAATACTACCCTGAGTTACTAAGAAAATGATCCACCCTTAAAGCCAGTAAAGTGCTGTCAACCAATAACAACTCAGAGAAAAATGGAAATATCTTGCACTCTGAGAAAGTGAGCTTCAGTTTACTTGGGAAATTAACCCAGGCTAAACACTTCTGTTTCAATGACAAACAAAATGCACACGTAGATGTTTGCATGTACAGAAAGACTGTAGCTATGATAGGATGCATCCTTTAAACATGAATTTCCACACATAAGTGACTCCTCTTTTAAGGAGCTAAGTTCAAAACCTGCATACTTTGCTCCACACAGTTCCTGTTGGTCAAAGTAACTCTTCTTGATCTTGACAGTTCTGGTCAAGAGAGCCATGGGCTATCCAGCTCCTTCTAGTGAAATGGTTTTGGGCTCAATCACCCAATGACACCTCCTAACATAAGGAAAGACCTCTTTTAGAATGATTTTGCTCCCTCTTCTCCTACGGAAGTCCTCTCTTGTTCCTTCTTTTGTTTCTTACTGTGATCCCTCTCCATTCCTTCTCCTTCCTCAAGTCATGAGGTCCTCCAAGGGCCTAGACTGCGGGCTTAAGTGACTGCCATTATTAGCAATTAGACCAGGGGCCAGAATCCTGTCTTAAAACCCCCGCCAGCCCCACCCTGTTGCAGCCTAGGATGACTTTTTTTCTAATTAGGGCCCCGAATGGACTCCAAGGTAGAGGCCATCACTGCCTTAGAGGTGCACAGGCAGTTTGCCCTTACTTCAGACCCTTAGGACGCTGAGCACAGTGACACTATGTTGGCTACTTGCTAAAATGAGAGACTTGACAATTAAGACCCAAGACTATTTATATCAAGCCCTCAGCATATTCCCTCTCAAACCTTCCTTTGGTGTAGTTGCAATGAAATGACCAATAACCCACACTGCCTTTCCTTTTATGGTAAGAAAACCAAGCTCACATGGCTCACACCTAAGACAGCCCAGGTGGGGCACATAATTGGGGGGAAGCCACGTTATGCTAACAGGACACAAAACACCAACACAGGAAAGCTATTTTGGTTGCAGGGATAAGATTCTATACCAGCACTGGGAAATGGTGCTTTTGAGTCATTACTAGTTGTGTTTATACAACATTAAAACATGGGAGAGCAAAAGCAAGATGCTTAGTGCATCTGGATAGTGTGTTTGTGAAATCAGGCCATTAAGTATCTTAAGGTACCTGATTGCTGCTAGCAACAGAGGGAGGGGTCCTATTTAAAAGCTAGAGCAAAGAACAAAAACAGAAACAAAACAGTTTAATTCCCTCTGAGTCTACTCTCAGGGTCTACCTTGGAGGAGGGAATGCTTGACCTTATTGACCGTATAGCTTTAAAACAGAATTATACTCTCTATACACAGCTCTGAGGCCTCAGGGGTAATTCTCTTCCCTCTGAACATGCTCAGAAACATAAACCCAGCATTTCCAATTTGGGGAATCATTTTGAGGGGGGGCCTACGTGGTCAGTTGGTTTGGAGTTTTCTTTGCTTTCAGTGTGGGTGGTTTGGCCTCCGTACACAGGATGGTCACCAAGGAAAGTCCTCACCCAGGCCTTAAAGCATTCTTTGTGAGGAATAAGGCCCTCTGATTGGGCTCACACAGGCAGCTGTAACCATGCTGCCCCCCTCCCTGGGTGTTTGTTTTGATAGAACTTCATTTATGCCCAAAACAATGCCTGCCCTCTTCCTTCTGCCCCTAGCAGGAAGCAGGGGCAGAGAGTGGGGGAGGATTGTCACACAGCTTCCAATTCAGGTTTTCAGGGGGTCCCAAGTGCCACAAAGAAAGAGCCATCTACTGGTAATGGGACAGGAGAGCAGGCACCTAGAGACCTGGGTAGACCCCAGGCAGAAGTCACCTCATCAATCAGCACTACACAGTGATGGCTCCCAAGGCTGGGCAGAGGGACCCCACCTGCTTCCTCATTGGTGGATGCAGGCACAGAGACATAACTAAGGCTCCAGGGATGACAAAGCCTTCTCTTTCCTTCTCTCAGGTCATCTCTCCTATCACTGCCCCACCCCATCCCCCAACTAAATGAGCAAACACTCAAAAAAAGAAATTAACACACACACACACACACACACACACACGCACGCACGCTTAGAGTTCTAATTTACCGACAGTTGCATAGGGCTGAAAAATAGTCTACTTTGAATCGCCTAAATGAACAATATCCTTTAAAATAAGCCTGAGTTAGATGGCTGGGAGTGAATGAAATGCATTACCCAACTGCTGGTGTAACTCAAGCCCTCTCCTCCCCCTCCTGGACCTCATTCATAAAAAGCCTGCTTTGCCTCAGCAGCTGCAGGAATCAGGACTGGATCTGTATCTGTGTTTTCCAAGACAGAGGCAAAACAATTGAGACAAAGAGAATCCCTCAGATACTACCATGGAGTTTGCCTTCTCTTGGGAAGTCTGCTGCTGCTTCTCTCATCTCCAGATCTGTTACCCAAATAGGCAGAGGGCATTCTGCAGAGTTTTGTCGGTAGCAGTTCTAATGCTAACACACCCAGCGTGTTATTAAAGGAATTCCCATCTGCTGAGTCACACTCCGTATCTTTCACCTCCTTATTATCATTTTTTAAAAAATGACAAAAAGCAAAAAATCAAAATTTCTTCCTTGTTGGTAAAACGAGAGCGGCCAGTTGATCTAAAGATTGCCAAATTAACATGGAGGTGGCAATACATTTCCTAAATAGGTGGCATTACTTGATTGTCCATTTTATTTTATTTTATTATAAGTATTTTTTTTAATTTATTTATTCAGAGAGAGAGAGAGAGACTTAGAGGCAGAGACACAGGCAGAGGGAGAAGTGGGCTCCATGCAGGGTTTCCAGGATCAGACCCCGGGCTGCAGGCGGCGCTAAACCGCTGCGCCACCGGGGGTGCCCTGATTGTCCATTTTAAATTTGGTATTGCCATATTCAAACTTTTTATGACCATGCTAGAAACCTCAGGAGGTAAGATACAACTTTAATTCTTAATATTACTTCCCAAACAAGTTAGCAATCAATATGCAGTGTCGTGGCAAGAGCTCCTGGAAAGTCGGGTCCCTTTTCTGTGCTCACCCCCCACTAGCTCAGCATCACTTACCACCCTCCCAGACCCAGGGAGGCTGGTTCTTGCAAATGAAGCAGCCCTGCTCAAGCAGGCCCTCCCTTAGGAAAGTCAGACATGGCCTTGAAAAATGAGAAGCCATCCATTGTTTCAGACTCAACACCCTTATTAAAAACGGGGGAGAGAAAAAAAAAAAAAAAAAAAAAAACGGGGGAGAGGGGGCACTGACAGGATGAGCACTGGATGTTGTACTATATGTTGGCAAATTGAACTCCAATAAAAAAATATACAAAAAAAAACCCCCACAAGAGCAGTTTCTAATTTACTAGGAATGGTTTTAATGCAAGAATTAAATTAAATAGGAACAGAATACAGGGAAGGAAGACAGGAATAAAACCATTCTTGTTGCCCTAATACCAGAGCTGTCTTCCAATGAATTGAGATATAAATTCATTCCAGACATAGGAAGATCAGAGCTATTACCTGGTCCCCTCTCAACTCTCGCAAAACAAACAGGGTTTCAAAATCTCATATGGCCAGAGGCCAGGGGAGTCTGCTACATTTCCAGAAAATACTAATGCTAATACCACCATCCCTCCATAATCCCACCCTGCACATCAGGGCTGGGGACCAGTTCATGTTCCTACATGCTTTCTGCCAGGCGCCGGGAGACTGTAATAGAAGCCCTCAGTGCTCTCCTTAGGTAAACATTCATTTCTACCACATTCTCTCCCCCAAGCAGCCCCTCCCCCAACCTTCGCCCAGGGACTGACAGCCAAAAAAAACATGAAAATAATTTGGAGACAGCAAATGAATCTTGTGAAATACCTGGTCTGTGATTAAATCACAATAATTCTGTAACCTCTTCAAAGGCAAAAAATGTCAAGATAACAAGCTGAGAGCAAAATAAACAAGTCTTAGAGAAATTATGCCAAACCTTATAAAGAGATTACCCACACCTTCTAGTGGCTGCAGCCCAGAATCCACAATAATTCTCATTTTTTTTAAATTGGCCTCAGATCTTCTGGCCATTGTGTGAGAGCTCCCATGTAGAGATGGACAGGTCTGTGGTTCTCTGCACATTTTCTGTGACCATGAACATGGTTTACACGTACCCATGATCACTTTTTTGTGGGGCTCATAGAAGGGGGGGGGGTTATATGAGTCATAGAAGAGATACAGATTTATTGAGATTCTGATAGGTAAATTGTCTCTGGCCCCACTCCCAAACATCTATTAATCACTAAAATGCTTCTTATGCCCTTAGGGTTATCCAACAATGTGGTAACTTCCCTAGAGGAACAATAAAATGCACACTAGAATACCCATCATTTAATTAAGTTTGGACCTAAATAACTGTGATATTGGGCAAGTTATTTAATCTCTATGTGCCTCCATTTTTTCATTTCCAAAATGGGTATCTAACAACAAAACTGGCTCTTGCAGGGTTTTTATAAGGACTCGTCTACAATAAGCATTCAGTAAATGTTAGTCACCGTTCCTAATATCGTCACTCTGCCATTCCACCACCTATCTCAGCTCTCTGCTACATTCCCAACACACAGAACAGAATCTGAATTCTTCACTGTGGCTCCATGGCCCATGCGATCTGATCTGGTTGTGCTCACCCTCTGCCTTGCCTCATGACCTGTCTCTTCCTCCTTCCCTGCCATTTTATATGTCTCTGCCAGTTCTTTTGGGGCTTCCAGACTCTGACTGCCTTCCCACCACTGCCCTGGTCTAGGATAGATCTTCTCTGTGCTGGACTGTGACCACCGCCTTCTCCTACTAGTCTACTTCTCTCTGGGCCCCATGGTCTATTCTCAACTCAGCAGCTGGTGTGCCAAGGCTCATGTCACTCCTCTGCTCAGAACCCTGCCAGCTCCTGACAGAGTCAAAGCCAAGGCCCTTATCATGGCCTCTGGCCCCAAATGACCTGCCACACCATGGCCCTCTGGCCTCCTTGCTTTCCTCTACCCATTTGTTTAGGTGCTTAGGAAGTATACGTGCATAGTGAATAAATGGCTCTTGTTCCCCAAACCCCAAGATCTTTCCCACCTTGGGACCCTCCCATCTCATGCTCATCTTCTACCACTTGCCCATGTCTTCTCCTGGCTCACTCATGGTCTCAAGCGACTGCCCCTCCTTGGGAATGCCTTGTTCAAGAGCCCGACATAAAGTCTCTGCCCTCACCAGTTATTCATCACTGTCGGACACTGTCACGTGTTCACTTTTTTCCTGTCTGTTCCTGTCTCTGTGACATTTCTGTGCAAACAGTGGTCTGGCTTTGTCCATCTCCGTGCTTCCAGTGGCTACCCCAGTGCAACAGTGCCCTCTACCCATCTTTCTGAAGGGATGGTGGTATGTATGTGGATAATCTTTGAAAACTAAAAGCACAGATGCAGGAGAGTGTGCTGTCTTACCCCCTAAACACACCCTGAAGGTTCTCTTTCAATGAAGCACCTTGGGCCCCCTGAAAACACCCCACCTCCTCATGAGCTTTCCGTGGTGGCTGCTGGAAGCACTCAGGGCCTAGAGGTGGCTTCTGCACAGAGGAAAACAAGTCTGAGTTACTAAATAACAGCCCGACATCTGTCACCACAGATGTGCACCTCTGTGCAGAGCCAACAATGCCTGCCGGCACTACCTGTCCAAATACCAGGTGGCAGGTTTACCTTCTCCCTGAGTGGGCTTTATAGCGGTCCTCACAGCTGCCTGGGAGACAGCCACTCAAAAACAGGCAACAACCACAGCCCGGGGAGGGCCAACACCAAGCTCCCAAAGCCTCGGACGCATTTCCTACGCAGCAAGGACATCAGGTGACTTCCCTAAAGAAGAAAAATTAACCTCAAGGCCACTGAGAAAGCAGGTGTGATGCTTAATGGTGCTGCTGTCGTCACTGTAGAGAAGCCAGGAACCACAAAACGTGACTATGGGCACCGCGCTTGGCCCGAGCACAGGGAAGGGGGCAGCATGGTGAGGAATGTCGGGGACTAGCTCAATCAGCCCTAGTAAAAGGTGGAAGCCAGCTCGCCCACTGCAAGACGCCCCAGGACTGTGGCTTTGAGAGACACATGCCCTCTCAGGACTCCAACAGGATTCATAAGTGAGAGTGTTCAAACAAATAGTGTGAACAAACATTTAGCAAACATTTACTGAAGCTCTGTCTAGGTGCTTAAGAGACATGCATAAGGAAAACAAGAAGAGATAAGATACCTGCCCTTGTAAAGCTCATCAGTGGGGGGAGGGGTGACAGGGAGAGAAAAATATACAAAAGGCTTAATTATTAAGTAAGTTAAATCATATGTTAGAACACTAGTGGAGGAATCCAGGTTAAAATCACCAATAACTAGTCCTGAGATCTCAGCAGCTGAGACCACAGTAGTGGAGTAGAGAGGTGCCAGAGAGGTTCCACTACTGGATGGACAAAAGTGTTCTCATTAGAATACAAGCTGCAGGACCATGCTATCTTTGTCCCTTTTGTTCTCTGAAGGATTCTCAGCTCAAGAAGAGTGCCTGGCACAGGTCAGAGGTTCAGCCAGCATTTGTGGAAGAAATGAAACGATTGCCCACCAAGCTCTTGTTTATGCAATATCCCTGGCAGGTGACTCTCTCAATAGGACTGAAATTTTTCCAAAAGCAAGGAACTGGGTTTTTACAACAAATCCCAAATAAACCCCGACCCCCAACCCTTAACACAAGGCTCCTCCAGGCACCTTTACTGTACTTTCCTTCTGACCCCCACCCCCAGGCACCCGAAGGTCTACTACAATCAGCCAGCATACTGGGTGATGCCCACACTCACAAGCACAGTACCCAATAGAGTTCATGTCTCCTGTTGGCCACTCTCCTCCAACAGAGACACTTTCTCCTGTGCTAGGGGTGCTCATGAAGCAGAGCCATGCCTGAGCACTGGTCTATCTGCTGGGGTATGCAATGGAGCACTGTAATCTGTCCATGGGGCAGAGATGTGCATAAACCAAACGTGAGAGGTACAATATCTTCAATATTTTAGATATTCTAAAAATATATTATAAACCTCAATTTTGATCTGGTTATTTTATTTGCCAAAGGTAATTTAAATAGGTGCTTCATATTATTGGGAAGAAAATGAGGACAATGCAAAGGGGTTACACCAAATATTTGGCACACTCCATCTAGAAGCAATGGATACAAGAAATGGCATACGTAAAATGTGCTTCTTAAAGTTAGGTCATTTCTTCATATTATGTTAGACCAATTCTAACATAGTAATCTGTGTATCACTAAATGTTTAACTTGTTAAAGACATGTGGATATGTTTTTAAGAGATAAAATATGTGATTATTTAACCAAGCTTAGAGGGCAAAGTAAGAATACAGCTTCCCACCATCTTTCACCCTGTTTTTTTAAACTTTAGTTAAATATAAACTTACCTTTTAGCTATTTCCTAAATAATTTACAACTGCTATCATATTCAATTATTTTCTCACATTATCTGTGGACTTGAGGGTTAAGTATTACTACTTTTCACATATCCATCAGCAGATCCAGATTCTTCCTTAAGCTGACCCACGGTGAAGTTAAGGTCAAGGAAGGAAAGATTCATGACTTCTGGTCCAAACCGATAGCGACACTAACATATAAACAATCAGGTCATGGCTTGGAAGGGAAGGGGGAAAGTCAAAGATTACACAGTATGAATGTTGACGTCTACAAAACAAGGTTGATGACTCAGTCCTAAGATGATGAGGCAGAGAAGTCTTGCTTCAAGGAGATACTAAGAGTATCTCCCAGTTAGAGTCTGTAGTCAAGATTGCTTGATATTTTCAGTGTCTCCCAAACTACTGTAAATGAAGGACTCTGAAATGATTCCATTCTGAAACCCATGACTGATTTTGTCACAACCAAATGACAGCCAACATTAGTACAGAAGTTTATGGTCACTGTACATAAAATTCTATGGAGGACATTCCTTGGGAAACGGACTTTTCATAGACACATCAGAATGCTGCTTGTCTAATGGAGACAGTCTATTTACTGATTGATTTCCAAATCCATTTTGTAAATAAAAATAGCAACAGGCTCATCCTAGAGAACCATTAGGCTATTCAGAGAGCTGTGTGGGAGCTATGGCCTTGGTTCTTTATCTCTGCTCTTTTTCTTCTCACACATAATCAATCTGAGCACCACTGTGGATCACATCTGCTCTCTGATACAGAATGCATCCTATATACCCATCCATTTCTAGGGAAAATCATCTCAGACAGCTGGCATGATATCAACATCCACCTGAAAAGTATCTCCAAGAGCCATCTGATAAAATCCAAAACTAGAGAAATCCAGACTGGTTTCTCTAAATAAGCCAGAGAGAAGAATTCACTGTGTGACATTTTATAAAACCACAGCTGTTGAACAATGTCTTTTGGTCACAGAACTGAACCCAGAGGAGACTCATTCTCACAACAGCATTCTCTTTCTGGACAGGAACACATGGGACGCTTGTCACGGCCATTACGTAAATATTGACGTCAGGTAACTAACTCACCATTGTGCACCTTGCTCAGTCTCAAAACCAAAATTTCACACATGAAATAACCTTCTTTTTTGTGCCTTCTCCACAAACACAAAGCTATTAAAGTCCTAGCAAAAAAAATAAATGCATGTATGTTAAAGTGTCCCAAAGATTCAAGAGTATTCCTTCTTAGGATAGAGCTGTATCTTTGTTGAAATAAAAGCTCTTAATATAGTCAGGGCGCCTGGGTGGCTCAGTGCATAAGCATCTGCCTTTCATCTCAGGTCACGATACTGGTGTCCTGGGTCTGAGCCCTGGGTCAGGCTCTCTGCTCAGCGGGGAGTCTGCTTGTCCCTCTATCTCTGCCCCTCCCATTGCTCGTGCTCTCTGTCAAATAAATAAATAAAATCTTTTTTAAAAAAGGTCTTAATATGGAGTTTTGCCTACAGACCTCTAGATGTAAATTACAGATTGAAGTTAACACACTGGAAGAGATTTGAGGCAAAGGATATTTCTTTCATAAAATCTTATGCACTGGAATATACAATCTAAGCTATAAATATTTGGCAAGGGATAAAATGACATATTTACTAATATTTCCATCAAAATAACAACATCTACACTGTCATTTTAACAGTCTAGCTTCTTGCATTCAGCACAGAGGAGCACTGGGATACAGTGTCTTTTCTTTTTAAAGAGAAATGTATTGTGATGATGCTGAAGTCAGGAGTAGCACGAGTCTGCAGAACTAAGCCTTATGACTACGGTGATAAGAGTAACAGAAGCATTTGATTACATAGAAGCTGGCTTTCCATAAGCCCTGAAACATTACGAGGCCTCCATTTTCATGACAAATGTTTGAAAATGCTTTTAAGATGGATTCATTTATTGACAATACGAGATTTTTTAAAGTACTTGTTTTCCCCTCCTAAAAGGAAGACGTTTTGCTGTGTTAATTTTCACATCTGTCAGTAACTGACAACTACATCTGTTGAGTAAACATTTATTCTTTTTTGACAAAGCAGCTTCACGTAACATTAAATTCTTAATGGAATTTTAGGATCGAGTGCAAGAGAATTTGGAGTGACTTCACAAACTGTAATATCTAATAGTGCACACACCCTAGAGGTCTCTTTGCAGTGGCCCTGGGGAACAGGCCAGTCTTTGTATCAGCATAGAACAGACAGGCCAGAGCTTTTCAGGAAGAAAAAAAAAATCAATACAGCGATATATAATGGTAGACAAAGCTACACGTGTTTACAGAGTTTTAGCACATAGAAACATCCGGTTCAAAAGCCTGTTGAACTTAAATCTGTACTGGGACTCTCACAGGAAGCAACCCTCAACAAAATATCAACTCTAATTGAACAACAACAAAAAATTCTTTTGTTTAGACACAGAATATCAGTACGAAATAACAAAAACTAAAGCAAACTTTTCTAAAAGAAAAACACAGTAAATTCAAGGAAAAATATCTAGTTGTTAAGAGGAATAATGACTGTTTAAAATTTGGGCTTTGGGAGTTCGGCCTCACCCCTGCCTCCACCTAAGGTGGTTAAAAAATAAATACACACACACACCATACACATTTATGAGAAAGAGCCCATGATTTGCACCAGCCATAATGATCTTAATATGGTAACCTGCGTACTAACTGCCCAGCAGAATTTAGTCTTTGATGAAAATGGCCACACACTGATAGCTTTTACTTTAAAAGCCTCTTTCCAAAGAGATATCAAATCAAAATGCACATTTTTAAAATTAGAAAGATTTTTGCCAATTTGTCTTCCATATTTCCAAAGATTGAATCTCACTGAGAAATCTCACTTGTGTGTGCTCTTGTCTCTCAAGATACATGAAAAATGTCTCATAAATGCTAAGTTCATGTAATGATGGGTATTTGTGTGGCTGCCAGGCATCTTCCCTTCTTCCTGACATTAAGTGGCTACCATTTGAAGGCTTCGATTTCACCTCCAATATGTTTATACTCATTTGGAGTCGGCCAATTAAACACTCATTTGAGTCAGCAAATGAATGGAAGTCAGGTGCTGAGAGAAGAGAGCTGTCAGCCATTTGCACCTTAAACCTTAATGTTAGGAAGGCAATCTGATTCAAGTATTCTACAGGAAGGGAATGTGAGTTTTTTTTTTTTAAGGTAATAGGAAGGACAGAAAGATTTTTCTCTGAACTCTTTGGTTGGCCCTATAAAGGGGGAAACTGTAAACCCTGAGCTGCCCTATCCAACCCCTTCAAAAGTCACCCCCTGTGAGATGAAGGCCTATGTCTAGATTACGTACTGGAAGTAATGAGAGCAGATTTTCCACTCTGCCAATTTCTTTCTTTCCTTCTTCTGCTTCTTCCCCTCCAAACTGTACCACTGAAATTCTCCATTTGTGTTTGTGTAAAATAACAGGAATCTTCCATGTGTTACCTTCTATTCGTGCATCATTGCCTTGTAACACAATAAATGACTGTGCATATCATTAACTACATCACATGAGCCTGTGAATTTTAACTCATTCTAGCATTATAATTCTGTCTACTAAAATACACTCAACTCTAGTAAGAGTTACATAGAGTCATAATACATAAGATACATAATACATACATACATAAGAGTCACATAGCATTTTCACCAACTTACAAATTAAAATGGAATCAGATACAATATATGGCCTTTTGTGACTTGGCTTCTATCACTTGGCATACTGTTTCCATCCATATGTCTTACTTTTAATCAGATGGTGAAAAGATCTGTCTATCTGTGATACCAAGGGTTTAGGCTGGAAAACTGTCCTGTTTCAGACCATAGGTGGTTACCTGGTAAGTGGTCACAGAACAGGTATGTTACTCTGAACAGTTCATCAATCTTCTTGGCTTCATCCTTTTACAAGTAAAATTTAATACTAAAAAAAGTAAATCCCCTAATAAGTTTAACAAGAAGTCAGAAATAGTAAATTATTAGAGAAGATACTAATCAAGTTAGTTGTTTCTTCTTTAAGTCTTTTGAGATACCACAGTAATATTTATTGCATCTGACAAATAGCATAACAGCTTACAACAAAAGCAACCACACCCACAAGGCCTTCCTGGCACCATAAGATTATGATTTAGGGACTAAAAGAATGTGTTGTAACATTTATTAGTCAGCAGTTTATTAGGAATTCTTAATTTCTAATCAAGAATCCATCATCATGAACCATTTGAACATGAACTTGCTACAAAAATTTAACAAAAGTTTTGGGACAAGCGTCAGCCTAATGAAAGCTTAGGAATGGTTTTAGTTTGTATGAGATGAGAGTTATCTTGGCTAGGGGGCATCAAGAATATATATAAGAAAATGAGGGGTACCTGCCTGGTTCAGTCAGTAGAGCATGCAACTTTTTTTTTTTTTTTTGAGCATGCAACTCTTAATCTCAGGGTCATGAGTACAAGTTCAAGCCCCACATTGAGCACGAAGCCTACTTACAAAAGAAAAAAGTTGTAAAAAAAAAAAAGATCTTTTCTTCACATTTACCAATATTATTTTCTGCTTTCACATTAACCGTTATAAAGTGAATCGAATACCCATACATAGGGTAGTGAGAACTCCATCATTTGATTTAGCTTGGCAACATGATTCAATAAGAAATGGGGAAAAAATAGGTTTTATAAGACAAGAGAAGTTTTAAATTTGGCTGATCAAAACAGCAAGGCCCAGAGACTCTAGACTCCTAGCCACTCTCCTCCCCAGGTCCCTGGACTTTGCTGCTCTGCTTCACCCACTGCACCACAGCTCCTTTGCAAGGTACAAAATGAATTTGAGATAAGCTTCCTCAGATGTGCTTCTACATATCAGTTATGATGTCTTCTGTGCACGTTTGTCACAGCCCTATGGAGGAGTGTCACCTGGATGGGCAGGGAGGGAGAAATGATCCTTGAGGCTCCCCCACATGCTTCTGTTTGTTTGTTTTTAAGATTTTATTTATTAGGGGGAGACAGAGAACACAAGTGGCAGGGGCAGGAACAGAGGGAGGACAAGCAGACTCCGGGTTCAGCGTGAGCCTGATGCAGGGCCCAATCTCAAGACCGATGAGATCATGACCTGAACCAAAATCAAGAGTCAGTCGCTTAACCAACTGAGCCACCCAGGGAACCCCACGCCTCTTTTAAACAAAAAAATCTGATGAGGTTTTTTTTAAAAAGATTTTATTTATTTATTCTTGAGAGACACACAGAGACACACAGGCAGAGAGAGAAGGCTCCCTGCGAGGAGCCTGATGTGGGACTCAATCCCAGGATCTTGGGATCATGACCTGAGCCGAAGGCAGACGCTCAACCACTGAGCCACCCAGGTGTCCCTCTGATAAGCTTTCTAGGCAAGGATATAGGTCACTTGAGTACCCCTTTCATTTTATATTGCCCACCCCTCTCCAGTACTCTGACCCATAGCATGATAGTATATCCAGTCCTCCAGAATGCCAGATATGCTGGGCCATCTGGAATATCACCAGCACGATACCCTCCATGCTGCCAGTACTTCCTGCCCTCTAACACCTGTCCCAACTCCTTCCCCAACCCAAGTGGAACAGAGCCATCCCGTTGCTTCACAGAGCACCCTTGGGAGGGGGGCGGGCAGGGGGCAAAGTCTCAGAACACAAGCCATAGAAACTCAAAGGTTAATATGCATTTTCTCTAAGTCACAGATATTAGATGTTGGCAGATGGAGTATACCCAAAGCAAATCGGGGCTATTTTCAGTGTCTGAACTTTCTTTTATCTCTGAGCCCCAAGAGCCCCTTCTCTGACCATCTCCCTCCAGAAACCCTGCCTCACAAAATAGAAAACCCTCCTAAGGCCACAAAGAGCCCCTGGGTTACCCACCCTGGTCACAGGATTTAAGAACACATGCCCTGTACAGTCTGTTTTGTTGTTTATTCTGTCCTTATTAAATTATAAGATCACCATCCAATAGTAAAGCCCCTCCCCCAAAGAAAAAGTTCAATAGAATAATTTTAGAGGTCCACTTCAAAAGTCACAGTTGCACATAATTACATTCAAGAAAGGGCACATCACCTTCTTTGCTAGGCATGAAATTCCTTTTTTTTTTTTTTAAGACTTTATTTATTTACTCATGAGAGAGAGAGAGAGAGAGAGAGAGAGAGGCAGAGACATAGGCAGAGGGAGAAGCAGGCTCCATGCAGGGAGCCTGATACAGGACTTGATCCCAGGACCCTGGGATCACGACCTAAGTCAAAGGCAGCGGCTCAACCACTGAGCCACCCAGGCACCCCAAGGCATGGAATTCTTAATATTCACATGGAAGAAAACTACCTCCTCCAAAGAAAAGACCAGAAGTCAAGAACAGGGAGGTGGTGGGCAGAGGAAGAGAGAACATGAGACATCAATCACAGAATCTGGAATTGTGACATTTGAGTTTTCACTTATATATGTAATGAAAATGATCATGGTATAAATTAGGACTATAGTCTTTTACCTTTAAAAAAAAAAAAAAGCTAGCCAGCTGACATCAACCTTATCGCCCCCATGGTTCCAAGTGGAAGAAAGCGTCACAGACGTAATTGTACAGGCCTAGAACAATGCGTTCTTGTAAACAGTGTGAGGTTTTTTTTTCTTTCAAAGATAAATAAAGAAGGCATAACCTAGAAATAATAGAACTACTTACGCACAAAGAAAGAAGTTGGCAGTCGTGATCCGAGTTAGCCTTAAGGGTTTGCTTGTTTGTCTTTCCATTTTACAGAAAGGTAAATGAACAGGAAAGTGAACTGGAAAAAGTAAAGCCATGAACTCAGGTGTTCTCTTCTGTTATCACCATGGTCTACCTTCAGAAACTTGGGAGAGCAAGCAAGCCAGGAAAGCACGCCAGAAGCCACCGTAAAACTAGCTTCTGAGTTAGAAAAAAATAACATTTCACTGATTCCTGAACATAGAAATTCTTCAACTGCTTTAATTAACTGAAATAGATGCTAGAAGTAACTCCTAAGAAACCACAAAGAGTAAGTAAGCATGAAGCCTACTGCCTTGCCCCAAACCATGAAGATACCAGGCCAAAAAGGGAAAAGAAGGAGAGAGAAAATGTGTCTTCTGCCAAGATTACTGGAGCTTCTTCTGCACAGCCTCCACCTTGAGCTGAATCACACATGAGAGCACAGGAGAGAGGACAGCCTCCACCCCAACCTCGCCCTCCCTGAGCTGTCAGAGGGTTCAGTGCCACCAGAAGCATCCTCAGGGAGTGCCCAGCAAGACCGAGGGGTAAATACACCATTTGAAAAATTATCCAAACTGCCAAGCTGACATCATTATGTATGTGCAACCAGACAAAAGATGCTCCTACAGAGGGAGACCTGCAATAGAGGAACACCTGAGAAATTCTTTAATGAAAGGGATATACGTTATATGTCAACAGACACTGCCACTTCTCAGTAAAAGCACAGAGGGTGTGATGGGGCCCAGAGAATAGGAAGAGAGTTTGTGATGTAGAAGACAACAGAACTTCCCTCTGACCTTTCACTGGCCCCAGCTCCTGACACAGGAAAAGTGCCTGCATCACCTCATCTACCATTTTCCATGTCCTAGATGCTCCTCTCTCCTCAGAACTCTGGGATTAGGGTAACCACAGCATCCACCCCAGTGAGCAGGTTCCTTTCTACATCTGGAAGTGGCGCACAATCTGACACTTTCAGATGAAAATCTGTCTGTTTAGAGGGTGTAGCAAACATCTGCCCCTCGATAGAGTCCAGGCATGTGCAGGTCACCCCAGCAGTCTTCACTAATGTACAGTGATCGCTGATCCAGTTACCAAAAGGAAAACATCACAGAAGGGAAAAAAAATCCCCTGGCCATCACTGGACTGTGAATTGAGATCCAGAGGCAAATCTGTTCTTAAGTCCAGTGTACAAATGGGGACCCTCCATTCTCTCTCACAAAGATGTAGCCTTGAGAATCATTCATCTTTCTCTTTTCCCTCCTCAGGCCTCTTCAAATGACATGTCCTCATGCCACGAATGGCCTCCAGGCATGTCCACTCAAAAACCAGAGATATGGGGGCACCTGGGTGGCTCAGTTGGTTAAGCATTTACCTTTGGTTCAGATCATGATCCCAGGGTCCTGGGATTGAGCCCCATGTGGGGCTCCCTGCTCAGCAGAGTCTGAGTGTCCCTTTCCTTTCTCTTGCTCTCTCTCAAATAAATAAAATCTTTTTAAAAAGAGAGAAAAAAAAAAAGTATACCCTGATCAGAAACTACCAGCTGGTTATTCCAATTCTCTCCCTTTTTAAAAAAAGAATTACTAGAATTTATTTTTTTCAAAGATTTTATTTATTTGACAGAGTGTGCATGAGCTGGGGGAAAGAGGCAGAGGCAGAGGGAGACGCACACTCCCCACAGAGCAGGGAGCCCAGTGTAGAACTCACCCAGGACCTGGAGATCATGACCTGAGCCGAAGGCAGATGCTTACTTGCCTGAGCCTCCCAGGAGCCCCTTTTGAGCTGAGGCTTCTAGGAGTTTCCACAGAATGCTTCTAATGCAGAACTCATTTTAGTTAGAAGTATACCTGGAGTGAGCGTGCATGATCTTTTTTTTCAGGATCAATCAATATAGTGTTCTTGATATCCTCTTTTTTTTTTTTTTTTTAATTTTTATTTGTTTACAATAGTCACAGAGAGAGAGAGAGAGGCAGAGACACAGGCAGAGGGAGAAGCAGGCTCCATGCACCGGGAGCCCGACGCGGGACTCGATCCCGGGTCTCCAGGATCGCGCCCTGGGCCAAAGGCAGGCGCCAAACCGCTGCGCCACCCAGGGATCCCGATATCCTCTTTCTAAGGGTTCAAGGGTTTTTTTTTTTTTCAAGGGTTTTCTAATAAAGGTGTGTTTGGGGGAGGGCTATCTAATTTTTAATTTGGATGGTGAAAGGCAAGCCTCTCTAGCCATTTTGCATTTGCTCACACTCCTGCACCTTCTCTTGGATTTCACCAATCTGAAAATTTCACGATTTTAAGGTGGGTAGTTTTCAGAGTAACAGTGTTCAGATTTGTTTTAAGGTGTTTTATTTGGGAGAATTGCAGGGGGCACTTTCTACTGAAGCCTTGAATACAACCATGTCAAAAAGTCAGCTTAGCAAGAAATGTGGATAGTGACTAACTTCTGCTCTGCAGGCCAGACAGATTCAGGAAAAGAGAGAAAACAGAGAGACCTGTATACTCCTATCACACTGGAGTCCCACTGCTGAGGAGCCAAAGCAGGGAAGCCCTACCCAGCAACCTCCACCCCCAGGTCCCATGACCAAGTACGAATGGGTACTGATGGATCCTGGGCACTCTTGTGGATATTTAAACTGCATTGCAGGCTTAGAGGATGTCATCAACAACCAGAAATAGTGCCATTTCAATCCGGAACCCAGGCTCTGAGCAATCCTCAAGTGGGTGAGAGAAGTAAGGAATGCCCAAGTCAGGATCAACTCCCCATGGCTTAGGAAAAGATTAGGATGGCAACAAAGCAAGAGAAAATGTTCACATTTCAGAAGTGACTCTATCTGCCCAGCTCTCTGACTTCTGATGGCACAGGCACTTGCTTGATCATCTTGTGACCAGGGATATTGGCCTGAGCACAACGTCCTCCCTCCAGACCATTCTAAACAAGCCCTATGACTGACAATATATACACAAACCTGGACAAGTAAAAGAGAGGGGGTGTTGTACTGTATTAAAGAGTCAACATAGAGATCACCCATGTTCTCAGGTCGCACAAGAGGTGGGTGCTTTCTTGGAGTGAGCAGCTTTCCTTCAAGTGAGTGATCTCTTCAGAAAGATCAACAGGTTTTTTTTCCTTCTCTGTTTATTTTATTTTATTTTTATTTTTATTTTATTTTATTTTTTACTCTGTGACTAATGAATAATGAACTACAGAGTAAGAACTCTTGGTAACAATGCTAATTATTCTCAATCTCATTAGATGAGCCAAAGAAACCATGTCATACCTTCAAGATTCTCTCATCTTGTTTACTTCTCCTGGTCTTAAACAGGGGCTACCCTCACAGGGCTGCAATGAACTAAAACCTGTACTAAGGTCATGTGTTGAAAAATCTAACACCCAGTCATAGACCTCAGCAACCTGCTTTGGATACCTGATCTAAAGAGGCTGGCTGTACTTGTCAGCTTGGGATTTCTGGTGCAACCACAGTCCAGGCACAGAAAGGAAAGAGTGAGAGAAGCAGGGCCTGCAGGGGAGATGGGCAGCCACTGGGAGACTGGGGACACTGAGAAACCATCCATCATTAGATTAGGCAGCCACAGCCAACCCACACTTTCCATGCACCCAGCCCAGCTAGCAGTCATGTAGGTGCACTTTATTTTAAGGACATGCAATATCCACATTCCAGATTTACAATAAAAATCCATTATTAGGCATCTCACATGGTCAGACCTTCTGCCTCTTTTCCTTAACGCCTGGGGCACAAATTGTGCCAGAAGGATTTCTCCAAGAGAAATCAACATGGGTTACTGATTAACATTAATAGTATAATACAGCAAGCTGCTTTACCCACATTAACTAATTCAAGACTCAAAATACCTCTAAAGGCATTTATTTATTCCCAATGTACTGATGAGAACGCCACACAGGTTCTGTAAAACCCCTCAGAGCTACTAGAAGTCTGATGGATCCCCAAGCCCATGCCCCAAGGACTGATCAACACCACTTCCTATAATGAGTATTCAAATGTAAAATTTGCCAACCCTCTCCTGTAAGGACATTATTTTTAACTCTGGATTACCTAGCACTGAAATCAGTGAGTATATTCTAGTGGTGATATTACCTGATGTCCCCAGATCCAGTACACAGACACACACACACACACACACCTTTCATGTGCTATGGTAGAATAGGAAACTGTAACATCTGACAGAAAGAAGGATGAAGAAACTCACACTTCAAAAAGAATCTGCAAGTATCTGCCTGGGTACATTCAATTCTTGCTACAAAGTAGATATACAGTGTACTGTTTCTAAAAACAGCCTTTATATAAGAAAATTAGATTCAATTCCTTGTAACAAGATGTCATGCCAATGAGTTGGAGGTTAATTATCAGAAGACACTAACCAATCAAAGCAAATTTCAATCGTAAAACTGGGTTTTAAAATTGTAATCATAAAATTACAAGCTACTAGGAACTAGAAACTACTTCCCATGTTTAACTGCTTGCCTCCTTCTAAACACAAACACACAAAAAACACATGTGTGCACACACACCAGTGTGTTCATATTCTTTCCAGGTTAATCTAAAGTCATCAAAAAACTAGACATGTTACAGATTTGCAGTTTTAGGGACCCCTGGGTGGCTCAGCAGTTGAGCGCCTGCCTTCAGCTCAGGGCATGATCCTGGAGTCCCAGGATCAAGTTCCGCACCGAGCTTCCTGCATGGAGCCTGCTTCTCCCTCTGCCTATGTCTCTGCCTCTCTCTATCTCTCATAAATAAATTAATTAAAATTTTTTTTAAATTTTGCAGTTTTAAATGATAAATGATTAGAATTATAAAATTTTACTCAGGTAAAGCATGCCTATAAATTAGACTCTAAACTAGGGCATGTGATCAAGTATGGATTAAAATCTTCTAAAGTGCTTAGCAGGATCATTTGTATTTTAGCCAACTCTGACCACCTAGGTTAGTACCTCATCCTGACACAAATGTTCTTTCTAGAAATAAAAGAAAAAAAATTGTCACATATTCCATACTCCTAAATGGGGCAGGATTCCTCTAAGTCTCCTCTGTTTACTGCCATGAGAAGAATGACAGATCTCTGCACCACGTATAAACTAATCCCCACCCTCCCAAAAAAAAACTAATCCCCAAGGTGAAGAAAACCTTTTTATTTTTTTTTAATTTTTTTTAATTTTTATTTATTTATGATAGTCACAGAGAGAGAGAGAGAGAGGCAGAGATACAGGCAGAGGGAGAAGCAGGCTCCATGCACCAGGAGCCTGACGTGGGATTCGATCCCGGGTCTCCAGGATCGCGCCCTGGGCCAAAGGCAGGCGCCAAACCGCTGCGCCACCCAGGGATCCCTAGAAAACCTTTTTATACTTTAAAAATTGAATTTCACTGCCATATTATATGTGACAGACCAATCAGAAACTATATAGGCACACAGTATATAAATAACTTCTATCCTAGGAAGAAGGTAGGAGTTTTATAAAGAGAGAGGTTTTAAATATATATAAACTCACTCTGTGACAAAACTACTTTCTGAGAAATAGCAGCAGTATGCTCCACAAAATTTATCAAGTGGTTCCTAATAAAAGCAGTAGGAGTTTACATATACTGAGCACTAACTGCTCTAGACTAGATTAAAATTAAATGCCATCACATGGTATTAAGGCAGTTATTAGTACTAGCCAGCACAGGAGAAAGTTTTGAAATAGAAAAGCATTTTACTCTATCTTTAAGAAATAGAAGATTGTACCTCAGCTTAAAGTTAAAAAAAAACAAAACATGGAAATTCTCCTAACATGAGCAAGGCAAGGAAGTCTCCTATCACCACCCTTATTCAGCCACTGCAATAAGGCAAGAAACGGAAGTAAAAGGCATACTGATAGAAAAAAGAAAAGAAAAGAAAAGAAGAGAAGAGAAAAAAAAAGAAAAGAAAACTGTCTTTACTTGCAGAAGACATATTATTTATGTAGAAAATCCTAAGAAATTCTACCCAAACTAAAACCCTCCTAAAACTAATAAGTGAGTTCAACAAGTTGTATCTTCATATACTAGCAATGAACAAAAAAATTAAATACTTAGATACAATTCTAACAAACACACAGGACTTGTATTTTGAAAATTGCAAGATGCTCATGAAAGATATAAAATGAAACTGAAATAAATAAATAAATAAATAAACACTATACTCAAAGAATAAAAGACTCAATATCATAAAGATGTCAATTCTCCTTCTCCAATTGATACAGGTTTACTGTCATTCCTAGCAAAATGCCAGCATGATATTTTAATATGTAGACATGTTTATTCCATTATCAAAAGGCAAAGGACTATAATAGTTAAAATGATTTTGAATAAGAAGAAGTGGGAGGAATCAGTTTACCTCATTTCAAAATTTACTGTACGGCTACATTAATCAAAACTGTGTGATATGGCAGATCAATGAAGCAGACCCACACAAATATGCATGACTGATTTTTGACAAAAGTGCAAAAGCAATTCAATGGAGGAATGATAGCTTTTACTAAAAATGATGCTGAAGTAGACATCCCCAGGCAAAAAACAAAAACAAAAAAAATTCAACCTAAGTCTCATACCTTATAAAAAAAATTAAACAGATCGAAACGGATCATGGACTTATAATGCAAAATGTAACACTATAAAACCTTTTAGGAAAAAAAAAGAAAATCTTAGGGATCTATCACTAGGCAGAGTTCTTAGACTGGACATCAAAAGTGAAATCATAAAAGGAAAAGTGATCAATTTTCCAACTTAAATAAAATTCATTAAAACTTAAAACTTCGTGGGAGAAGATGTTTATAAACCATATATCCAACAAAGAATTAGTCTCTGGAATGCTTAAAGAACACTGAAAATTCAACATTAAAAACAATCCAACTAGAAAAATCAGCAGAAGATAAAAACATGCTTCACCAATGAGGATATATAGATAGCAAACAAACACATGCAAAGATATTGGTTAATCATCAGTCATCAGGGAAATAAAAATTAAAACCACAATGAAGTATCATTCTACATCTATCAAAATAGGCTAAAATAAAAAATAATGATGATATCAAATGCTGGCAAGGATTTGGAAAAGCTGGGTCATTCAAACACTGCTGGTGGTTATGTAAAATGGAACAGCCAACCTGGAAACCAGTCTGGCAGTTTGTTAAAAAATTAAGCATCTATCTATTACCTGGCAATTGCACTCCTAGACATTTTCCCCTGAGAAATAAAAACTTATATCTATACAAACCCCTGTACATGAATGTTTATAGGAACATTTTCCTTTTAACAGTTAAAAACTGGAAACATTCTAGACACTCTTCATGGGGCAAATGGTTAAATAAACAGTGGTACATCCTACCATGGAATACTATTCAGGAATAAAAAGGAATATAAACAACCTGGATGCATTTATGGGGAATTAGGCTGAAATATCCAATCCCCAAAGGTTACACATTGTATAATTCCATTTAAAGAACATTCTTAAAATGATAACATTTTAGAGATAGAGAGATTATTTGTAACTGGGATTAAGGAGTGGGCAGAGATGGAGGGAAGTAGGTATGGCTATAGGAGAGCAATAAGAGATTCCCTTGTGTGATGAAAATGCTCTGTATCTGGACTGTAACCATGTCAATATTCTGCTTGTGATAGTGTAACAGTTTCACAAATTACAGTTGGGGAAAATGTGCAAAAGATCTCTCCATTATTTCTTCTAACCACATGTGAATCTATAATTATCTCAAATTTAAAAAAAAATAATGGAAAAAGGCCTTTCAACGACAAATAAGTTAACTTGCCATCCTCCAGCAGCCTAGACAAACAGCTTCTTGCAAATCACATTTCCTGATGCTGGCCATCCAGATGTAGAACATATTCTGTCCGTGTGTTACCACTTCATCAAGAAGTCACAGCTTGAAAAAGGTTAATCTTTAAGTCTCTATTTAGAAATCCCATCTTTAAGCTAAATTGCATTTGTAGCAAAAGGTCTGTTTTGGTTATAATAGCTCAGGATTGTATACTATGAAAACAATAAACTAAAGGAAGAACTCAAAAATAAGCAATCATAGCAATTAGCACAAAAGAATTTCTAAGCTGATTATTGAGCAACTTTCTGAAGAAACGAGACTATTTTAAACTAAAAGAATGTTTATGACAGTGTTGTTTGTAATACTAAAAAACTGGAAACAACAAAGTGCCTAATTTGGAGTGATTAAAGAAATTTTGCCCATTATTCTAGCATTATGCAATGGTTAAAAATAACAAGGTTAGATCCACATGTACTGACAATAAATAATAATCAAGGTAAGTTATCAAGGTGAAAAAAGGTGCAGATCAATGCAAAAGAATGATCCCATTAAAACTATACATTATAAATTTAAAATGACAGATCAGAATTTGTAAATGTTTTTTACATTTACATGATGTAAATGAGAAAATATTTTCAAAATTGAATATAATAAAGACTTGAGGGGGAGAGGGATGGTGAACTGGATGAGAGAAGGAGGAATGGCTTTATGCTACATTCATTTCAAAATGTATTTTCATTACAAAAAAAACAATCACAACACACAAATTTAGATTTGTATCAACTGTGATTAAAATCGGATGTGTTTTCCACAAAATTCAACTGAGTAAAACAAACAAAAAAAAAAGTGACTTCCTTTATTATCTCAAAATGCATGGTTAAAGGTTTTTATTCAAATCTGCCACAGAATTGTTTCTTCTTAAAAGGTGAGTAGATCAGGGATTCCCAAACTCAAGTCTTTCAAGGAATCCTGTATATTAACAAAAAAGTTATTTGTTCACATAGGTTTGAAAAATGCTGGTTAAAACAGACACAGGGAGAGAATATAGTAATCACCTTTCACTTGGCCAGTGCATAGAAAGATGCTCTGTTGGGCAGCCCCAGTGGCGCAGTGGTTTAGCGCCGCCTGCAGCCCAGGGTGTGATCCTGGAGACCCGGGGTCGAGTCCCACGTCAGGCTCACTGCATGGAGCCTGCTTCTCCCTCTGCCTGTGTCTCTGCTTCTCTCTCTCTCTCTCTCTCTCTCTCTCTCTCTCTCTCTGTGTGTGTGTGTGTCTCTCATGAATAAATAAATAAAATCTTAAAAAAAAAAAAAAAAGAAAGAAAGATGCTCTGTGAATTTCAGAGTTTGAGAAATACTAAAACTCCCCTGCCTTTGCAGGATCCCAAAGCTGTCCATATTATCCATCAAGTCGACAAAGGCAGGAAATAGACCCAATACGGCCTCTGCACCTGGCACAGTGATAGCACAGTGATAGTGCCTGGCACAGTGATAGCACAGTGCCTTCACATACAAGGCACACATGGTATGCATATGCAAATAGGAGTTATAAAATCTCCAAGGTCTGCAAAGTTCCAAGTGGTTTAAATATTTGCTCTACAATCTGGTTTATACTATTAATTTACCAAAGCAGATTAAATGTGATAACTCATTATTTCTCTTCAAAAAGGATTTGATAAACAGTAAAAATACAGCCAAGTACTACTTTACAAAAGTCCAGCTAAGTAAATCTAAGCTGAAAACAGAAATTGGGTTCTATATGTCCTAAACAGAGTCTTCACCAGTTATTTGATAGGGCTCCTTAAAGGTGAAATCTTCTGCGGCACCCAGTTGGTTAAGCGTCCAACTCTTGATTTCAGCTCAGGTTCTGATCTCAGGGTCCTGGGATCAAGCCACATGTCAGGTTCTGCAATCAGCATGGAGTGTGCTTGGGATTCTCCCCCTCTCCCTCTATCCTTCCTCCTGCCTCTATGTGCACTCTCTCTGTCTTTCTCTGTCTCTCAAATAAATAAAATCTTTAAAGAAAAAAAGTGAAATCTTCTAATGGATTTAAATGTAGTTTGAAGTACATTAGCAACTTTGAGGGGACACTTAGTTCTAGCAAAAGTGATTAGACAAGCCCCCTCCATACCCCAATCCCAATTTATTCTTTGTTTCCAAAAAATTTTAAATTTGTTTCACCTATTGAAGCTTCAAGATAAACTTTAGAATCATTCTGTCAAGGTCCAAACAAATTGCAGAAGCAGGAAAATGGTTTTTATTTATTGTTTTAAAAGATTTTATTTATTTGAGAGAGAGAGAGACAAGGAGCAGAAGGAGGATCAGAGGAAGGGAGAGAAGCAGACTCCTCGATGAGCAGACAGCCTAACATGGAGCTCCATCCCAGAACCCCTGGGGTCAATGACCTGACCCAAAGATAGACCAACGAGCCACCCAGGTGCCCCTGGAAAATGGTTTTTAAATCATAAATCCAACTAGGAAAGAATGACATTGGTCACTTTTAGGAAAAATTACATTTCATTTTATTTCAATCTTCTTTTCTGTATTTCTCAGTAAGATCGTGTAGATTCTCCATGAATATGTCCTGCATATTTCCTGTTAGAGTCATTCCTTGATTGATAGATAGATAGATAGATAGACAGATAGATTTAAAAAATGCAATGTTATTAATTTCAAATATATTAAGCAATTCAATTAAGTTATCCATCTAAACCTTAAGAGGATCCTTGAAGAGCTAACCTGAGTGACTGAGGGATGATTTGTAATTAGCATGTTAATTTTCACCTGTAAATAGGAAATCACGAAATTCTTTAAGGTACTTCAAAGAGTTCTATCAAGTAAGCTACATATTCACCATATAGTCTTATTTACTATATTAATTTATACTGACCAGAATTATTAAATCAGAGAATACATTGCAAAACACCTAGAATGGCATCTGACATGCAGAGATAGATATTCAATAAATATGAACGCTTGTTGCTGTTACATAGAAAAAAAGGTCCACTGGCTCCATTCTTGGCCACTAACTTTGAACAGATGGTAGTGAAGTGTATGAGGTGTGTCTTTTGCATACAGCCCACTGCACCTCCTGTCTGGAGGCTGTCCTCTGGTGTAGGGACTCTCCAGATGACAGCCCCACAAAGCTGCATGCAGGTCACTACAACAGCAGGACCTCCTCAAGCCACAGAACTCGGTGAGCAGTTTGTTGTTGTTGTTGTTGTTTTAAAGATTTTACTTATTTATTCATGAGAGACATAAAGAGAGAGGCAGAGACATAGGCAGAGGGAGAAGCAGGCTCCCTGTGGGGAGCCTGATGCAGTACTCGACCCCAGGATCATGACCTCAGCCAAAGGCAGACACTCAACCACTGAGCCACTCCAGCATCCCCTTAGTGGAGTGTTTTAATAATCACAGCGTAAGAAGGAACTCCAGATCCCCATGCAGACTTGCCCACAGAGGCCTAGCAGGAAAATCTCACTGTTAATTAACTCATCTCTGCCCTTCCTTCGCTTGGGTTCTCTCTGCCCATCTTTACCTCTGTTCCACCAGGACATCTGGATGGGCAGCCCACTCACGTTACCTCTACCGGAGGGAAGACCCTCTTCCAGAGTGGCTACAGCTCCAGCCTCAGCTCTCGTGGGCGCCATTCTCCTCCATAAACAAGCCCACCTCATTTGCTGTTATGTTATCACCATGTCTGACTCCAGAGAAAGGGCTGGTATTTTTCAATGAGAATTCTGGGATATATTGCTCCACACTGGTGATCTGAAACTTAAAAAGTAGCTAAGACCTCTAATGGTCTGTGTCACTTGAGTAACTCACTTTAACCTCTCTGTGGCTCAATTTCTTCCTCTGTAAAATGGGCACAGCAGTAACTTCCCTAATGAGGTGGAGGATTAAATAAACGAGTATTTTAGAAGCCCTGGTACCCAGCACACAGCAGTACTCTGTCACTATTCCTTGAATGAATGAAATAAAATAAGGAAAAGTCTACCCTAAATCTTAAGAAGTATTTTTTTTAATCCATCCAAGTTTTAAAAAGCTAAATTTTAGAATCAACTGCATTTTACAAGTCAATACTAAACATGGGGTGCTTCTACACATTCACTTGTGCTGGATTACATAACAGACAAAAAACTTATTCTCCTGGGAATTTCCAGAATCCTGTACCACAGCCAAAATACACTGACCTTGAATACATTGTTCTTGAACAAAGTGGATGTACTGAACACTGAATTGATGTTACTACTTCGTACCTAGCACACAGTGCTGAATGCTCTCATCCTCAATTACCTGACAGTGATGCTAGTTAGAATAATACATAATTTTTAATCTTATTTAAAATGTATTATGCACTCTCAGAGCACTTACAAGAGACTACTCTTCTGCTCCTCGTGGTTTGCTATCTATTCATCAGCAGAAAGACAGCTGGTTTAGGGCTGCTGGTGGGTTTTTCCATTGTTTTCAAAAGACAGAAAACTACCCACATGGTAGCTTACAGAGATGCTACAATGATCAGTCATGGAAATCGCACAGAAAAGGTCACCACTGGGGATCCAACACATGGCTCTGGTAACTCCCACTGCAGGGACACTGCCAGGCTGTTGCTAAGTCCTTGGGAAGGTGGCGCCCTGCAGGACAGATGTGCAAGGAAACAATTATTCAGAAGGGAACAGCCTCACTTCCTTACTCCACCAAAAGTAACAGATTCAGGGATTCAGGGGTCCAGGGGAGCTGGCCAGAGTCACATGGCCAATCAGAGACCAGTACATGCCCACCCAGCCCAGGGCAATCCCTACTCTCCTCCCCTGGAAGGTGTCCTTCCTATTGTCAAGGAGCCTGTGGACTAGAGAGTCTGAGAGCCTCTGTGCCCACTGGGCTTCTGCCCTATTTGGTTCTATGTAAATCCCAGCCCCTGTCAAGGTCTCAGTGTTCCTACCTGTGTAGTGGGGGGTGGGACCAGGTGACTGCCAATAGGAAATGCAGGTCTCTAACAAAATGAGGGACTCTAAATTAATAAACCAAATCTATAGTTTGATGTCAAGGATTGTGAGGAAGGAGAAGGGTATCCTGACACTCTCAGTTTTCCAAATAATAAAACCAAAAATTAAGTCAATAAAGACAGATTGAACAAGTCTTACAGCTTCTCTGTTTCCCACAGAAGTTAAGATAACTAGATTCATGCCCCACAGTGGTGAGCAAGGGCTACTTGCAGATGCCTCTCTTGAGTAGCTGTAGGCAGAGCTGGTTGTGCTGCCCACTGATCCCTGCTTGTGTTCACAGGTCAGGGGTACAATTGCCCATTTCTGCTCTGTTCTCCCACAGACTAGTCCAGAACCTGTCTTATTAAGCTCTGCATTGTCACTGCTGAACACTCCACCTGGTATGTGGCAGGTTCTCCATAAACGAAAATATCCCTCCCATGCCTAGCCCACACATGTACAGAAATGTGGACTATAGCATCTATAGGTCTTTGTACTACAAGGGTCTGCTCTCCTCTCCCCTATCTCCCAGGCCCTTCATCTAGGTCTTACTATAACAATCTCCACGTGGGACTCTAATAGTGAACATACGCTACTTTTCAGAAAAATAATGCAATGGCTCCAAGCTGTGTCTCTCTACTTCCAGAGTGACTATTTGTAGCTCTATCTTGGATCTGTGTTCTTCTCTTTTCTTTAGGCTAAAAGGCCAGTCTCTCCATTAGCTGTCAGGATGTGCTTGCCTCGCCCCTATTCTAGCCAGTGTCCGCCATGACTCTAGCCAGCAAGCCTCCAAAGTGTATCACTCCTTAGCAGCTCTATCTCTCACTGACATGCAGTCTGGGATGCCAGAGCCACCTGCACTTTTGAGAGTCCCCTCTGGTCACCATTCCTTCCCTGGACAGGACACTAAAGCCCCCTGATATAGGCTAAAAGGCTGGGTCCTTGGCCAATGCTCTATTTCTTAACAGTCTCCCCTTGTGCCCCACTCTCTGGCAGCCTCCCCCAAACTCCCAAACCCTGCAATGAATTTAAGGCAAGTTCTTCCCCTCTTTGAAATGCTGTAACTAACAGATCCTATACTTTAAGACTTTGAAAGCACATGCATCCCCTCTACCGAGCTCCAGGGTCATGTGAATTAAGCAATGGCCTGCTGAAAACGAACCACATCAAGCTGCTCAAAGGAATGACTACATTTGGGACAAGTGCAAAATGCAAACGCAGGCCGTGATTAGGAACTGAGGATGCTTCAGAACCGCCACCCCCTAAAGTCCCCCGCCTGCTGCGATGACACACGTGGGCTGACACAGTATCTAAGCACACCCCGGGAAACAGACCACAGCCCTCCCTGG